>NC_086017.1:14431060-14734090 GCF_029281585.2 Gorilla gorilla gorilla
TAACAAAATAACCTTTCCTTACTGTTTCAGTCACCTTTCTATTGTCATTCGATAATAGTTTCTCTGTCGCTGAAATAAAATAACAGGTGGCTATGATGGGGCAGACCTTGATGTTGCTTAGGGAACATGGTGAATAATAGTGGTGGAACCATATCATAGAGTGTTTTTTTCCCCTTAGAAATTAAAAACAGCCCGCAACCCATTATTCAAGGGAAAAGAGTAATAGATATTTAAATTATCAGGATTTTAAAGTAATGAAAAGGTAACACATTTAAGATGCCTTTTTTTTTTTTTTTGAGACAGTCTCACCACTCTATCACCCACGCTGGTGTGCAGTGACATGTTCCCGGCTCACTGCAGCCTCAACCTCCTGAGCTTAAGTGATCCTCCCACCTCCCTGCCCAGTAGCTGGGACTCCAGGCACACACCACCATGCCTGGCTAATTTTTGTATTTTTTGAAGAGTTGGGGTTTTGCCACATTGCCCAGGCTGGTCTTGAACTCCTGAGCTGAAGCAATCCACCCACCTCGGCCTCCCAAAGTGCCAGGATTACAGACATGAGCCACGGCATGACTTTAAAAAATTCAGAGTACTTGACACAGAGACATGATGAAGATGTTTTTGAAGAAATTACACACTTGTATTTTAGGAGGAGTATTCCAAAATATATGAGTAGGAAAAGCAAAAAAATATTGATTGATGTGATTCCCAAATTGTGTTCCTCAAAGATAACCTTGGGTTTTATTTTGATGTTTTCCCTACTCTCCTACCCCCTATTCTGTTCCTGTGTCTCCACATTTTAAAGTATCAACAGGAGTATGCTATTCACTTCCCTTTCTTGTTGCCCAGGCTGGAGTACAGTGGTGCGATCTTGGCTCACTGCAACCTCCACCTCCTGGGTTCAAGTGATTCTCCTGCCTCAGCTTCCTGAGTAGCTGGGATTACAAGCATGCACCACCACACCTCGCTAATTTTTGGGGGTATTTTTAGTAGAGACGGGGTTTGGCCATGTTGGCCAGGCTGGTGTTGAACCCCTGACCTCAGGTGATCTGCCCGCCTCAGCCTTCCAAAGTGCTAGGATTACAGGCGTGAGCCACCGTACCTGGCCTCTATCCTTATTTTTAATGGCTACACGGTTACTTCCTTGTTTGGCAGTACTGTCATTTTAGATAAGCAGCCTCTATGGGCAGAGGTTAGGTAGGGAGTGATATTCAGGATCTTGACAACATTTGCCATTCTGAAAAAAGTTTTATGGCCTTGTGCATATGCCAGGTTGTCCTCTTAGGAGAAACTCCTAGAAGTGGAATTGTTAAGTCAATGTTATGTTGAGTGAAAAGTTTTTTGGTCAGTATTGCCTGAGTATCCTTTAGAAAGGTGCTAACTCAGTAAAGGTACTAATTCAATATCTTTTTTTGTGGGGGGGACGGAGTCTCGCTCTGTCACCCAGGCTGGAGTGCAGTGGCACGATCTCGGCTCACTGCAAGCTCCACGTCCCGAGTCCACCCCATTCTCCTGCCTCAGCCTCCCGAGTAGCTGGGACTACAGGTGCCCGCCACCAAGCCCGGCTAATTTTTTGTATTTTTTTTTTTTTTTTTAGTAGAGATGGGGTTTCACTGTGTTAGCCAGGATGGTCTCGATCTCCTGACCTTGTGATCTGCCCGCCTCGGCCTCCCAAAGTGCTGGGATTACAGGCGTGAGCCACTGCGCCCCGCCAAAAGGTGCTAACTCAGTATCTCACAGTGAGGGCCCATTCTTGGAATGTACTTGAGGGATTTAACCAACCAGATCTCATTCTTTCTGAGGGTAGAAACAGCCTTGATCAGTGGCCTGTAGTGTTTGTACCTTGTTACCTTTTCATCTATCTTATTGCCTTGCCTCCTGTTGAACCTAAAAAGAATCATGGATAGTTTTGTCTAAATACCAGACTTGGGTTTGTTTGTTTTTTTGTTTGTTTGCTTGCTTTTTTTTTTTTTTTTTGAGGCTGGAATGCAATGGCATGATCTCAGCTCACTGCAACCTCCGCCTCCTGGGTTCAAGTGATTCTCCTGCCTCAGCCTCCTGAGCAGCTGGGATTACAGGCATTCGCCACCATGCCCAGCTAATTTTGTATTTTTAGTAGAGATGGGGTTTCTCCATGTTGGTCAGGCTGGTCTCGAACTCTCGACCTCACGTGATCCGCCCAAAGTGCTGGGATTACAGGCATCAGCCACCGCGCCTAGCCCAGACTTGGTTTTGTGAGGGGATTTATATAAAAACTAACATGTGAACTGAAATGAATTAAATTTGATATTTGTGCATTTAGAAAAGAAATGGGAAGTTTTCTCCTTAATGAGAACTTATAGGAAAAGTGAATTCTTAAAATGGTCCATAAGCTTAATACATTTAATGCTTATTCAGTGGTGATGTGAAGGCTCAGTCATCATTAAACTTTATAACAGAATTAAAATAGTATTAACTCTTAGTTTAACAGAGTTTTGACAAAGTTTTAGATGTGATATTTGAGAATGTCTTATTTATCTGTTTTTGAGATGGAGTCTCTGTCACTCAGGCTAGAGTGCAGTGGCACTATCTCAGCTCTTTGCAACCTCCGCCTCCCGGGTTCCAGTGATTCTCCTGCCTCAGCCTCCCAAGTAGCTGGGACTACAGGCGCCCGCCACCATGCCCAGCTAATTTTTGTATTTTTAGTAGAGACAGCGTTTCACCATGTTTGCCAGACTGGTCTCAAACTCCTGACCTCAGGTGATCCACCTGCCTCGGCCTCCCAGAGTGCTGGGATTACAGGCATGAGCCACCACTGCTGGCCAAGAGTATCTTTATTTTAAGAGAAGTCTTTAGACATTTATTCTCCAATGTTGTTTTAATTTTCTGTTCTTCTCTTGCCTTTTATATGTCTTTTGACAAATGACCATGCTCTTTAGAGCTTCTGGTGTTTAATTAGTCTTTAATGTGGAATATGCCTTCTTGATGGTTAATTTGACATTACTTTCTAGATAAACCAGTAACCATTGCGTTGCTGTTGTTATACTGTACTTATTCTAGGCATAGGTAGAAACATAATATTAGCATTTCTTAAACTGAAGCCATTGGACATTCTTGAGAGTAAGGGGAATGTTCATGAGCAGTTTTTCTCTTAAAGATGAGCTCTTTGATCATTTGAGTCCAAGAAATGCTACTTAAGAACTCTCTAAAGGTGAATCCTTTCAGCGTGGGCTTTGAACAGAGAAAAACCATATTTGCATGTTGGAAAATGTTATATTTTATTTTACTGAATCCACTGAGTTTTTTCCCTTTGATATTTTCCCCCTCTTGAGTTTGCAGTCAGTGTTAGCTGAGAACTCTTAAGCAGAAAGAACAAACGGCTCTCCGCAAAGAATAAGCCTTCATTCCAAACGGATGCAGTCCAATGTTTTGTTTGGAAAACTACCTGCAGAACCTGTGGGTACTGTAGAAATCTCTGAAGGGAGTGTAAGCTCAGGTGTGAAATTAGGGAGAACAAGAGGTGGGAGGCTGCTAAGGAGAGTATTTATGCAGAGGAAAGAAAAGGTTCAGGAGGACTGTGCTGAGGGCAACTTGCATGCCAAAGATTGCCACGTTGCAAGCACTGGTATTATTTCTGAATGTGTCTTGCATCCAGTGGATTTTATCCTTGTGTCACTGAGAATAGCAGACTGGTAACTAATTCCAAAAGAGAGAGAGGGAAGTTTTGAATGGGCTATTGTTTTAAAGAGCTGATATAGATGGGGTCAACTTGTAGTGATCTACGCTAACCTGTGTGGATCATTCCCCTCCTGTAATATGGTTTCATTTTGGCTTAGAATTGCTTCCGGCAGTTCATTTTTCTCAAAAGATGTGCTTTCCTAAAAACACCTGTGTTCCAGGTAGAAATGGAACAGATGCTGAATTTGAAGGAAACAGAAAGGTTCTTGACCTAGCCAACTTAGGTCACCTTTTGAAATGTTAATCATCAGAACATTTCTTAGTTTTAGAAAGTAGTGTATAATAATATTGGTTAAAATTTATGATCAAATGGCAATTATGTGTCTGGCATACATTTTCTCTGATCTCTACGATGGCCCTAAAAGGCTTGTATTGTCCCCATTTTGTGATGAGAATACTGAGTGAGGCTTGATGGGATTCAGTAAAGAGGACAAGATAATGAAGCCGGTAGGTAGGCGACCCAAGACCACGTCCAGAAGACTCTGTGAAAATGAAGACACATTACCTGGGAAAGAGGACCCACTGGCACCTGGTAGCATCTTGCCCCAAGGAAAGGAGACACTCTAGGAAGAGTGCCTTCGAAACCCTTCTGAAGAACACTCTTATCATTAGGGTTTTACCATCCATCAGATTCAATACTGAATTTCTTCTCAGTTATTTTACTTCCCTTTCACCAGTCTATGTTTGGGAGATGGGTTGGGATAACAGTTTGCTGACTGCCTGGGATGAAGCCCGTTGCCCTTTACCATTATTGTAGTGTGGTAACAGTGCTTTCAGAGTTGCACAGGTGAATGAATTCGGGAAGGTGGCCCTGCCAGACTATTCTAGAACCTTCTATTCAGCTTTACCATGTTCCCCCCCTAGCATGTCACATTTGGAATGGTAACCTCTCCCAGTC
The DNA here is from genome assembly GCF_029281585.2 of Gorilla gorilla gorilla. Lineage (NCBI taxonomy): Eukaryota > Metazoa > Chordata > Mammalia > Primates > Hominidae > Gorilla > Gorilla gorilla. The sequence goes on from NC_086017.1 coordinate 14,435,676, forward strand.
TCATTTGTGACTATACAGTTAATCCAAATGTGGATTTGAATACTATCTCTGCGACTTAATAAATGTGTGGTTTAAAAAACATTATTAAGCAAAGTTTTAAATGTACACAGAAGTGGAGAAAGGGTATAGCAAATCCCTTTCCTACCCATCATCCAACTAGCTATGCAAGGGTGACCAAATTTTTTAATCACTTTGAGTCAATTTCTTCTTTAAAAGTGGGATAATAATGTTCTTTTCACGGAATGATTATAAAATTGATTACATTATGATTAATGTCTAACAAGAATAGCTAATAACTCCATGTGTGCTACAGTGTATCAGGTACCGTGCAGTGGAGTTCGTGTGAGGTGCAGGTACCATTTGATCCTTATTTTACAAAGGAGGAGACCCAGGCTCACTGATATTAAATAACACATTCAAGTTCACAAAACCACAAACCACCCAAATCCAGCATTTAAATTCAATCTTCTTTTACTCCAAAGCCTTAAAGAGGACTTTCACAGATTATAAAGGGGCTATGCAAATTCCCTCCCTCCCCGACCCTATTTTCTTTGAAGATATTTCAGCTTTTGACTTACTCTCACCCGAAGCAAATACCCATGAATTCCTTAAAGAAAGAAAAAAAAGCATTTTAAAGAAGCCAAAAAGGCCAGCAAAGCAAAGGCAGAGTGGATGGGCTGTTTGAACCCCTTGGCTCATTTCATGAAGCCTCAGGGTGTGTCCTCAGGGATTTGCGTATTTCGGTGGTTCTTGTATGAACTGGCGACATTTGTTCTGCGTCACTGCAGTGGGATAGAACACATTGTTTCCTCTTTGTGATCAATCTTTCTTCTCAATGCACAGCACGCTGCAGACTTGGAAAAGAAGCAGAATGAGACAGAAAACAGGAAATTGCTGGGGACCGTAATCCAGTATGGCAATGTGATCCAGGTAGGTCAAGGCAGCTCTTCCCTTCTGAAGCTGAAGCGTTACAAAGAATGCAGCTGAGGAAACAAACACCTAAGACAGGGTTTGGACACCTTTACAGTAGGACTCCATGGAGGCAGCCAGTTTATTGCAAAAAGTCTAGTGTTTCTTGTTAGATGTGATAGACTCTTTGGGCTATTCTGCTGGTCATCTCTCAGTGTGAGCATCTACTTCTCTCTGTCTGTGGCTGATCATTTCACTCCAGACACTTCAAATGGGGAGCTTCCTACTTGAAAAGGAACCTGGCTGTTGCAGTTCTGTTTAACTTGTAATGCTTGAAAATTCTTCCTATTCAGTGAAAATTAGCTTCCCTATAACTTTTATCTACTGGCCAAAAACAGCTGCTCCCAGGAGGTAATAAGAGCAATTCTATACCTTTGGGACTTTTTAAATAAAAAATATTTACCATTTTGATACATTTTATACTTATCAAAAATGTTTGATTGTTTTCATGTCTACTCTCATGGGTTGCTTATCCTTTGTGCCTTTAAATTTTCCATGGAGATAAAACACAATCCAGGAAAAGCTAAACAGGTTTTGCTCAGAAGATCTCTCTGGGTCCATGCCAGTCTTGCAGGAAGCCCAGGGCCACATGTGGCTTTCTTGATTTGTCCAGGCACAAAGAGTAGTAGTTACCAACTATTGAGCACCTAGACCCATTTGGTGATCTTCCTTCATTATTTTCCTTTTTGAAAGATTTTGCCTGCTATGTAAACATTACTAATTACATAGGAGTCCTTCCCCTTTCTCTTGCTATTAGGTATAGAGCAGGGCTAATCAGGAAGATGGGAACACTAGTAAAAGATTAGTAAAAGCAACCTTTGGGGGTTAAATGGGTCCTTTACATTAGGCCTTTTGAAATAGTGAAAGTAGCTTCCAAAATCTGCTCGAAGATTAGATCCTGCCAGTCCCACTCATGCACTTCCTCCTCCTTAAGTTCCATCCTCTTCATAATGGACACAAGTGTCCAGGTGGGCTCCAAGTTCAATGTCAGCTTTATTACTAGGCCAGGCCAGTGCCCTGAAATTCAGAGTACAAGACTTCCTGATTTGGTTAGATTGGAGAATATGGCTTGACATGAAGATGAAAGGTGCAGAGGCTAAGGACATAAACTTTTAAATGCATTCCGATTTAGGTTTTGTACCTCACTGTGAGATTTGGGGCAAGAAATCTTGCCATGTATCACTTTGCTCACCAGCAAAATGGAAATGGTAATGGCATCTGCTCTTTAGGATGGTTGAGAGGTGCCTGTCCCAGAATAAGCTGTGGATACACCGTAATTAATCTTAGTTATTATTACTTCCCCCAGCCCTGGATCTTGGGGCCTACCTGTAGGTAACTTTGGTTTATAAACAAACTGAGTCTGGCACCTAGATAGATATGTGCAGGACCAGAGGTTACTCACCAGGGGAACAGTTGAGGGGTTGGGAAGACGTTGCCTTCTCCTTATTTATTTTAGCTAGGGGTCATCGGGGCTTATGGATCAGACAGATTATTCTTCTACCTCCAACTGCGCTGTTCGGGGATTTGGAGAACCTCCCAACAGTTCGAGCAGCTGTATCTGTTACATGTGAAAAGGAGGATCATCGCAATTAGCAATGGAGTCTTATGCTGGTTGTACCATTTCTCAAGGGATTGGGCAGTCTTTCATATTCCCTTCCGCTTTCTCTTATAGCCTGTTGAGTTGGGAAGCCTTGGCCAACTCTTTCTGGTCTAGACTGACTATCAGACACGTTATATCCCCTCTAGGTCTTCAGTCTTTCCATATTCCTCATGTAATTATTACCCCAAAGTCAAGAATAAAGTACTTGGAAATTCAAGCCATTTTTTCCAAATGAAATGACAGTCCCCTATAGGGGTTGCATTTTATTTTATTTAATTTTTTTAGAGACAGCGTCTTGCTCTGTCACCCAAGCTGGAGTACAGTGGTGTGATTTCGGCTCACTGTAGCCTGCAACTCCTGGGCTCAGGTGATCCTCCCACCTCAACCTCCTGAGTAGCAGGGACTCCAGGTGTGTACCCCCACACTTGGTTAATTTTAAATATTTTGTAGAGACAAGATCTCCCTGTGTCGCCCAGGCTTGTCTCAAACTCCTGGGCTCAATCAGTCCTTCTGCCTCTGCCTCCCGAAGTGCTGGGATTACAGACATGAGCCACTTCGCCTGGCCCTGCGTTGTTTTTTAAACTGTTGCATGCACTCAGACTGGCCTTCCTCAGCTCCACCTTTGTGTCAGGGCATGCCACACTGCAGTTCCTTAGCCCGTTCACATAGGGTTAGGCCCACCCAACTGACGGATGGCAGGTTATGATGGCACAGTTGACCTGAGCAACATCCATCTTGTCCAAGGCTTTGCTGAAAAATAAAACATGATAGTTTTTCTTGTATTCTGCCCTCTCTTTCTGCTCCCTTTTCTCTTCTTCCTTTTCTAATCATCTGCAGCCGTAGGCACTTTGTGATTCTCTAGCTTCACCAGCAGCTCAGTGGTGGGAGGAATGTTTGCTACATAGTTGGTATGATTGAGGGGAGGAATGTTTGTTACATAGTTGGTATGATTGAGAGAAGGAATGGTAGAAAATTCAGATTTGCTGACACTCACTTTATTCTCTTGGTGGGTTTTTAGCTCCTGCATTTGAAAAGTAATAAATACCTAACAGTGAATAAGAGGCTTCCTGCTCTGTTGGAGAAGAATGCCATGAGAGTCACATTGGACGAGGCTGGAAATGAAGGGTCCTGGTTTTATATTCAGCCATTCTACAAGCTGCGATCCATTGGAGACAGCGTAAGTGCGGATTCTCTGCCTGGCAAGTCTTCCGTGCCATGCTTCCAAGCGCGACTGTGTATTAGAGTCAAGGAGGAGACGTTGAAAGTTGAAACCAGAGGCTTGTCCTGTGTAAAGAGAAGGGAATTGCTATGGAAACTAGTGTTTGGGAAACAGGGAACTGTGGAGAGAAGTGTGACCTAAATACTGTCACTGTGTTTTTCCTCCTGGATGTCTGAAAACATTGTATGAACAGCCCATTGCCTTAGGAACTTTACCACAAAAACAGCTATTCCGTGTTAATGTCCTAGAGAGGGTCCCTGTCATTCCAGATCCATTAGTGGAATAGAAATATCTTTTCTATTTTGGAAATAAAGTTCATAAAGGATAGAGGATGGAAAAGAAATAACCATAGTAGGGAAGGAGAGTAGAATTTGGGGTCAGCCTCATTTGTTCCTGTGTCGAGAAGCAGGCAGGCTCCCCGTCGTGTTCAGCAATGCAGTGGGTCTGGAGCAGGGCCCACTCCTGAGGGTTCCATAGTATATAAAGCCACAGGAAACCTTTTCAGGGAGACTTAGAGCAGTCCTGATATTTGTTGGCTGAATTAGTCAGCCATTACGTGGGCATATACTTCACAGCGACTGTGGTTAAATGCTATCAGCTGTATTTTTGACCTTGTTAACGATTCTAAAGTAGCTGCTTTTTATTGAAAAATATGCCTCAAACAGCATGAAATAGTCTCAAAATGCTCAACCAGCCTTAACTTTAAAACTGGTTTTGACACTTTTTAATAGTGCCATTTAAATTTACAAGCTTTGGGAAGTTTAAATATGTTTGTGTAGTTGTGTGTATATGATAGGGAATGTACCAGAAACATCTACTACCAGACCATTCCCTCATAGTTGGTAAATAATTGATCCTTAACAGTGAACAGAAGGAAAAGCCCAGTAAAACTTAGGTTTCACCAAAAGTGTTGGATTTATCGAATGAACTTATATTCATTCGGAGTTAGAGAAAATTCAATTGTATATGCTCCTCAAATGTGATAAGCTTGAAAATAGATGGTTTTTCATGTTAGGAAACCATCTTTTCTAACCAAAAATAAAAAACAAGTGAGCCTTGTTCTGAATTTCATTTTCAGCACATCCTTTGGTTTCCTATCCTTTAAACGAATCTGTGTGTGGCCATGGCTTAGTTGAGAAGATGAGATGGACTTGAATTTAAAATAGTATTTTACAAAGAATAGGTGTAGACCCATTTGTGGGCCATGAAATCAGTTTAGTGGCTTGTGACTATCCTTTTTGAAAGTGGGATAGAACAGAAAGATCAGACTGTGTTACACCACATAATGATAAATATTGTTTTTTTTGGGGGGGGTAACTTTTGTTTTAGTTACATATATATATAGTATTGTAATTATAGAAACATGCGTATAAGTCTCAATGGCTGTATATATGACTTGATCATAGACAATGTATTTCCGAATGTTATAGTTAAAATACGAAAGTAATTGTTTTAGAAACATAAAGTTTTGGCTTTGTCAAAGATAAAGACTTACTCAGACTCTGTCTTGTTTTTTCTTAAATTTAGTTAAAACTTATTTATATAGGTACCTTAAACTGAACAGTTTGTTTTTTTTTTTTCCTGCTCTGAACTGGCTTTGAAACATCTCTGTATAATCAGTGACACTTGAGGAACAACGTTCAAGCTTAGCCTTGTAAACATGACCCCCTCTGCATGGGTTCAGGTTTTAAAGAAGGCGTGGTGTGTGCTACATCTTTATACTTGCTGGGGATAGGCCTTGCCTTCTTCAGCACAGACTCATACGTCTTCTAGAACTGCCCAGTGGTCAATCCGCAGTCCTTATCAGTTTTGTGCAAAGCTCTATTGCTTCTTTCCATTCCAGGTGGTCATAGGTGACAAGGTTGTTCTGAACCCCGTCAATGCTGGTCAGCCCCTACATGCTAGCAGCCATCAACTGGTAGATAACCCGGGCTGCAATGAGGTAAGGACATTGAGTTATATGTGTGGGTGTGGTTATCCTGGAGGAGCGGGTCTGGCAGGCGCCAGTGCATGCGTGTGCTGAGAGTGACTTCAGCAGTGACTTGGGGCAGGGTGCCCATTCTGCAGGTGAAGAAACAGGCCCAGGGTCAAGGCTGCTGTGTAAGGTTGTGCAACTGTGTGCAGTGGGTAGTAGATGTGGGCTGATACTCACTCTAGTGCTCAGTTTGCGAAGCCTTGCATCACTGAGGGATTGTTTTTTCATTGGTGAAGCCAGAGATGACCGCTTTTACTAATTTTTTTCTGGCCATAGGAGCACCTTTTTCTAATTTGTCTCCATATACAGGGTGCCTCTTTCTAACTGTTCAAAAAGGAACACTGCAGCTTATCAGCAGCCCTGCAAGAGTGATAGCTTGCTTTTGGCAATACATCTACTTCTCCTCTAAATTAGCAATTATAGGATGCAAGAATGTTACTTCCTTGTGACATAAATATTTGTCTGATGGGTAAGGACATAAACTCTTCAGTGGGATAGATGTGGGTTCACATCCTGTCTGCCTTTCCAAGCTCTGTGACGGCAGGTTGGTTACCTGGTCTCCCTGCATATCGGTTTCCTTATCTCTGAAATGGGGGCGGTGGTCAGACCTATTTTTTAGGGTGTTGCCAAGAATTAAAGGAGATTGTGCATGTTAGCACCTAAACCTAGTGCCTGGCACAGATTTAGTGCACAAACAATGGCTGCTGTTGTTAACGATGATCATTAACATTTTTGAGTGTATACACTGGACTCATTTTTTTTCCCTTTATGGCTCATCCCATTTTATAAGTACTTGTTTTCATCAGGCCTTTACTTTCTGGCTACAGAACAAGAGACTTGGAGGAAAATGAAAATATCATTCCAGAAAGGCAGGAGGGTTGGTTCCATTAGTCATGGTTGGAATGTGCGTAGTGATTGGTGCAAATGAACCATTTATTGCCAAACTCTGCCAACAGGCCAGTTGATTTTGCAGGTGCTGTGATTTTAGTGGCGTCAATCTTTAGAGTTTTTAGTCTCAAGTACAGCCTTGCTTCCTAGGCTGCGGTGAGAAGTTTGGGGGCTGGATGACACAGTTGTTGTGAGGGGTACATGAAAAAATAACTCGAATCTGTGTTTCAGGTCAATTCTGTCAACTGCAATACAAGCTGGAAAATAGTCCTTTTCATGAAATGGAGTGATAACAAAGACGACATATTAAAGGGGGTGAGTTTGATGCTTTATGGGCTGAGCATTACTTGGCCCTTCTTGGGGGCAGCAGTCTAATTCTGTTTTTAAATTCTTTTTTCCTTTATTCTTTCTTGTGTTGACTTTCAGGGTGACGTGGTGAGGCTGTTTCATGCTGAGCAGGAGAAGTTTCTCACCTGTGATGAACACAGGAAGAAGCAGCATGTCTTCCTGAGAACCACGGGCCGGCAGTCGGCCACATCTGCCACCAGTTCAAAAGCCCTGTGGGAGGTGGAGGTAAGGGTAGGGTGGAGAAAGGGCTCACGGGTTTAGAGGATACAAGCCTATGTATAGGCTCTCTCTATATCTATTCTACAAATATACATACATACATATACCTATATATGTCTATACACCTATATGCACACACCTACACACACACACACAGAATACATGTGTGTGTATATATATAAGTCACAAACAGGTACTTATACCCACCTTATTCCAAAAATGGGTTGGGGATGGCATAGTGAAGTAAGTGCATCATGGCATATCATGGTGCTGCATATTTGTGCAGAAGGAAAGAATAAGTACTTTGGAAACAAATTCAAAAATGAAATTAGAAATAGCTTTCTCTGAGCCATCTAATCCCTTCTATTGTTTTCCTTCCCTTGCTCATTTATCTGTCACAACAATATTTAACCAGGTGTCTACCTGACAGGATACATAGGTGATGCCCACATTGGTGATGGGGCAGAAATGAGAAGATATACACCCAGATAACTGGAACACACAAGGGGATGGTGAAGGTGATAAGAGGCATATTCCACATGCTCTGGAGGTTTCAGTGAGAGAGGGTGAATGTCTGGGTGGGTGAAGAATTAAGGAAGACTTCCTGAAGGAGATAGCATCTGATCTGGTACCTGCAGGATGATTTGTATTTCAGAAGGAAGAGATGAATGGAGTAGGTTATTTCACGTAAGAGAATGGTGCAGAATGTGGAAACATGAAGCAGCGTGGGATAAAACTCAGTAACTTGTTTGGTGAAGGGCATGGGATAGGCATGGGAAATTAAACAGAAACTGTTTTTGGAGACCAGAGGCTGAAGGGCCATATATCCAGGCTTTAGGGAGTTGGGATTTAATTTATGGGCAGTGGAGAAATTTGGAAAGTTGTTTGAGAAAGGGAATAACATAATCAGTGTGCAACTTAAAGAAGCTAGAAGATTCTGCCCACAGCATGTAATTTATTGTAAGAAGAGTCTAGAATTGCAGGACAAAGAAGGAAATGTTCTGAATGCTTGGTGAAAGAGGCAATGAGAGCTTCAACTAACATGGAGCTCTTTCTTCACCTCAAGCCTTCCTTTCTGTGTAATTGCAGCATGAATTAGAATTCTAATTCAAATTTCTAATTTGAATAGATAAATTTTTCTGTCTCTGCTTGCCTTCTCTTTTCCTCCTCCCTAGCTTCAATTGTTTCACGTTGCTACTGAGGTCTAGCCTATGTATAGTATAGTAAAGTGCCCAAGTCAAGAGTATACAACTCAATGAATTTTTACGTATACATTCAGCCATGTAACCAGCACCTAGAACAAGAAATAGAACGACAGCAGCACCCAGAAGGTCCCTTGAGCCTCTCTTTCCAGGCAATGTTTCCTTTTTCCTCCTGGAGACTTCTATTGCCTGTTCTTGAACTTTGTATAAATGGAGTCATACAGTATACAGTCTTTATGTTCTGTTTTTTTCTCTCAGTATAATTATTTTGAGATTCATATATATTCTTGCATGTATCAGATTAATTTGTTCCTTTATATTACTGCATAATACTCCGTCATATGGATACACCCCAATTTGCTAATCTGTTCACCTGCTGATGGACATTTGAGTTGTTCCCAACTTCTGGCTATTTCAAATAAAGCTTCTAGGGATATTTGTACGCAAGTTTCTGTATGGATGTAACTTTTCTTCATTTCTCTTAATTAAATACCTAGCAGTGGATTGGCTGGATCGTATGGTAGCCATGGTATGGTATGGTATGGCATGGTATGGTATGGCATGGTATATATTCAACTTTATAAGAAATTGCTAAACTGTTCTCCAAAGTGATTGGACCATTTTACATTCCCACAAGTAATGTGTGAGAGTTCTAGTTCTTCCATATCCTTACCAACACTTGGTATAGTCAGTCTTTTCAATGTTACTTGTTCTAGTAGGTACATAGTGAAATTTCAATGTGGGTTGGATTTGCATCCGCTGTTTGATTTAGTAGGTGTGTAGTGAAATTTCATTGTGGGTTTGGTTAACGATGTTGAGCATTTTTCTCATGTGCTTATTTGCCATCTGTGTAGCTTCTCTGGTGAAATGTTTGTTCAGATATTTTGCCCATTTAAAAAAATTGTCTTACCACTCTTTTAACATGGATATTGTAAGAATCAAGTTCAGCCGGACATGGTGGCTCATGCCTGTAATCCCAGCACTTTGGGAGGCCAAGGCGGGTGGATCACCTGAGGTTGGGAGTTTGAAACCAGCCTGACCAACATGGATAAACCCTGTCTCTACTAAAAAACACAAAATTAGCCAAGCGTGGTGGCACATGCCTGTAATCCCAGCTACTCAGGAGGCTGAGGCAGGAGAATCACTTGAATCCAGGAGGCGGAGGTTGTGGTGAGCCGAGATTGCACCATTGCACTCCAGCCTGGGCAACAAGAGTGAAACTCTGTCTCAAAAAAAAAAAAAAAAAAAAAAAAGAATCAAGTTCATCTTGGGCATTGTATAGAAAAGTTTCCACAGTTATGATAAAAAGGAATCTATATAAAGTTTTTGTTAATTCCCACCCTCTATCCATTCATTTTCCCCTTTCTTCCTCCTCTCTACATGCATTTGCCCTTTAGTTACTCTATGTGTCTACACAGGGACCTGTCAATCCTACTAGATGATAAACTCCTTGAGAGACATCAGAATGAAATATCAGTTGTCAGATTCTTTTAACAATTATGTCTTCAGAGTTTTTGCTTTAACATCTATAAAAAGGTTCATTTTCTCATTTTAAGCTAATTAAATACTCTGGGTAAAACAGATCACTCATTTGCCTATGACCTTTTAGAAAAATTGTTTTGGCCAGGTGCGATGGCTCATGCCTGTAATCCCAGCACTTTGGGAGGCCGAGGTGGGTGGTTCACTGAAGGTCAGGAATTCGAGACCAGCCTGGTCAACATGGCAAAACCCTGTCTCTACTAAAAATACAAAAATTAGCCAGGCATGATGGCACATGTCTATAATCCCAGCTACTCAGGAGGCTGAGGCACGAGAATCACTTGAACCCGGGGGGCGGAGGTTGCAGTGAGCCAAGATTGCACCACTGCTTTCCAGCTTGGGTGACAGAGCGAGACCCTGTCTCAGAAAAGAAAAGTTGTTTTGTTAAAATACTGTACATATGCTTACTCTAAATTTGCATTGACTATGCTTTAGTGTATTTATAAATGGTGAACTCAGTTTCTGAAATAAAACTTTTTGTTTGCAAAAGAAAAACCTGCAAAAACCAAAATTGCTTGAGAGCCAGAATTTGGTCTTGAACTTTGTCATTGAAGATTGATGCCCCCATGGTCCCCACCACAGAGTTTTTTACATTCAGAACAGTCTCTCAGAACCACTTCTCATGTGTAATTTGGATAGTGATACAAAAAAAATGGAGACTTTCTCATCTTTCAGAGTTAGTTTAAAGTAATAATGCAAACTAAGGAAACATAGAACATCAAGAAAACAAGGGAAGAAGTGAAGTGTTGTTTCACTAGTTTAATGTGCCTACTTCCATTGAGCTGTTTTTCTATGAACAGGATATTTTTGCATAGTTGATACCATTTTATAAACAATTTTCCACCTTGTTCTCCTGAATTTCATAGGAAGACGTTGAGTAGTTCTTTCTCTCATTTTTTAAAATGGATTCTGGAATGTCAAGTGCCCCTCAAAATAAAAGAGGGAAGACAACACCATGTATTTTATATTTGTAGTAATGAGCCAGGGTTTACATTATATGTCTGTAGCTTATTAATCACCCCCAAACAAATACTATGCTCATTAGCAGTCACTCCCTATTTCCCCTTCAATATCCTCCCATTCTCCCGCCCTTGGTAGCTAATCTACTTCCTATCTCTATAGATTTGCCAGTGCTGAATGTTTCATATAAACAGAATCCTATCATATGTGGTCCTTCATATCTGACTTCTTTCACCTAGGATGATGTCTTAGTCCAAATCAGGCTGCTGTTATAAAATATCATAAACTGGGTTGCTTATAAATATCAGAAATGTATTTCTTACAGTTCCGGAGGCTGAAAATCTAAGATCAAGGCACTGGCAGATTCAGTGTCTGGTGAGGGCACTCTTCCTGGTTCATCTGCTGTGTCCTCACATGGCAGAAAGAGAGGGGACTTTCTGGGGTCTGTTTTATAAGGCAGTGTTCTTATTCGTAAAGACTCGGCCTCATGACCTAATCACCTCCCAAAGGTGAAGTATAACGTAAACTATCTCCTAATACTATAACCTACATAGTATAAACTACTATGGGGTAGGTTTCAACCTATGAATAATGAGAGGACACACACATTTAGACCATACCAGATAACATGTTGAAAGTGTATTCATGTTGCCACATGTATCAGTACTTCATTTCTTTTCATTGCCAAGTAATATTCCATTGTATGGATGTATCATATTTTACCCATTTATCATTTAATAGCATTTGGATTGTTTTCACATTTTGGCTCCTGTGAATAAGTCATCTGCTGCTATGAACATTCATATACAACTTTTTATGTGGATATATGTTCTCAAGGTTCTTGGGAGCAGACTTCTGGGCCATGTAGTAATTCTATTTTTGACCTTTTGAGGAACTGCCAGAATGCCTTCCACAGTGAGTGGCTGCACCATTTTTTATTCTCACCAGCAGTGTGTCAGGGTCCCAGTTCTCCATGTGGCCTTCATTTTGAAGGACTTTTTGTTGGATATAGAATTCTAGGTAGATAGTTTTTTACTTTAAAGATTTTGATACATTGTCTTTTGGCTTGCATCGTTTGTGATTATTCAATGGGTTAAAAAAATGTTCCTTGTATATAGTGTCTCTGCCATGCATCCTCCCCCAACCTCAGCTGCTGTAAAGATTTTTCTTTTTTATTTCTGGTTTACATTAATCTGATTATGATATGCCTTAGTGTGTGTGTGTGTGTGTGTGTGTGTGTGTGTGTGTGTCTGTCTGTCTGTCTGTCTGTCTGTGTCTGTGTGTTTACCTTGCTGGAGTTCATTGAGTTTCTTGAATCTATGGGTATGTGTCAAAATGGGAAAACTTTGAGTCATTATGTTTATGAGTCAAATATTTCTCTTGCCCTGACCAACCCACGCAGACATGTGCTGGGTCATTTGATATTGTCTGACAGGTCCTGCGTTCATGGGTCACATTTTTCTGATTCTTTGTCTAGTCCTTTATTTACTGAACATTGTAATACAAGTTTGTTGAGTATGTGGAGTCTGTTGTTCTTTAAAGAGTACTGAATTTTCTTTTGTTATACACCAAAGTGACCTGTGGACCCCTTTGCTCCTTTGAAGGCTTATTTTCAAGCTTTATTCAGCCAGGTGTTGTGTAGAGTTAATTTTGGGGCTAGGTTAACTCCCCTTCCAAGATGGGACCCCTTCGATGTGTCTACTAACGCGCAGCGTGTTCCACATGATCCCTCGGCTTTGGCTTTTCAGAATCAGGACTCCTCCCAGCCCTGTGTGCGCTCTGGGAAAGTTCAGCTTTCAGACTCCTTGTTTTTCTTCATTTGGCTTCATAGGGTCTTGTCTTATGCATATGCAGTCAGATGTTCAGCCAAAAACTCAAGGGAGCCTCCTGTGCAGACTTCCAGAGCTTTTTCTGTGTGTAGTTCTGTATGCATTAGTACTCCATCCCCACAAATTCTAGCTGTCTCAGTCTCCCTAAACTTTGATCTGTCTCCTTAACTCCATGAGCTTCATGCCCTCAGCTTGGATTCTTCCTCCCTGTGCTGCCATCCAGAGAGGATCCTCAGGTAGAAAATCAAAGCAATAGCCAAGCTGGCCTTGTTTGTTTCCCTATTCTCAGAGATCACCATTGTGTACCACCAGTTGTCCAACGTGTGAACACAGTTGTTTGGGATATTTTATGCAGTTTTCTAGTTGTCTATGGCAATTTCATTTATTCTCTGCAGTGTCTAATTGTTTATGGCACCAACTACCACTGCTAGTTAACTCTGTCATGGCCAGAAGCTGATGTGACATTTATTTTTCTGATACATTGGCCCAGGCCCTGAGTTTCACATTTCAGAGCACAGGCCTGCATGTGTGTTCTAGCACATGAGTACATGCATAGATTGCTTTGACAGTTCTCCACGAAAGTCCTTTTTATTGGCTGTGCTTTTTGTAGATAAATTTCAGAATCTGCTACTTCATTATGGCTAAGGCAAATAACCTGAAAACCACTGAAGTTTTTATTCCAACCATTGTATGTTAACTAGGAGACTCGATGCCTTCTTTGGAGAGACACTGCTTACTTTTGAGTTTGGATGTTACATGTGACACTGGCAATGGGTTTGATGAAGATGCTGATTTTCTTTTTCTAGCTTATAAACATCACTCCTGAACTATGACTTGTGATACCTCTGATTTAATGTCTTCCTAGTGTAGGTTGACATTTCATTGACTCCTGTTGATCATTCTTGCAGGTGGTCCAGCATGACCCATGTCGGGGCGGAGCGGGATATTGGAACAGCCTTTTCCGTTTCAAGCATCTGGCCACGGGGCATTACTTGGCAGCAGAGGTAAGTAGCAGCTCCTGTGGTTTTTCTCTTTCAAGGCTGACGCACCTCACCACCTTTTCTCATTCCCCTGTAGCCATCATGTAGTAAAAGGCTTAGGGAAATACACTCAGTCACCTTGCTTTTCCTCCTGTTTTTCTGTTTCCTTCTGATTCATTTTCCTAGAAGAGTCAAAAATGATTACCACATTTTGGTAGGTGACAGGGATGCTGATCAAGATGTGGGGAGAAAGTAAGTTAGAAGATAATGCCGATCTAGGTTTTCAGTATTATTTTCCATTTCGCTTTTATATACTACCCTCCCCACGTCTTGTCTACCAGCCCCACACCTAGCATGAGCGACATGATATGTGGAACCAGAAGCACTAAGACGTATAAGGAATTAGATAATCTTATAAAGAAATTTGACTACTCAGAGCATTAGTGGAATAGACAGTGGCTTATCTTTTACTTGTAGGAATGTCAAAAATCACAGAAATTAACTTTACCTTAAATGTCTGTGAAGGGGCCAGGCACAGTGGCTCACACCTATAATCCCAGCACTTTGGGAGGCTGAGGAGTTCAATATCAGCCTGGCCAAAATGGTGAAACCCCATCTCTACAAAAATTAGCCAGGTGTGGTGGTGCACGCCTGTAGTTCCAGCTACTTGGGAGGCTGAAGCAGGAGAATCGCTTGAACACGGGAGGCAGAGGTTGCAGTGACCCGAGATCGCACCACTGCAGTCCAGCTTGGGTGACAGAATGAGACTCTGTCTCAAAAAAAATGTCTGTGAAGAGTTTTTGAGGAGACGAAAGACTCAGTGCTGAGGAACAGGAGGAATTTACCTTTTAATTTTTGTATCAAATGAAGGAGCCATCATACTGTGTGACATGTTGAGCTTTACTCTGATCTGCTGGGAGATGTATGATGCATATTTCTATCAGATTCTAGTCGTGCATCAAAAGACCCCCACTGTTGTCTGGGACCACCCATGAGACTGCTGAGAGATTTCCAAGGTGATGGTGGGTGTCAGCACTGCTCCTGTGCCTGACCCGAGGAAGGCTGGCTCTTAAATGTGCTCAGCCCCCCACGGTGCCTAATACATGAAGTGATGATTTTGATATATTTAAGAACTGAAGATCAAGAACTCCAAGTTCAAATTTGAGATAAAGCCATAGGGAATTACAGACCCAGCTAATCAGCTGTGAGAGATGATTTATGTGGTTTCCTGAAGACTAATGGTGGTGGCATTATCTGTCATGTTTTGAAGCTAATGTAGCTCTTGCTGGAGGCCTACATTTTTTATTTTTAGCTAAAAATAAGCAGGATTATCAGTGACTGTGTATTGATCTTTTATTCATCTCAGGCTTTTAACTATTGCTTTGCCAGTGAATTCATTGTCTTCCTCTGTCTATACTTGAGAGCCGTCTCTTGGTGACTGGTGGATGTTCCATGTGTGCTGTACCCATGTGACCTGTGTCATTGTCGTGGCATGCTGGTTTTGTGAACAGAGGGAATGGACAAGTTCTTAGCTGTTCAAGGATGTTTGCAGGCCTTGAAGTCTCCTGCAAGTGGGGCCCAGTCCTTAAGAAAGCAATGGATGTTTTAATTTCCTAATGATTCTTTTTCATCAGGTAGACCCTGACTTTGAGGAAGAATGCCTGGAGTTTCAGCCCTCAGTAAGTATGGACAAGAGCCTTCTTGTCTTCATCTGGTAGGGTGCAGCCAAATGATCTGGAGCTCCATTTAAGAAACTGTCACTGTGGTCACGGAGTGCTGGGGAAGGAGAAACCTTAGGCTCCCTTAAAACACGATCATGTTCTGTGCTTCCCTTGAGAGGGACCATAGTCCTTTGTGTCTCGATTGGTCCAGGGACTGTTGTTCATGATGGTATTTCCATGTGTAGTAACGGGGTCTCCATTTCTAAGTTGGAGAAGTTCATGGTATCACTTGGAAGACTCCTAGGGTTGGAGACAGTGACGCCTCATATGGAAGATGGTCTTTTCAAACCAATTGCCTTATTGCTGTTGACCTCAATCCATGACTCACACAGCTTTTTCAGGGAGTAAGTATGTGAGGTGGATAGTGTTACTGAGGCTATGGCGGTAACACATGAGGCATAGTGCACCTGGCGTGTGATTAGATACTCAGCTAATCCATCCTTGATTTCTGCAAGGTCAGAAATAGGCTTTAGTGTATAGGATGGTTTAGAATTTTAAGTGCAAAATGGATCTTTCTCTGGAGACCATATCGCCAAGTAATGCTGATACGTAGACACTTTGGACTTCAGGTGTCCACATTTATGGGTTGAAGAAGGCAGCGGTTGTGTTACATGGAAAGGGTGGGTATAAGTAAGACAGTTTTCTTGTGGAGTGCTTGATTCTGGTCTAGGATTAAAACAGTTAATCCTGTGTCTGACATGTGTGTCTACATGATGATCTCAGCAGTGGGCGTGGAAGGTGGTATTGAGGGTGTTTCTTTCTTTTTTTGGCAAGATTTTGAAAAAGAAATGGAGGGATTTTCTTAAGGCACTTTAATGAAGGGAATTGGGTGAAGGGAATTCAAGTTGTAATTGTCCTTGGAAAGTGTTGTGAATTCTGCTGTTATGGTTGTCCTTCTCGTTATGTCTTGGTGAAATGTTGGCTTTGAAAGACACTCTAACTGAGGCCTTCCTGCTGTGGGTTTGTGGATTTGCTGGGGAGCCTCTCCTCCCTTTTGTGCTCCTACTGGGGTACCCGAGGCTCACCTTCCTTCTTTTCATCCTTGTCACCCCTATTTCTAGAGTCCATTTTGAAAGCTTTGCTTCCGCAGTTAATATGGCTTGGAAAACCCTGACCCAGTTTAACCCTCTGTCAGTGCATGAGGAACTCTGTGGTGAAACTTCTCTGCATCATGTTCATGTTGTTATTGTTTGGACACTTGGACTGGGAGGGACGTCATGTTTCATAGGACGGTTCTTGCCCTTGCACCTTCTTTATTTCAAGAGAAGGAGCTGCCTCTGTGTGGCCAACATCTGGTGGTCTCCATGCTGCCGTCTGTGGTGACATGGAGGAAATCTTACCTCTGAGATTAGGCAAGCTGCAGACCCTTTCAGTGAGTGCTGATGTCCAAGTGAACTTTGTGCTCTGGCGGGTAGAGGGCTGCTCTCCTGGCCTCCTGGTACAGGAGGGAAGACTGGCATTTATGGTGCAGGAGGAATAGTGCAGTTTAAATACCAGACATACCATTTATGAGCTGCTGTGTGACCTTGGACAAGTTACTTGCCCTCTGTGAGCCTCAATTCCTTCATCTATACAAGTGGCATTTTTCAAGTTCTCCAAGATCATTAGCATTTTTAGTGCCTTTGCGTCCACCAGGTTGTCTGGGCTGCACAGCAGTGTATAAAAGGAGTTAGGGTGGGTTTTAGGATCTTCCTGGTACAGAGGAGGAAGCAGCCGTTGAGAGTGGTCCAGACTCATCCCGCATCTCAGGCTCCCTCAGAGTTCCGTGGTCTTTTGACGTTTTCGTGCTTCTTCGCGTCAGAGAGGCGGATGTGCCAGCAGCCTTGGGTGCAGATCTAGACTGCATCACTCTGGCTACTTCGATGTTGATTGGGGGTGGGCTGCTTGCAGAGGAGGGGTGCATGGAGAGGGGATCTTACCCGATGCCCACACGGCCAACAGCACAGATCTGCCCGGTGGCAAGGTGTTAGTACTGGGAGGACCCCACCCCCCTCATACTCTTCTTGGTTTGGAAACTTGGATGGAAAACCTCGACTTTTTTTGAGTTGATTGGTTTCCCTAAGAACAGCTTCAGTGCCTGTGGTTTTTGCCTCGGACCTCACTTGGCTTTGTTGTGCTCGTCCTTCTAAATTCAGGACCCTGAAGACACTTGCTTGGTGCCAGAGGGAGAAAAAGGACCACCAGAGGCTCCCGCTCCTCTGCCAGGCTTCTGCACATGTGCATTTCTTTCCACTAGGTGGCAAGCGCCGACTGCACACTCAAAGGATGTCAGGACGCTGCCTCTCAGTCACTTTTCCAGACACAGTGGACGTAATGCAATTGTGATTTTCCTCTCAACTCCCACAGGTCTCTGAAACTTAACTGCCAGCCTGTAGCTGAGCCCTGTGTCTCAAACCATAGCCAGGTCAGAGTTTATTTTGAAAGTAGCATGTGGAGTAATATGCCAGATGGTTCGGAGAGAACAAATGTTGCTCAAAGTTCTTACTCCTAAACTGAAGTTGTAGAAGTGTTCTGTCGCTGTCCAGGTAATTCTTCCTTTAGCGTAGACAGAATAAAGGGTCTGGGGTTTGTGCAAGTAAAGGGACGAGCGATTAGAGGAGAGAGTGTGAGAAAGGGAAGAGATACAGGTTTTGGATATTAAAAGAACCTTTTTTAAAAAAACACACGTAGAGGTTGGGGGCCGCAGCTGAACTAACAGGCTATTGCCCTGTGCTCCTGCATTTCAGGCCCCGTAGAGTTAGATTCTCCCAGGCTCTCTCCTTTGCCTTTGATTTGATTTCCGTTTCTTGATTCTTTTGTTTTCCTGGTGAAGTCTCCTTCCTCTCTGTCTGGAAAGGGGGCAGAGCTTCAGCCTAAGAAAAGCAGGCTGTAGTGACAAAGAAAATGTGCTTACTCAGTAGGTGCAGGTGGAGGCTGTCATCCTGCAAGGATGTTAGACATGGAAAATCACGCAATGTAGAGTTGCCGGGCTGAGCGCGAGCTGGCCAGTCTCTTCTGAGCAGGCTCCTTGTCTAAGCCCCCTCCTTGAATATCTGTAGGCAGATGGGCTTTGGAGCCCAGAATGTGCTTTTTTAGTTTCTCAGGAAAGTTTTCATCATTGTTCCTCAGCCTTCGCTATCAGAGATTTTCTTCGCTCTGAGCCAAATCCCTGATGTCTCAGGAGAGGCCCGTCTTCCCTGACCTGTCATCAGCAGCCCTCTCAATTAATGCTGGACATCTTTTTCAGGGCTACGCTGACTTCTCAAATATTTCTTTTGGCTGCGTTGGGGTTGCTGCTTACGAACACTTGGATTCAGGTTTATTTTGTTTTAGTTTTTCTCCTGGGAAGTTGCTGTATCGTATTGTGAGTAGACAATTATCACTGTAGATGAATACAGCTGCCCACAACCAAATCTGCAGGATGAGTTTCCTCAAAATCCCCTCTCCCCCAGCTCCTGCGGATGGATGTGCCTAGAGTTTTTTTTTTTTTTTTTTTAATCATCTGGAGCACTCCTTCCATGGTCATCTCTTAGTGTAACTCCACGTTTTTGAAAGATTTTTTTTTTTTTTTTTGAGACAGAGTCTCACTCTGTCATCTAGGCTGAAATGCGGTGGCGCGATCTCAGCTCACTGCAACCTCTGCCGCCCAGGTTCAAGTGATTCTTCTGTTTCAGCTTCCCAAGTAGCTGGGATTACAGGCGCCTGCCACCACGCCCAGCTAATTTTTGTATTTTTAGTATTGACGGGGTTTATATTGGTCAGGCTGGCCTTGAACTCCCGAACTGAGGTGATCTGCCTGCCTTGGCCTCCCAAAGTGCTGGGATTACAGGTTTGAGCCACTGCAGCCAGCCTGGGCTAATTTTTTGTATCTTTAGTAGAGACGGGGTTTCATTATCTTGGCCAGGCTGGTCTTGAACTCCTGACCTCGTGATCCACCTGCCTTGGCCTCCCCAAGTGCTGGGATTACAGGTGTGAGCCACCGTGCCCGGCTGGAACATTTTTATTGCAACACAAAGAGGTAGAGCGTAAATATCCCTGGCTGCATGGCCAGTTATCATCTTTTAGGACTGCTCTGTAACTGTGGTCCTTTTCCTGCCAACTGCTGACATTCACGATCCTTTCTTCTCCGTTCCTGTGGATTGTGGAATAATTGTAGAAAGTGAAGGGTTTGGCATGCACAGTTCTTGATTTGATGACTTTACCTCCTCAGGTAGACCCTGATCAGGACGCCTCTCGAAGTAGGTTGCGGAATGCCCAAGAAAAGATGGTATACTCCCTGGTCTCTGTGCCTGAAGGCAATGACATCTCCTCCATTTTTGAGCTAGACCCCACCACTCTCCGTGGAGGTGACAGCCTTGTCCCAAGGTATGATTTTAAAATTGCTTATCCCCAAAGAATCAGGCCTGGTATAGGTGGCCTGACCAGGTTTCTTGGAATCCAAATCGTTACTGCCTTTTCTTTTAGATTTTTATAAAGGATTTGGTGAAAGGTTTGGACTGACTGTCCAGTATGGCAACTGATTTTTTTAATGGCTCACCATTGATAAGTTCTCAGTAGTTGAATGAGAAGTGCTATATTTAGGTAAACAAGCCAAACCATAAGCCCAAGTAGCTCAATTTTCCGAGTTCCCTCTACTCCCTTCCTCCTTCCCCAAACCTTGGGAGAGCTCTTGGTTTGGGGAAAAAGGAAGGGAGTAGAGGAAACTAGGAAATTGAATGGAAATAGAATAAACCATTGAAAAGAAATTCTACAAGATAAAATACCTGAAGTTCACTGTTTGCATAGCAAATTTTATTAACAAGTATTGAGACATTCAACCAGAAATCTTTAGTTATTTTTTTAAATTTAACTTTAGTTTTGTTGCTTAAGAATGCATTTTTCAGGGGACATAACTGGACTATAAATAGGGAAACAAGCTTACTCTTAACAACAGAATCAACAATATTAATAATAATGGCTGACACTTATTGAGCGCTGACTGCATGCTAGACACAAAGCTAAGTACTCTACTTGTGTTATATAATTTCATGTTTCTCAAAAAACCCAGTGAGAGATAGGTATTGCTATCACCCTTTCTTGTAGATGAAGAAACTGAGGCTCAGAGAGTTTAAGCAACATATCATTAAGTCAGTGAGTCCCATAGCAGAACCCAAAATCTTAAATGTTTAAGACGCATAGGGTTATTTGGGCAATTCTGACTCTCCAGTACCATGTTGGTTAATGGAAATGTCACTGTCATTTATGGATTACATGTATGGCTCCTCGTGAAGTATTAGTTGTGTTTCATCCATTCAGAGGTAGCTACTGGTAACATTTTTGTTTATGTAGTTTTAGACAAGTCTCTGGTCACACAGAGATGACTGTATCATTTATTATAGATGGGATCATAAGCTATTTGAAACATTTTTAACTGAATACTATGTTTTATACATATCTCCAAGCAAATGAATATCAATTGTCATTGTCTTAAATAATTGTTGTAATCAGGCCGGGCGCAGTGCCTCACACCTGTAGTCCCAGCACTTTGGGAGGCCGAAGCAGGCAGATCACTTGATTGAGTCCAGGTGTTTGAGACCAGCTGGACAACATGACAAAACCCCGACTCTACAAAAAAATGCAAAAAATTAACCAGGCGTGGTGGCACACACCTGTAGTCCCAGCTGCTTTGAAGGCTGAGGTGGGAGTATCCTAAGCCTGGGAGGCAGAGGTTGCAGTGAGCCCAGATTGTGCCAACTGTACTCCAGCCTGGGTGACAGAGTGAGACCCTGTCTCCAAAGGAAAAAAAGAAAAAGAAACTGTTATAGTCAATTGTAATCATCTTTAAATAACAGTAGTATCAACTAGTTAATATTGTATTAACTGGTTCATAATTGGACTGTTCTGTTATACTGTATTAATACAATATATTAATATAGGTATTAATATGTAATATGTTAATATTACATTGTAACAATAGAATATAATAGATTTGTATTCTATTAACTAGTCCATTATTGAGATATCAGATGGTTTACAGTTTTTATTGTTATACATAATGCTTTGTTGAACATCTTTTTCCTCATTTGCACCTGTACTATCACCACTGAAGGAAGAATACCTAAAAATAGGATTGGTAGATGAAATTATAGATATATTTTATGTGTTCTACAAGGTGCTAGACTTCTTTTCAGAGTTTTACTTGATTACACTCTCACCAACAATACATAGGACTTACTTCCCTAAGCTCTTGTTGATACTGGGTTTTAGATCTTTGGAATATGATACAGTAAAATGATATTGTTTTAACTTGTGTAACTTATATACTAAGGAGGTTGAATCTATACTTCCATGTTTCTTGGTGATTTGTATTTCATTATTAAATTACCCGTTTGTGTCCTTGTCCCATTTTCACTTCCAATATTCATATTTTTCTTATTGATTTGTAATAGCCCTTTGTGTGTAGAGTAATAACCTTTTAATGCAATGGGCTACTCTTTTATTTTCCCAGGCTATGGTGATTTATTTTCAACTTTGTTTATGATGGTTCTTTTTTTTTCTATATAGATTATATAAAATTTAAACTATGTAATGAGAGTTATCCATCTTTTACTTCTAAAATTTAGGAATCTTATATTTTGTTATATGATTCGAAAGGCTTTCCCTACCGCAAGATTAGTAAATACTCATTTTTTTCCAGAAATTTTATGATCTTATTTATTGTTTCACTGATCCCTATGAAAATTTCAATCATTGCTGTATTATTATTTCTTGTTATAAGCACTAATATATACCCTGTAAGTACTTCCTGTTGCTCTGTCTCATGCTCTGTTTATGCTGAGACACTCATTCATGGAGTATGATCTTATATTTAGAAGTATAATATATAACAGTAACTGTAGAGTCGTTATGAATGATTTTCTACTGTAAATGCATCAGAATGTGGCTTGGACCCGGACCATTTGCCCGTTCGTGTATACTGCCCAGTGTATGCAGTAGGAAACCACTTTGCTATTTCTATTTTGATAGATTATATTCTAGACTAGGGGCTATAGAGTAAACCTCAATATTTATTTCCCTAAAACCCTTCTTTTTTCCCTTTTAGGAACTCTTATGTTCGGCTCAGACACCTATGTACTAATACCTGGGTTCACAGCACAAATATTCCTATTGACAAGGAAGAAGAAAAGCCCGTGATGCTGAAAGTAAGTCCTGGGACTTGCCTGTCTCTTTTTGGTCTCGTGTTTCCTAATGAAAGGGCTCCTTTGAGGACAGATCAGGGAGTATGGAGCTGTGGAGTTTTGTTGCTTTGGCGAGAGTGTGGTCATGGCCGAACTTGAATGTGACAAAAGAATACTCTCCAAGAGACCTGAGTGGAGCAAACCCAGGGCTTTTGAAATAACTAGAACTTTTTAAGTTTATTCCATGGCTTCTGCCATAATGGTTGAGCAATTGTCTGGATTTCAACTGCATTTCATGACTGTCTGAAGGATAATTTGGGCTGGGGAATGTTTGCTTTTGTCTTGAGGTACATCAAGTATCTAGTTGATTTCCCCCAATCTCCATTATTTGTTTCTCTCTATATGTCAATATACACTTTTATTTCATGAGTGTTCTCTCCAGCCCCTTTACTTTCTCTCCCTACTTCTCCTTCCCCCTGTCTCCAGGGTCATACAGTATAAATAAATAGACATGGGGGTTTTCTTTTAACAAGTGGAAGGATGCTCTCATGTAACTTTTCTTTTGTTGTGGCATTGGGGAAGGTTATTGAAATTTTTTACTTCTTTACTGAACATTTTTAGATTTATAGAAAAGTTGAAATAATAGTGCAGTGTCTATCCTTATAATGCTCCTCACTTAGAATCATTAATTACCATTTTCCATATTTGCTTTTTCTCTGTATATTTACAAACATCTTCTTTAATTATGAGAATTTTGGATGCTCCCTGTAACAAATGAAGTTAAAAATGATATTAATGCCCCCTTCCTGCCGCACTGGCCCCCATAATACCAATTTCCAGAGATAACAACTGTTAACCATTTGGAGTACGTCCTTCTAGATTTTTTTCCTATGTCATTTTAACTGCAAGATAGCTCCAGTATCTTGGGATCAGCCAGTGTCTCGTAAATGTAGTGTTTGATTAAAGTCTTATCCTTCCCATCCAAGAGATTATCTCACAAGGACCACCTTGAATTTCAGATTGGCACCTCTCCTGTGAAGGAGGATAAGGAAGCATTTGCCATAGTTCCAGTTTCTCCTGCTGAAGTTCGGGACCTGGACTTTGCCAATGATGCCAGCAAGGTGCTGGGCTCCATTGCTGGGAAGCTAGAGAAGGGCACCATCACACAGAATGAAAGGAGGTGAGCACTCCCGCATGCTCAGCACAGCCGCCTTCCCCCCACTGAGAGTTTCTGACATCCATGGGGTGGAGTGAGAAAATGGTGACTCCGAATAGCTAAACATGGGGTAGCAGGCCTTGGCATTTATGGGTGGCTTCAATTTGTAACTTTTAAGAAATAGTACTTTTGCATTCATTTTTTGAGTCTCTAAAATTATGAAGATCAGGTGCAGTGGCTCACACCTGTAATCCCAGGACTTTGGGAGGCTGAGGTGTGTGGATTACTTGAGGTCAGGAGTTCGAGACCAGCCTGCCTAACGTGGTGAAACCCCGTCTCTACTAAAAATACAAAAATTAGCCAGGCATGATGGCAGATGCCTGTAATCCCAGCTCCTCAGGAAGCTGAGGCAGAAGAATTGCTTGAACCCAGGAGGCGGAGGTTATAGTGAGCCAAGATCATACCACTGCACTTCAGCCTGGGTGACAAAGTGAGACTCCATCTCAAAATAATAATCAAGTGATGAAGACCTCACTCTCTCTTTCTGTCTCTAAGTTGGTCTCTAGAACCACATTACTAAATGTCACGGAATGAGGTTACTCTGAGATAAAATTTTGTGTCTGATATTTTATAAAGGTGATCATCCTTTTGTGGACAATGGTATGTTTTGTGTCTTTCACTCTCTTTGATACTTGGCTTCTGTTGTCAGTTTCAAAGAAATTGGAAAGCGTGGGTCTGCCCCTGTTTAACTGGCTCATTCGTCCAGAAGGCTTCCAAGGCAAAGCTTCCAGCCTGCTGAACACTGAGCACATCTGTCTCTGATAGCTTCTTTCCTCCTAAGGTCTGTAACCAAGCTGCTAGAAGATTTGGTTTACTTCGTCACTGGTGGAACTAATTCTGGTCAAGATGTTCTCGAAGTTGTCTTCTCCAAGCCCAACAGAGAACGGCAGAAACTGATGAGAGAACAGAATATTCTCAAGCAGGTCGGTGAGATGTGGCGTACTGGGGATTTGGCTTTATGAGAAATCCATGGGATGGTCAGGAGTGGTAGCTAGTGCCTGCAATCCCAGCACTTTGGGAAGCCGAGGTGGGAGGATCCCCTTGAGCCCAGGAAATGGAGGTTGCAGTGAGCTGAGATCGCATCACTGCCCTCCAGCCTGGGTGACAGAGAGAGAGCCTGTCTCAAAAGAGAAAGAAAAAGAGAAATCAATGGGATCATTGAGGGATATTGGTGATTCCCACCTCAAAGGCTTGATGAATTGATTTTTCAATACACTATTTTCTAGAGCAGTTTTAGGTTCTCAGCAAGATTGTGCAAAAAGTCCAGAGAGTTCCCATATCTCCTCTTGTTCTCACACACTTGGCCTCCCCCACTATGGACATCCTACATCACAGTGAGACATTTGTGACAATTTGGTGAATCAACATTGATACATCATTATCACCTGAAGTCCATAGTTTACCTTAGGGTTCTCTCTTGGCATTTTATTTTCTATAGGTTTTGATAAATGTATGATGCCATTTAGCCACCATTAAAATATCTTACAGAATAGTTTCACTGCCCTGAAATCATCTGTGCTCCTCCTATTTGTCTGTCCTTCCTGCTAACCCTTCACAGCCATGAATGTTTTTACTGCATCCATTGTTTTCTCTTTACAGAATGTGACATGGTTGGAATCAAACAGTATGTACCCTTTTCAGAGGGGCAAATTTCACTTAGTGATATGCATCCAAGGTTCTTCAGTGTCTGTCCATGGCTTGATAGTTCAGTTCAATTGATTTTTACTGTACTTGTTGGATATCAATCATGTGAGAGTTTACCTGTTAGGAACCTCAAGAAACATTCAGTTGACAACTTTATTTTCCTCAAAAATAATGTAAAGTGCACTGTGACCTTAAGGTTATTTCATACATTTGGGAGATTTGGCATATTCTATAAACTCAGAAGGCCTATATAGGCTCTTATAGAGTGCCCTATAAGTCACCACAAAATCTTTCCGTAAAGAATGAGTAGTGGTTGACAGGAAATACATAGATGATATTGTTGGATGTAAATATAAATAAACTGGTATAAAGACAAATTAGAGGCAGTAAAGTGACAAATCCAGAGTAGATTAAATGCACAGAGATGCATACCATGTCGTTCTGTAACCCAGCTGGAGATTAGCCCACAAACTTGCCACCAGAATTCCTGGCCACCAAAGCTAAAAGAGAAACATATTAGTTACAAGTCCCACTGGTGCCCATGGAACATGGGATTTGAGATTATTTTTTCATGTTGGTCTATGATAGACAGAATTTATTAACAATCCGTCTCGTTTCAACAAGAATTTACAGTTCAAGAGTAAATGTCCAGCTGTTGTTTCATGTGATGATTCTCAAATTAGACCTCTGGCTTAATGCCCATGCTCATTTGTACAATAGTAATTCCTGAGAGGCAAAAAATAACTGACTCACTGGCAGGAGCCCTCATTGATTACTTGTGCTGGGCACTAGTGCGACTTAAAATTATCATCCATTTTCATCCTTACTACACCTCTGTGATATGGGCATTATTCTTTCCATTTTGCTGGTAAGGAAATGGGGGTTTACTTTGACTGTAATCTGTACTGCTAGGGAGTAATAAAGGCTTGTGTTTCCACCTAGAATCTGCTGATTCCATTGTCTGTGTTCTTAAACGCTTTGCTCTAAGCACTGTGCTGTTAGGTGTATGAGGACCAGTGAAGTCCAGTAGACTTAATTCAGCGAGTCTCACATCTCAGTTGATGGGCTGAATGCAGTGTTCAGGTTATGGATGTGTTTGGATAGAGAAACTTTCTAATGTAATCCAGCCACCCTTGAGCTTGCATTACTTCCAAACAGAGGGTTAGCTTTGAAGCCCTAAGTGATTGCCATTTTTACTTTTCATTTTCACAAACAGATCTTCAAGTTGTTACAAGCCCCATTCACAGACTGCGGTGATGGCCCAATGCTTCGGCTGGAAGAGCTCGGGGACCAGCGGCACGCTCCTTTCAGACACATCTGCCGGCTCTGCTACAGGGTGCTGAGACACTCGCAGCAAGACTACAGGAAGAACCAGGTTTGGATGAAGCATTGGTGGGATGTGGTTGTCAGTTTCCTCCCTGAAGTTTATGTACTTTCCTCACGAGTTTTTAGTGTCACATGTCCATTTATAGAATGGATAGAGAATAGTTCAGTGTTGAGCTTGCTCTTGGGAAGGAAACACAAGCCCAGGAAGAATATTATTACCTAATCGTTAAGAAACGTACTGGAGAATTCTCTTCTGCAGACATCTTTCTATGAGATTTCTGGTTTTGGAGTTGGTTTTACATTTATAGAATTTTTTATGGCGTATTCCCTTAGGGCTTAGGGGTGAAATGATGACATGTGTTTATATTAAAGATATAATGGAGTCTTTTCTTCCTGCCACCTTTAAAATCCTCCATCTCTTTCTAGAAACATGATCTTTATTTTGTTTCTGGTTCATGTTTTATGACATTCTAAGTCATTGTCTGTAGATATATCTTATACATAGTTATATTTTACATATTATACACGGTATATGTGTATTTATATACACACACAATGTATAGTCTCCTATGAAATAAATGTCCTAGGAGCTCCAAACAACCTTCAGATTCCAAGAAAACCTGAGAACTATATTGCTACATCATTGGTTCTTAATTGGGGGTAATTTTGTCCCCCGAAGAATATTTGGCAACATCTGGAGACCCTTTTGAGTTTTATAACTTCATGGTGCTACTGGCATCTGGTGAGGGGAGGCTAGGGATGCTCTCAAACACCCAGCAGTGCCAAGGACATCCCTACACAACAAAGAATTATCCTGCCTAAAATGTCAGTAGTGCTGAGGTTTAGAAAATTTGTGCCACATGGAGTACTGTAGGCATACAAAATGATGCTTATTATAACCTTGACTCTTACCACTTTATGTGAACTATCCCTGCCTTTTGGGGCAAAGGGCTTTTGTTTTTAAGGTTTTGACTGCCACTATACTGGACTTTTAGAGTTTTTTCTTTGTAATTAAAGGTTTTTGTCATGTCATCGTAAAGATAGTGTTGATCTTGAATAGTGCTTTTTTTGAAGTGTATCAAGCTGTGATTGCTTTAAATCCACCTTCAGTGCGTTGATACTGTAATCCAATAGCCAGAGAGATTTTATTCTGTTCCTCTCTCCCATCTTCAGATGAGGATACATCTGGGTCTGTGGGGTGTGTCAAGACACTTTGCTTGTACATGAGGAAACAAACTAGTTACTCTTGGAATTGCTGGATTAGACATCTTTGCTTAGTTGTTTTTGGATCCTTTACCAGTTGGCAGATGATAAGTTCCTACACAATGCCTCCTTATAGAATACAGGCTGAAAAACATGGCCTGTTTTCATCATGTTAATCCTAAATAGTTTCCGGGATTTAGGAATCAATGGGAAAAAAATTAAAGCAAGTTTCAAGGGCCACTTGAATTTTGAGCAAGCAGTCTATCTTGACCAGGGAAGCATCTTTGAACAGAAACAAACACGTATTTGTAAGAGATTTCCTTGAGTTCACAAATATTTCTATGGAATGTGATATCTGATCCCAAAAGAGAGAAACCAGAGATGTATTCATGAGTTCCATGCATATGATGGATTTTCTTAGGTATTTATTCCTGACCTTCTTATGCTACTCATTGACTTTAAAAAAGTATTTTTACCACAAATAAAGGAAATGAAACAGGGTAACATTGTTCCAGATATCCAGGTAGGCTTTATCTATGTTTATTTAGCAGCACACATCACTGGGGGCACAGTTAAGTCCTCTTGAATTAGGAATATGTTTAGAGGTGAAAACCAGCTTTGGACCTTTTTGAAAAATAAATCACTAGATTAAAATTTATACTGTGCACTTAATAAAATATCCACATGTAAATACAGGCTATTTTGCTTAATTACATTTGTGTGGCAGGCTTAGAAAAATAAAGGATGTGAAGGAGTTTGCAGCTGTTGCCCTAGGATAGAAAGTTGTAGAAAGACCCTCCCTTATACTGTAATTTCTCTTAGGAGCAGTAGTTCTCATCAGGAAACATTGCTGCTTTCTTTATTCTATGCTTAACCATATTGTCATTTATCCTTCCTACTGACGTCTCTTTTCTCTCCTTATAAAGGAGTATATAGCCAAGCAGTTTGGCTTCATGCAGAAGCAGATTGGCTATGATGTGTTGGCTGAAGACACTATCACTGCCCTGCTCCACAATAATCGGAAACTCCTGGAAAAACACATTACCGCGGCAGAGATTGACACATTTGTCAGCCTGGTGCGAAAGAACAGGGAGCCCAGGTGAGGCGGGAGTGGGGTCAATGCAGGATGGTGTCTGTGCCTGTAAGATGCAGGGACTTAGCTGGTGCTTTTTACTACGTTTCCTTGTGCTGCTAGTGACAAGTTTTGATTAGTTAGGTCTGGAGAGGCTTTTTGATGAGTAGTGGCAAGAACTTGGTTAAAATGAGACCTGGGGGTGCATTCCTAGCTCCAGTGTGTCCCACCTGGATGAGCTTGGGCTTTTTCCTGAACTTTAACTTCCTCATCTGCTAAATGGGTAGTTATGAAAATTAAATGAGAATAAACGCATGTGACGTGCATGGCACTTAGTAGATGCAGAGTAAATGACAATTGTTGGCCACTCATTCACTTTTTAAAAAATGTTCTTAATTTCAATTTTTAATTTTTGTGGGTACATAGTAGGTGTATATATTTATGGGGTACATGAGATGTTTTGATATAGGCATGCAATGTGTAATAATCACATTGTAGAGAATGGGGTATCCATCCCCTCAAACATTTATTTTTTGTGTTACAAAGAATTCAGTTCTATTCTTTTAGTTATTTTAAAATGTACAATTAAATTATTGACTGTAATTACCCAATTTACCTACAAACAGTAGGTCTTATTCGTTCTAACTATTTTTTTTTTTTTTTTTTTACCTGTTAACCATCCCCACCTCCCCCCTGCCCTCCCACTATCTTTCCCAGCCTCTGGTAGCCATCCTTCTACTCTGTGTCCATGAGTTCAATTGTTTTGATTTTTAGATCCCACAAATAAGTGAGAAGATGCGATGTTTGTCTTTCTGTGCTTGGCTTATTTCACTTAGCATTATGACCTCCTCCAGTTCCATCCATGTTGTTGCAAATGACTGGATCTCACTCTTTTCATTCCCGTTTTTTTTTTTTTTTTTAAGATGGAGTCTCGCTCTGTCACCCAGGCTGGAGTACAGTGGTGAGATCTCAGCTCACTGCAACCTCCGCCTCCCGGGTTCAAGCAGTTGTTCTGCCTCAGCCTCCCCAGTAGCTGCGACTACAGGCACATGCCACCACACCCAGCTAATTTCTGTGTTTTTAGTAGAGACGGGGTTTCACCATATTGGCCAGGCTGGTCTTGAACTCCTGACCTCGTGATCTGTCTGCCTTTGCCTCCCAAAGTGCTGGGATTACAGGCGTGAGCCACCGCGCTCGGCCTCATTCACTTTTTAGCACCTCTTGCTTATCAGTTAAACACTCCCCTCCCTCAGTATAATCAGTAAGAGTCTTGCAAGTTCAGTTGTTGGTTGAGCGTTGAGCGTTTTTATTATAGATTAGTGAATTCTATTGATTGTATCTCATTCACACAGATCTGCTCCTCTTTCGTACACCCTCTCCCCATTTGTTTCCCCCTTCTCTTGTCCTTCTAATTAAGACCCACATTTTCAGTTGAAGCGGGAAGCAATTTACAATGTGGGTGTCACAAATGATTACGATGGAGCGCGGACACAGTTGCTGTAAAAACACCTACTACCACCCTTGAAAATAACCCGCCTTTTCTGGAGCCTGCTCAAGGGCCCAGGTAGTGAGCAATGGAAGCACTTCCGTTAATTATCTCATTTAATCCTCAGGACAGCCCTCAGAAGTGACACATTATCCTTTTCTGTAGGTGAGCATCAACTAAAGCACAGTGAAATTAGTAATTTCCCCAAGTTAATGCTCCATAGCAGAACTCCGCTAATAAGATCCTAACTGGGCTTCCAACACAGGTAGCCAAACATCAGGGCGTTGCCTCTCACCACTGTGGTTCCCCTGTGTCTCCATCACACCTTCCTTATGTGAGCTGCTTTCTTGTCTTGTTCCTTCTTCTCATCTTTGCCTCATCACCTCTTCCTTGACCACAGCCACTAGTGTCTTTCCTTCTTGTTTCCTCTTCCTTCTTTCTGGCATGTGGGTTTCTGGTGATGCCATAAACATTGGCATCAAGACCTAGAATGCTGCTGACATGTCTTGGTAAAGGTATGTTGGACCTGTGCACTTAAGGAAGAATTGGGGTCCAGGAGCCTAACCTCGGCTCTATCTACAGAAAATGTTTTGTTTCTGTTTCTGTTTAGATTCTTAGATTACCTCTCCGACCTCTGTGTCTCCATGAACAAATCAATTCCAGTGACCCAGGAACTAATATGTAAAGCTGTGCTGAATCCCACCAACGCTGACATCCTGATTGAGACCAAGTGAGTGGGGAGCCGGGGTTTAGATGGAAAACATGGGGTTCATTCAGTGTTGGTGATCATGAGGAATAAAACCTAGCCCTATCATTTTTTGAGTTGATCTGAAGTCAGTGTGGCTGGCATTTGATCTTCTTCTTGGAAAAGTCTTGATTAGGAGAATTCCCGAATTTGATTTTGGTGTTGCCTCCTCTGCATAGTGGTGTCACTTTGCATACAAGTTTAAAAGTCATGTAAACTCACCGGGGAGCATTTTATACAGCTACATTTTAAGAGTTTAAAACTCTTTGTAAGTGTGACCATCAATTTAAAATTTCATATGACATAATGAATATTCAGTGTTAAGATTAAGTCAGTGTTGGGAGGAGTTTTAAATTATTACTGTTCAGAACATGTTTACTGGTCTGCAGAATTTTTGTTACCGGTAGTAATTCATTTCTGGCAAAGGAGCAGTTTTCCTGAGAAGTACAGTGCTGGTAATATGGACAGCATTAAAAAAAATACTAAATTATGTCCTGAGCTAGTGATACTTCATTGATTCACATGTATAACTCAGTTTTGGGCTTGGGCTAATGCAGGGGTTTTCAGTTTAGGTATTTTCACATTTCAGGCTTGCTAATTCTTTGTTGTGGGGCTGTCCTAGGCACTGTAAAATGTTCAGCAGCATCCCTGGCCCCTACCCACGTAGATGCCAGTAGCACCTCTCCATTTCGGTTGTGACAACCAAAAACCTGTCCAGAGACATTGCCTAGTGTCCACTGGGGCAGCAGCACCATAGTCGAGAACCACTGGGTCACAGTATTTGAAGATGTTAATGTCAGGCTCTCTGCGGCTCTGCCCTTGGGGGAAATACAAAACGAAAAGTGTCTTTCCATGTGTATTTATGCTGAAAGTAAAGCTAGATCTCAAAGTATTTTAAACAATAGTAACTTTTCACTCCTCCTCTTGTTTTCTAGGTTGGTTCTTTCTCGTTTTGAATTTGAAGGTGTTTCTTCCACTGGAGAGAATGCTCTGGAGGCAGGAGAAGACGAGGAAGAGGTGTGGCTGTTTTGGAGGGACAGCAACAAAGAGATTCGCAGCAAGAGTGTGAGGGAATTGGCTCAGGATGCTAAAGAAGGGCAGAAGGAGGACCGAGACGTTCTCAGCTACTACAGGTGTGTGGGACACGTGTGGGGCTCAGATTGGGGTGCCCCAAAACAGTGGCACTTAGGAATTTGTTGCTCGTTTGTTGATTACTTCAAGGAATCACGAGGTGTCATCTTGTAAGATTGTCTAGAAAAAAGCCAGATGTGTATTTTAGGAGTTTAGAGTGTAAGATTTCAGTCAATTGACATCTGGATGTGGCTGGTTCCCAAAAAGGATGAGTGCTTGCATCAGTCCCTGGTGACAGTTTATCCTTAAGCAGCATGGCCCATAGATATGGTGGTAGGTATGTAAGAGGCAGGCTGTGGGGTCAAATCCCTACCTCTCCACTTACCAGTTTTTTGACATTGGCCAAGTTTGATTTTATGCTCTAATTTCTTTATCTGCAAAATAAAGGCGATAGTGCCAATCTCACCAAATGTTTATAGACAGAGCCAGAAGATGTGTGTGTGTGTATACACATATATCTACACATTCATCCATGTATCTTTCTATAACTACACAAATATAGAATAAAAATCATGTACTTACACTAATACTTCCAATTCCATTCCAACACCATGGGGTTTATTCTAGCCTTCATCTTTTCCATTTCATGACTCCCTCCAGCTGCCATGATTCCCTGTATGTTTACCCGTCTGCCCGTTTCCCTGTGTGTATCTGTGTCACCTCTGCCGGCCACCTCCTCGGTCCCCAGTGTCTCCTTGGCTCCAGCTGTAAGACCTGCCAGTCCTGCCACCTGAAGGGAAGGGAAGGAGAAGAAAGAAGGGAAGTGAACCAATTAATACTTTTAAAAGAAAAGGAAAGGGAAGATAAAGCAAGGCTTTTATTATTTTTTAATAAAATAAATAAAACTGCAGATAAAATGCCTTTTCTTGCCTCCTGTATTCTGTTCTTTCGTTCACGTGTGATGTATGCATCCTATCCACACTCTCTGTGTGCTGCATTTGTATGCATCTATAAATCATATGTAGTATTTTATCTCTACTTAAAATTTTATATAAATGGTACTGTACTCCAAATACCATTCTAAAACTTGCCTTATTTATTCAATATGGGTACTGAAGCCGTATTGAATATATCTGCGTTAATAGAGATTAATCCATTTCTTTAATTTGGACTGTTGGATGATATTCTGTTTTATTTATTTATCACATTTTCATTGCTGTTTGATATTTGATCACATGCTGCAGTTCTTCATGTCAGGAAACATCTTCATTCAAATTTTTCTGAGTATATGTATGAATTTCCATTCCACACTGGGAGGTGGGCTTGGAGGATATTCATATTTTAAGCTTTACTAAGCAATTCTAAATTGGATGTTTCAATGTACACACCCACCAGTTGTAGACGACAAGCTTTGTTTCTTCATGTCTTTGTTAACCTTGAATATCATGATGCTTTTTAATTTTTGGTAATTTTATAAGTGTGAAATAGACTCATGTCTACACTTGCATTTCCCCGACATCTAATGAGGCTGAGAATGTCTTCAAATCATGATTATTAGAAATACATAGAGTTTTTAATTCAGAAGGCAGTATTTTGAAAGCCTGTGGCTTTCTCGTTATTTCACATTTCAAGTATGTTTACTCTCTCAGTGTTTGATGAATCTTCTCCCAAGTGAATGAGAAAGAGTGCCTTAATTGGTCAGGTTCCAGTTAACAACATTCACTTGCAATTGGATGAAGATGAAAAGTGAGGAGTCTCCTACTTTTGTAAATGAAATGTTTTTTTACATGTATAGGAATTAGAGTGACTTACATGATATAAGATCTTTAAAATGTTATAAAATTTCTAATTAGGCTGAATATGTGTGATATCTTGAACATTTCCTAGATGGTCTTTACTGTATAAAACACAGCTGAAGGGATGGAAATAGACAACCATCTTAGGCCTTAGCATTCCCCCCATTTATTTTAAAAAGCAAACATTAAGGACCTAGTGGAATTAGGTCGTCACATAATTGCTCCAACACAGCTGGATAGACATGTGTTCCTGTTGGCTGTCAACCCACACTCTACTGCACAGCTTGAATAGTTCTTTTATCTGCTTGGTACCAAAGCCAAAATCCTGGTATACAAGAGCAATTTAGGGGTGTTGATGTATGAGTTTAGTTGGCCAAATGTCACTCCCATGACAGTCAGGGCTGCCCAGACGACCCTTCATTCATCCTGAATGATTTCTGGAGCGTGAGCTGTGTGCCCTTGTTCCTTCCTCTAGATATCAGCTGAACCTCTTTGCGAGGATGTGTCTGGACCGCCAATACCTGGCCATCAACGAAATCTCAGGCCAGCTGGATGTCGATCTCATTCTCCGCTGCATGTCTGACGAGAACCTGCCCTATGACCTCAGGGCATCCTTCTGCCGCCTCATGCTTCACATGCATGTGGACCGAGATCCCCAGGAACAAGTCACCCCCGTGAAATATGCCCGCCTCTGGTCGGAGATTCCCTCGGAGATCGCCATTGACGAGTGAGCCTGGCACCTGAAAACCTCACTTTACGTTATTCTGTGCGGCAGTAGATAGCCCCATATGGTCTCATTAAATCTTAGAAGAAAGATGAAGTGTTGGTTTTTTCTTTAAGCTTAAAACAAAATTAAGTGGATGGCAAATTTTTTTTCCTCAAGAATGTAAAAGATGGCATGATTATGTTTTTGGTTTTTTGTTTGTTTGTTTGTTTGTTTTTTGAGATGGAGTCTCACTCTGTTGCCCAGGCTGGAGTGCAGTGGCGCAATCTCGGCTCACTACAAGTTCTGCCTCCTGGGTTCGTGCCATTCTCCTTCCTCAGCCTCCCAAGTAGCTGGGACTACAGACGCCCACCACCAGGCCCGGCTAATTTTTTGTATTTTTAGTAGAGACGGGGTTTCACCGTATTAGCTAGGATGGTATCGATCTCCTGACCTTGTGAGCCGACCGCCTCGGCCTCCCAACGTGCTGGGATTACAGGCTTGAGCCACTGCGCCTGGCCCCAATTATATTTTTTATATCTCATCTCCTCTTTCATTCTGCAAATATTTAAGTGTGTACTATGTGCCAAGCTCAAGAAATATATCAGTGAACAAACTAGAAAGCAATGTCTATGCTAGTTGGTGGAAGACAGACAATAGGCAAGATAAACGACTCAAATATATAGTTGGTGATATGTGCTAAGGAGGGAAAAAATAAAGTAGGGTCAAGGGATACCAAGGGTTAGGGGATGTTGACTTTTGAAGCTGAGTGACCCAGGAAGACCTCTCTGGGAATAACTTGAAATTTTGTTTCCTTTCTTTCTCCTTTCTTTTCAGCTATGATAGTAGTGGAGCTTCCAAAGATGAAATTAAGGAGAGATTTGCTCAGACCATGGAGTTTGTGGAGGAGTATTTAAGAGATGTGGTTTGTCAGAGGTTCCCTTTCTCTGATAAGGAGAAGAATAAGCTTACGTTTGAGGTAACTCATGATGAAATCTCCTATGTGTATTGTCTGCCTGTCAGTGGTCATTTTTCTATGGGGCAAATAGAAAATATGTGAGTAGGTTGTGATTTTGGTCATGATGCTCTGGTTTTGTAATGGAAAGGAATTCAGCTTGGTTTTGTTCCAGAATAAAATAAAACGGATACCAGTCACATGGCTTAATAGTAGTTATGGGCCTAAAAGAAATATACAAGGTGACTTGAACCGCATAAAATGATAGAACATCACTTAGTGTTAAAACTGACAAGACAGAAACACTGTGCTTGCAATCTGCCATAGATTAATCATTTGCAGAACATAAATCCATGTTACTTCTGAGTTAACAACGTTTCTGAGACTGCTTTTGCCTTTTAAGAGCTGTATTTCTGAGGATTGCAGAGTGTTATTATTTGTGTCCTTGTTGGGAATAACTCTGCTTGCCTGGTGTTAATATTATCCTTGGGAAGCTGTGTAGAGTAAATGATGAGGTCTTTTTTTTTTTTTTAATTAGTCATCAGAGCAGATCAGTAGCTTTCCATTTCTTATTTTTCCTCCTTATGAAACAAAATGAAATTTTATCAGAAAGTGCAAGGAAAATACATGCCTTCTCTTACCATAAGGAGGGTCCAGGTCTGTCATTTCTAAATTGGTCAACATCAAATGGAATTGAAGGGGATGCAGTTTATGTAATACCATCTTCTTCTTTTATTTTAATACAATAGGTTGTAAATTTAGCTAGGAATCTCATATACTTTGGTTTCTACAACTTCTCTGACCTTCTACGATTAACTAAGATCCTTCTGGCCATATTGGACTGTGTGCATGTGACAACAATCTTCCCCATTAGCAAGATGGCGAAAGGAGAAGAGAATAAAGGTAACAATGATGTGGAGAAGCTGAAGAGTGAGTATCTGAGGGTGCCCATACATCTGAGAGATGCCCTCCCAGCCTTTCCTGTTATGCTCATGTCATACCCTATATGTGATGCCACATCCTTTCTTTGTTCATTCCTTCCCAACTTTTCATCGTGAACATTTTCAAATACTGTGTAAAGAAAAGCGGAAGAACAGTACGATGGAGTCCCATGTACCCATGACTTTGAGTCAACAGTTATTCACGTTTTGCTGAATTTTATTTTGTATTTATGTGTATTTTATTTTGTATTTATGTATGAGTCGTGTGTATATTTTGTTGAACAATTTGAAAGTTACTTAACACTTTGAATGTTTATATAACAAATACATGTCCTATCATTGTTCTTGACATTCGTGAGACCCATGATAATAATATTTGTTTAGGATGTAAGAAAATCCAGGCTCCTATCTTGGTAGCTATTTGCACTTTGTGAGTAGGACAGTCTGCCTTCGCATGTTTATTTCTTCCTCGTTTTAGGGTCAGAGTAGGCAGATATTGGTATCATGTATCAATTATGTTAACTGGTCTTCTGCAGCTAGAACAGAAAAAAATACATTGACTTATTTCTATTTGCTAGGTCTTGTGCTAAGTCATGTTGCATTATACCACTTAGTTCTTTTGTTGAGCTCCTTTATTTCCATTTTGTAGATGAGGAGACTGAGGCTTGGAGGTAATATGATGCACCTAAGGTCAAGCAGCATCAGGATTTGTGCCTTATTAACTTTATGTACCTATTTCTGTGCTCATAACAAGCACATAGTTGATGATCAATAAAATTTGGGCAGGGCATAGTGATTCATACCTGTAATACTAGCATTTTGGGAGGCTGCAGCAGGAGGATTGCTTGAGGCCAGGAGTTCGAGACCACGCTGGGCAATATAGAGAGAACCTATCTCTACCAAAAAAAAAAAAAAAATTAGCTGGGTGTGGTGATGCATGCCTATAGTCTTAGCTACTTGAGACGTTGACGCAGGAAGATTGCTTGAGCCCAGAAGTTTGAGGCCACAGGGAACCATCATTGTGTCACTGCACTCCAGCCTAGGTGATAGAGGAAGATCCTGTCTCTAAAGAAAATTAAAAAAAATAAGATTTGATGGGCAAGTTAGTGCACAGAAATGCCCCTCTGGGGATTTTGAAGCCCATGATCTTTCTGTTGCTCTCAGAAGCCCAGATTTTTGATGTGCATTTACCTTTCCAGGTTTCCAGGGTCCTGAGATTATGTTGGAATAGGGATATGTTAAATAATTTGTCTCAAAGAGCCCCTGCCCCTTGACATATGCCTCCGAGCATTCTCTGGGACATTGTGACCGTGGTCTCTCCTGGCCTTTCCTAGGCAGTAACGTGATGAGATCTATTCATGGCGTGGGAGAGCTGATGACCCAGGTGGTGCTCCGGGGAGGAGGCTTTTTGCCCATGACTCCCATGGCTGCTGCCCCTGAAGGCAATGTGAAGCAGGCAGAGCCTGAGAAGGAGGACATCATGGTCATGGACACCAAGCTGAAGATCATTGAGATACTCCAGGTATCCACTAGCTGGAGCTGGGGTAGGGAGGGTATGTCACAGGGGCGCCATTCAGATCCAGTCCCTCTGTTCTGATGGAGCCCAAGGCTTTCTGGGAAGAAAATGGGGGCAAATCCTTAGCTCATCCCTCCGTGTCATTTATGAGCTGGCTCCTCTTAATCCCTTTACTGCTTTCTCCTACCCTCCCAACATGGCCATGTCCCTCCAGCCATGTCAAGACTTGGCACTGTTATCTTAGCTTTCCATGATCGATGGCCTCCATGCCAACCCTCTGCCTAGAATTCACTTACCTCTGTGTCTGCATGTAGCTGCATCTCTGCTTATTGATCATAACTAGGTTCAGGGTTCCATCAACTTTGCAAAGCCTTCCTCCCTTCTTCCCTTTTTCATTCAGTCAACAAATATTTATTGAGACCAACTCTGTGCCAAGTCCCCTTAAGCACTGGGAGGGTCCAGCAATGAAAAAAATAGATGAAATTCCTGCTTCTCTAGAACTTACATTTTGATAGAGGGGCATGGGCATGTATTAAGAATAAGTGCTAAGAGACGTTAAAAAGTAAAGGAGGGTCAGGATGGTTTGGAGACACTGAGGACAGGGGGCTGGGGATATTGTGTTAGGTGAGGTTATCAGAGAAGGCCTCTCCAGTACAGTGACGTGATTACACACCTGAATGAAGTGAGGAGATAGCCACACAGATATCTTGGGAAAGGGTATCTGAGGCAGAGGGAACAGCAAACGCAAAGACCCCATGGTGAGGAGGGCACATTTGGGAACAGGTGGGATTCAAGAGGGAATGGGAGAAGATCAAGTCGGGGAGTAAATATATATAGCTTCTTGGACAGATTGACTGTAAGGATGCACAGAGAAGTGGGGACATGGGCAGAGGGCGATTGTTGGTAACAAGGTTTATTTTTGTTGTAATATTTTTTAAGTGGGTAGATTATAACAAGCTTGTATGGTGAATAGGAATGATCATGTATACAGGGAGAACTTGTTGGTGTTTGGGGAGAGAATAATTGTAAGAGCAAAGTCCTTCTGTAGGCAAGCGGGGGTGGAATCTAGTATAAAGGGAAGGCTTGGTCGTAGGCATGAAACCCTCCCAAGCCTCTCTACAGCTTTGAACCCCACCCGACAACCTGTGCTTCCCTCTTTCTGTGCCATGTAGGTAACTTTTATTCATCGACAAAATCATCTGCTGCTTAATGGAAAGAATTATGTTAGCACCTTCTTTTTTTTATCCCATGTTGCCTGATCTCAACCCCAACATATGTAGTAGAAATTTATAAATGTTTAAGATCTGGGGATTTTATTTTTTAGTCTGAAATCACCCTTTACCCATGCTTTGAAAGTTTTAATGGGTTGTCTCAAAGTCATGTAATTAGGACGATAAAGACAGCTTAAGTCAAGGAGAAATCTTATTGAATTTATGCCTGACCAACTGTAGAGAAAGATTCCTTTTTTAAAACTTTATTCTTTAATAAATTTTATTTTTAATTTTATTTTCAGTTTTTTTTGTCGAGACAAAATATACATATAAAATTTGCAGGCCATGGCCGATGTGTTCCAAAGTGTTGTCTTGGACGTTTGTCAGAAACGACACAGTGCAAAACTTGGTCACATCTTGAGGTCCACTCACCGTGGTGACCTAAGAAGGATTGGTCGATTGAGTCATTCTTTCCACGGGTACTTACTGACTCCCTACCATGTGCACTGTGAGGAATGCAAAAATGATTCGAACAGGGGCTCCATCCACAAGGGGTTTATAGTCTGATGGGAGAATAAGGTATGATGAAGCTGTGTGGATGTGGAAATAAAACCACCAGAAAGTTCTTCTGACACGGGGGTCTGGGGGTGGGGGTCATGTAACTCCACGTGGTAAAGATCAGAGAAGGGTTGATGGAGGAGGTGGGGTTTCATCTGAGCCTTTAAGGTGCATGGGCTTTGTACATGGAGAAACAAAGGCCCGTTCTCAGGTGGATGGAGCAGCCTGAATCCGAGTACCATGGGATGCAGGTCAATGGGCAGTTCTTGCTGAGCAGAGACATAGAGTGTGCTGAGGGGAAGTTGTCAGAAGTGAGGCTGGAAAGGAGGACCAAGCCACACTGCACAGAGCTTTGGGTGTCTAAAATGCTAAGGCTTATTCTCTGTTGAGCCTTCGAAAGTCTTCAAGCAGGAGGTTAACATAAGAACAAGTGGTCAGGAGGCTGATTTGGTGAATTTGGTTCTGTAAATGGAACAGGCAGGAGATAATGAGGCCTTGAGCAGGGAGAAACGGCAGTAGGGGAGAACTCTGTGAGAAGCGGTAAATGGAGAACCACCAGGACTTAGTCTCTGATTAGATGTGTGTCCAGGAAGGAGGTGCTGATGATCAGGCAACTGACTGAGGTTGAGGAAACCCAGGCAGAAAGTAGATGAAGGCAAGACTGACAGTGTTAGTATGTTAGGGCTCTCCAGAGAAACAGAACAAATAGGATACATACAGATAGACAAGAGGGGGTTATTATGGGAATTGGCCTCACGCAGTTACGGAGGCCGAGAAGTCCCCCAGTCTGCCACAGCAAGCTGTGTCCCGGGAAAGCCAGTGCTGTGATTCAGCCTGAGTCCCAAGGCTGAGAACCAGGGGAGCTGAAGGTGTAACTCTCAGTCTGAGGCCAAAAGCCAGAGAACCTGGAGCTCTGATGGGCAGGAGAAGATGAGTGTCCCAGCTCCAGAACAGGTGGATTCGGTCTTCCTCCACCTGTTTGCTCTATCCAGGCCCTCCGTGGATTGGATGGTGCCCACTCACACTGGGTGAGAGCGGATCTTCTTTACTCAGCTCACTGATTCAAATGCCAGTCCATTCTGGAAACCCCCTCATAGATGTACCCGGAAATACAGTTGTACAAGCTAATTAGGTGTCCTTGAACCCAGTCAAGTTGGCATATAAAATTAACCATCGCAGTTACTTTTGTGAAACACTGAGTTTGAGGCTCTGGGAAGATAGCAAATAGGATGTCCAACAGTCTGTAGGACACATACACTGAGAGCATGGAGGCAGGCCAGAGACCTATCTCCCTCTGGAAGAGGTGATGGCCATTGGACTGGGAAAAGTTGCTGGGAGGCTGAGCAGAGACAAGGGGTGAATGGAAGGAAGAACGTGAGTGAGATCCCTACATGATGTCAGCTGCTCAATCTTTCTTTTTGGTTCTAGCAGCAATCCTGGGAAAAGTGACCCTGTGTTGGAATAAACGGTGAGGGAATACAGGAGGCAAAAGAAGAGGGTGTCCAAGGGTTTGTACCCAAACCAGGAGAAACAACCAGAAACAGGAAATAGGAACCAAGCTAATTTTCCATAGTAAAAAACAAATTTTTTTTTGTTAATTCTCTTAAATCCAAAGCAGGCAACTTCACTCTTCTCAGTGTTAGGCCCAGAGTTGACATTGAATACTTACTGAAATGGAGTCTTGTTTTATAGACTCCATTTATGGAGCCAGGAGTGAGTGATTTAGTGTTCCAATTGTTAAATTAATTGCCAGGATGCTGAAGTTTACACTAGAGGCTAAGGTGCTATGGGCAGACTTCATATGCCCCATGGAAGTCTGCTGTTGTTAAAATGACTGTTGAAATCTAAGCCAAATACTCGGCCCACTTAGTGCTTACGGTAATTGATGCAGCTGATACCAGGCCCCGCCAGTGTGTGGTGGCTTGGCAGAGTCAAGGTGGTATGTTAATGTAACCAATCTGTTTCCATTTCCACTTGAATCTTTAGTTTATTTTGAATGTGAGGTTGGATTATAGGATCTCCTGCCTCCTGTGTATATTTAAGCGAGAGTTTGATGAAAGCAATTCCCAGACTTCAGAAACATCCTCCGGAAACAGCAGCCAAGAAGGGCCAAGTAATGTACCAGGTTAGTGATTCAGAATGGAATTTCAGCCATAGAATGGGACCTGGCTCTAAGGAAAATGGGGAGAGCAAACAGTATCTTCTAGAAAAAGGGTAAAAATGGTTTTGAGGATTATTGCACCAGGGCATCATCCTGGCAGTTACTCTTTTTGAGCAAGTGAATAATTGATAGAGCCCAGATTCCTTCTGGGTTGGATCTTGTTTCCTTCCATCTGGGAGTGTCTTGGTGATGAGACAGTTGAGGTTTCCAGCATTGTGGTTACCCACCTCCCTCGCAAAAATACCAAAATAAAAACAGTAACAAAAAACTCTCCAGGAGATTTCTTGTCCACTAGCAGCTTTTACTCATGTTGGCAGTTTTTCCCTGCCCAGGAACTAGTGGTGAAGGGAGAGGGTAGGAGTAGAAATAATCCCATCTACCAAGCCCAAGCTTCCATGAGTGAGATCATTGCTGTCCTTCACCAGGGCACCATGCAGTGAGGGAGGAAGGGGCAGGAATGTGGAATATGTGGTTAATGTCATCTGGGTTAGTCACTCTGCATAGCTTTGCAATATAATGTTCTGGGAGATTTGGGGTTAACTCAACAGCTTTACCCTGCAAAACTTATGGATGAGTTCACCAGCAGCATGTTTGCAGACCTTCCTGCATCTGAAGTGATATGTTCTAACTTTTCAGGTGCTCTTGACTTTGAACACATTGAAGAACAAGCAGAAGGCATCTTTGGAGGAAGGAAAGTATATTTTCAGTTACTGTTTTGTAGGTGGGTCTGCAGTTGGGAAGGCTGCTCTTCCGGAGCTCTCAGAGGCCTTCTCTTTATTATGTTAGTAAATATTTAGTCTCTGGGCTTAGGTTGTTTTGGTGCTATCTTTGGAACTGTTAGTACTCAAGTCAGAGTTAACTTGGTTGGCTTGATTGGGAGGAGAGAGAGAGTGAGAGAGAGAGAGAGAGAGAGAAAGTATGTGTGTGTGTGTGTGTGTGTGTGTGTGTGTGTGTGTGTGTGTCCCACCTAGGACAGAAAGGATTTAAGGAGATTTCCCAAAATACCTACATTACAAGATTATTTTCACATAGTGAGGAAATGCAATCAAAAGAAAGAATAGAAAGAGAGAGGGGCTCAAAACAGTGAAGTTAGTAAGATCACGTCCTGCTGCTGCTGCTGGGCTACAATTTTATCCCTGAGCTCCTTGCAGGCTATGCAACAAAGAAAGCAACATCTGTTGTTTCATTGTTCCTAATATTAATGTATGAACCCCTTTAAAAAAAACCGCACTGGTCAATTTTGACTTAAGACATTATTATAATTATGGAACTCTTATACCTCCAAGTATAAAATTTGGTATAAACACCATATGCACATAGTTCTTATAATTAGCACACTT
This sequence comes from Gorilla gorilla gorilla, assembly GCF_029281585.2. NCBI lineage: Eukaryota > Metazoa > Chordata > Mammalia > Primates > Hominidae > Gorilla > Gorilla gorilla. The sequence continues at coordinate 14,479,205 of NC_086017.1, forward strand.
GGTTTGATTATTGCTTTATAACATATTACTCCAAAAAACTTAAGGATTCAAACACCCACCATTTTATTAATACTTCTTACAGCCCTGTGGCTTGATTAAGCTGGATGGTTCTTCTGCTGGTGGTCACTGTTGGGTCTGTCATACTGTAGTGAGGTGGTAACTGGGGCTGGCACCTCCAAGTTGGATTATTCACATTTCTGGCACTATAGCAGAGATGCCTGCAAGGCCAGGACTTCTTTCTCTCTCTGTCCATGTGGATAGCTTGGACTTCTTTACAGCATGGTGGCTGACTCAAAAAGCAAATGTTCTAAGAGGACAAGCCAACAGTATGCAAGTGCTAATTGGGCCTCTGCTTGCATTGCATCTCCTAATATCTTATTGTTCAAGCAAATCCCATGGCCAAGCTCATTGTCAGTGTGGGAGGGGACTACATAAGGGTTTGAATACTCTGTTGGGGCCCACCAGTGTTAATAGTCTACCTCAATGCTTAATATAAAACCTGTGAAATTTGAATTAGCAACATTATGTACTATGATGGAAGATGTTTTTCTGAAACTTAAACAAGGTATTGTGAGTTTAGCATAATACAGGTTCCATGTGCTGTGTGATCACTCAGCTCTCCCGCCATTTTCCTCATAGTGAACAGCATTGAAACCTTCACACCTTTTTGGAATACATAGCATGAATACAGTATTTATAAGTCTTCTCTGTGCTTTTCTTATTAGCCAGCAACCAGGAAGGTTCCACCATTTGTCATTCATTCAACTCTAAACCCAATATAGGTGCAGACCCAATAATTGACTAGCAGTGCTCAGTTATGGAGTAGTCTGCCATTTGATCTAGGATATGCTTATTAATATTTAAATATAGTCAGGCATGGTAGTGCATTCCTATAGTCCCAGCTACTCAGCATGCTAAGGCAGGAGGATCATTTGAGCATAGGAGTTTGAATTCAGCCTGGGCAACATAGCAAGACCTCATCTCTAAAAACTAAATACGTAAACTAATAACTTAGGAGAAACACATCCTCTTGCAGTTCTCAGACCACAGACGAAGCCCAGCAGAAGAACACCCTATGTAGATGTTGAGAATCTAATGCTAGTCTTGTCACTTTGGCTTAAAATTTGACTTATCTTTTAATATGACATCTTACTTGTCCCCTCACTTCATAATATAGTTGAAGATGAAGCAAGGCTGTATTATTAAAGGAGCTAATGAAAAGTGAAATTGCATGGCTGGAGATCACAGTGCTAGAAATGTAACTAGGTTAGGTGCATCTGGGCCCAAGGGGCGTGAGAGGAGGCATTTGTGATTCATTTGGCCTTTCCCCCACCTTGCGCTCCTTTAGCGAGGAGAACACCCCACTGGACTTGGATGACCATGGCGGCAGAACCTTTCTCCGGGTCTTGCTCCACTTGACGATGCATGACTACCCACCCCTGGTGTCAGGGGCCCTGCAGCTCCTCTTCCGGCACTTCAGCCAGAGGCAGGAGGTGCTCCAGGCCTTCAAACAGGTAGCTCAGGTCACCCACGTGTGTGTTGTCTGTCCAAGAAGCTGTTGTGTGCGCCTAACGGATTGCGTTCATTAAGGTTCAACTGCTGGTTACCAGCCAAGATGTGGACAACTACAAACAGATCAAACAAGACTTGGATCAACTGAGGTCCATCGTGGAAAAGTCAGAGCTTTGGGTGTACAAAGGGCAGGGCCCCGATGAGACTATGGATGGTGCATCTGGAGAAAATGAACATAAGAAGACGGAGGTGAGTGAAACACAAGTTATGCTGCCAAAGTGGATGGATGGGCTTCTCAAAACTAGTGAGCATCCTCTTCTGGTTTTAGGTATAAATGTGATAGGATTTATTTTCAAGAGATCTGCTTGTTAAGTCACTAAGATCACAGCTGTTTGCCTAGGAAATAAGCTACGAATCAAAGTTTAGCTCTGTCTCCTGTGCAGCCTTGGACCGTGTAGAAGAGACTGCGATGTTGAGTGAATTAGCACCAGGTTTCCCTTACAGACCCACTTGGGAATTGACCTGTTCTCTAGGCATGGCCCAGCCCACTCTCCCTTCCCAAGGAAACCCATAGCAAGTAGGTAGATGACTGGGACATAAGCCCAGCATGACTATTGTAAAACAGTATAGAACTCCCTTTCTTTCCTAAAGGTTGATGCTAACTGTAACAAACTGACAGTAGCCCAAGAGTTGTACAGATCACACTTGTGTTCACTTTGGTTTCTAGGAGGGAAATAACAAGCCACAAAAGCATGAAAGCACCAGCAGCTACAACTACAGAGTAGTCAAAGAGGTAAGCTCCTCCCCCACCACCATGTTTCCTTTCTTTATGAATTCTCTAAGGAGCTTTAGTTTGTGATAGTCAAGTTGAAGGTACACACATTTGAGCTTTTTTCTTCATGTGGTTTAACAGGGAGAAAGTAGAGCTCAGAGGTTAAGCTCATGGGTTTTGGCATCAGATCTGGGCTCCACACCCAGCTCTTCTACTTATAATTTTTGTCCTCAGCTTCCTCACCTTTTGTAGGTGCAACCTTTTGTAGGCACTGCATATTTCTGAAGCTTTACAATTGAAGGAAGGACTAATTGAGAATACTGTCAGGGAGTCATCTAAGTGCCTGGCACACAGTGTCCCCACTGAGAACTGTAGTTCTTTAGAAATTTTTGCGTACACTGGTTCAAAGTTGGGAGGCTGGGAGCTTTGTGTGTTTTACCCCAGAACAAACTCTTCCCAGGGTCTCGGCAATGATGCCAGGTCATTCCATTTTAAGTGATATCTTTGAAACTGTCCCACTTGTTGTTGAAGGCATAATCCCCTGCTTATTCTGGAAGACATGACCTTAGTCTTATGGATTTGGCTTGATGGGATCAACAGAAATGCCACATACTGAAGGAATTTTGTTTTACGTTTTTAATGCATTATAATCCCTTTTGCATCCCTGCCCACCACCACCCTCTGCAATCTTTTTCCAGCTATAGTTCCTAGTTTTCTGAGACTGATTTCTTTCATTCTACTAGATTTTGATTCGGCTTAGCAAACTCTGTGTTCAAGAGAGTGCCTCAGTGAGAAAGAGCAGGAAGCAGCAACAGCGTCTGCTCCGGAACATGGGCGCGCACGCCGTGGTGCTGGAGCTGCTGCAGATTCCCTATGAGAAGGTGAGCGGGGCCTCATGCACAGCAGCTGCTCTCAGGATGGGGCGGATCCCTGGGTTTCCCCAAACTCTTCACATCTGGATATTGTTAGTGAAGAAATGCATCCAGTGTGACTATTGTGACTACAAAGCAATTTCAGGTATTGATATGAAGCAGAGCATCTGAAAAATAAAGTAAAATCACCCATGAATAATCCTCATCCCCAGTTTTAAGATTCTGTAAAGAAAGAGGTCCATTTATTCTCCATACTCCCAAGGCACATTGGATAGAGACAACTTGGTCTGTGTCAGAGCTTAGAGCTATATCTACCCATGAGTTGGTGTGTTTCAATTTCATTTGCAGTGTGACTCAACCAATTTAAGTATCACCAGCTATTAAGTGCATGTAGGAACATGGGATGTGCCCACTTTTGAAGTCCTCACTAAGACGCTGACATCTGCTTAAGTATTTGGATTTATCAGGTGATGCTTTGATCTAGGTCTTCTTTTCTGTTGCTGGAAGTTGTACTTTGCCTCTAATTTTTCACATTAGCGTTTGTCATTGATACGTATTTGATTTGGGGAGGCAGGAGCAGGCTGACAGTGCTTTGCACGCATGTAGGCTGACAAGACACTTAGTAAATCATTCATTCAAGCCTACAAGACCCACTGGGGTATTTGTGTTGTGCCCACTTGACAGATGAGGAGACTGAGGCTTGGGGAGGTTTAGAGGTGAAAGGCTCAGACTCAGGTCTCTTGAGTTGACTATAAACTGCTAGAGAGACTGATTTGCTAGAGAAGACTCACCTGATGAAGGCTCATTTCTAGGTGCTTGCAGGGTGCCAGGCACTATGCTGAGGCCTTTAGACACATTATTAGCTCATGCCATCCTCAAGACACATGGATGAGATGGGTGGTGCTATCTTTAGCCCCATTTTAGATGAGAGAGCTGCAGCGGGAGAGGTTCAGTAACTTGCATGGATGGCACCGCTGTGTAGAGTGACGCTGGCTCCACTTCACTGTGGATCTGGGGCCTGCTGCCTTCCCTATGCCTGTCGCCTTCTACTCCAGGAAATTTCCTATGAAGGGATCCTCCTCCTCAGTCATGGGGACCATATGAATCGGGCAGGTCAGGCCTTTCAGTAGCTATAAATAAAGTCCAAGCTTAATCCCTGTCGTAGGTATAATACCTAGCTAACTTGTAGTTGATACAGGTGTGCATTATCATCCAAACTTTGCCTGTCATTTAGACTAGAACCAACAAGCTGATCTACTTCCTTGTGTGTAAGGAATGCGAGGGGGTCATTTGCTGACCATAGTGTTGTCTCATAATATCATCAGTTTCCCTAATGAGAGTTATGCCTTCATAGAGCCGGCTTAATCTACAGGTAACCAGATGTGGTTGGAATTGGTGACTCAAAGGAAGAATATCATGTGTGTGTATATCTGTGTGTGTACATGTGCACACTTTTGTTAGCTTTTGGATGGGCACAGACTTCCAAAGAACGGTGGAGGAATCCCCCACAGGTAATCTCTTGTGACTTGATGTCTTTGGGGCTTGCTTTCCTTGGAAAAATCCGCTTCACACCACAAAGGTTCTTCACTTAGCTTGTGCACCAGCAGATTCCTTTTATACGGAAGGACTGGAGGTGTGTGGAACTATTTAAGGTTACTGCTGTCAACCAGCAGTGGCTGTCTGTCCCAAGCCCTCTGATTTCTTAGAGCTAGAAGGTTCACCACTCCTCCTGTTAATAAGGGACAAATGTAATCCCCGTTATGTTGTCCTGGGACTTGCTATTAATGTCCTTGTAAATTCTCCTCTGTTTTGGTTTGATTGTCAAAGCTGGGAGCTCACCTTCCTCCCACAACTCTGTTTTGTCACAGAGTTATTTTTCTAGACCAGGAGTTAGCAAACTACAGGCACGGGCCGAATCTAATCCACCACCTGTTTTGAACAGCATATCAGCTAAGAATGGTTATTACATTTTAAAATAGTCACATAAGTACCTACATAATGTCCTTGATACTCCCTCTCTACCCACAAAGCCCAAAGTATGTGCTGCCTTGCCCTTTAAGAAAAAGTTTGCTGACCTCAGTCTAGCCCGGAACCAAAAGCTAACTTTTACAGAGTAATCACTGTCTAAGCACTTCATGTGACTTTTCTCATTTAATCTTCATAACAATCACATGAAGTGTGCACTTTTGTTATCTCCTTTTCGCGGATGAGTAAACAGCAACACTGAGAGGCTAAGAAATGTGCCCCAGGTCACACAGCCAGGAAGTTGGAGATCTGGGATAAGAGTAATGCAGTCAGGTTTGGGGACCTGCATTCCTACCTGCTATCCTCTCTTGCCTCTGAAATGAGGTGATGGCTGTGAAGACTTAGGAAGACTTGTTGTGGGCTGTAAGAATATGAAGGATGATTTCCAGTTTAGAAATTCTTGTTGTGTTTTTACTCTCTTAAATGTTTGCTTGTTTAGAATTGGACAAAATGGCCATGGGTTTTATAGAATTGGCTTATTACGGAATATTTAACTCTAAAATACTGAGTTTATGCTATTAATGTATGAATCACATAATCCAACCATGTGAAATGCCAAGGAGGGTATTATCCCCATTTTGCCGATGGGAAAATTAAGTCTGAGGTTAAAAATTGTACTTGAGATGATAAAGGAGTTACGGCAGGCACAGTTGCTCTAATGTGTAATCTCAGGAGATTTCCACTTTGCCATGTGAGCTGATGGCAAAAGTTAATGTCTAGTAGGTTGGACAACTTAAAAAGGTGAACCCAAGAGGGAAAATGACTACTCAGCGTCAGTGAGGAAGTCAGCCCCAGTTCTGTTGTCAGTCCCTGTTTTTGTTTATCTTGAAAATTTTTATTATTTTTATTTTTTGTTAGAGATGGGGGTCTCACTATGTTGGCCAGGCTGTTCTCAAACTCCTGCCCTCAAGTGATCCACCCAAAGGGGTGGGATTACAGGTATGAGCCACTGTGCCCAGCCCGTCCCTGTCTTTAGAAGTAGGGGGTTCAGAAGTTTCAGTCCTTGCTGGATAATGGACTCGTGGATGCCTTCTATTAGCCTTCACTCTGCAGTGCTCCCTCCCACCCAAATAAGATCTTCACTTTCGTCCATGAGCATAGACAAGTTACTGGCTTCTTTTCAGCGTCAGCAGTGCAGCCCCTCAATATTTACCCACAACAGGTCCCCAGCAAACACCTTCTGACTCCCACGTTAGCAGGAGGTGTTGGGTATAGGAGAAGCTGGTCTCCTGGCCCAGCAATCAGTGCTTTCATCTGTCTCCCCCTACACAGGCCGAAGATACCAAGATGCAAGAGATAATGAGGTTGGCTCATGAATTTTTGCAGAATTTCTGCGCAGGCAACCAGCAGAATCAAGCTTTGCTACATAAACACATAAACCTGTTTCTCAACCCAGGGGTAAGACTTGAGGCCAATCTGCAAATCTGTAGAGGGAGGAGGGCAGGGAAGAGGGAGGAGGAACAGCTTGTTCTTTGGCTGTTGTGGCTTCTGGGGCTTGTTATAATGCAACATTCATTCCAAAGAGGAACATTTTCATCACTTATCAGGAGGACATAAATACTCATCTTTTGGGGATGAGATGGCAGGAGTTGGGGAGGGGAAAAGGAGGAAAGTGAGATGGATAAAGTAAGATATGTGTCTATATTTTCCTAGTCAAGTCCTTCATTGTATCAAACTTCAGCAATACAGAAGTGCTAAATGTCTCTCCTGCCACCTGCTACTGAGGTCATGCATGAAGTTTTCTGTGGCTATGTATACATATATAATATTTCCATATCAAACATATCTGTAATACATCTTAGTTTGTTAAATATATTTCTAGAAGTATATTAAATGTATTGTAGGTTTTGTAAAGAAAAATGATGCCACACTCTATGCATTGTCTTGTGTTCTGCTTTTTTCACTTAACACATTATGGATTCCTTTGCAAATCAGAGAGATATAAATTTTTCTCATTCTTTTGATGGCTAAATGACATTCCATAGAATGGCTGTAACTTTTAAAAAAACATTCTCATATTAATGGACAGTTAGGCAATGTCTGATTTTTAACTTTGTAAACAATACTGCAAAGGACATCTTTGTGCATGCACACACTCACTCACTCAGTAGTACTGCTAACACTTTCCAGAAAAAGGATTGCTGGATTGTAGGATAATATAGGTTGAGCATCCCAGATCTGAAAATCTGAAATCTGAAATACTCCAAAATTCAAAACTTTTGAGTGCCAGTGTGATGCTCAAAGCAAACACTCATTGGAGCATTTCATATTTTAGATGTTTGGATTTAGGATGCTCAACCAGCAGACTATAATGCAAATATTCCCAAATCCAAAATGTGAAACCCTTGTGCTCCCACGCATTTTGGATAAGGGATACTCAACCTGTGTTCCCTCAGTGTCATGTTAAGAGAAAGAAAAGTCAAAAGATAAAAAGATTAAAGCCACCACCTCACCCGAAATATAAAACTCAATAACTGTGGGTAAAAAGTGAAAAATAAGCCTTCTAGAAGGTAACATGAGAATCTTCATGGCTGTGTGGTAAGCAAAATTTTCTTACAAGGTATGCAAAGAACACTATTTTTGAAAATTGATAAATGGGCCTTCTTTTAATAACTTCTGTTTGTCCACTGACACCATTAAGAGCATCCAAAGGGGAGGCAGAGAGTAAAAGACATTTGCAATGCACGTTCTCAACAAAGAATTCATATCCAGAATGTACATAACACACTCAAAAAAGTCACTGAGGAAAAAGTTGACCTTCTTTTAAAAATAGGCCAGGCGTGGTGGCTCACGCCTGTAATCCCAGCACTTTGGGAGGCCAAGGCAGGCGGATCACTTGAGATCAGGAGTTTGAGACCAGCCTGGCCAACATGGTGAAACCTTATCTCTATTAAAAATACAAAAATTAGTTGGGTATGATGGTGAGCACCTGTAATTCCAGCTACTTGGAGGCTGAGGCAGGAGAATAGCTTGAATGCAGGAGATGGAGGTTGCAGTGAGCCAAGATTGCACCACTGCATTCCAGCCTGGGTGACAGAGCAAGACTCTATCTCAAATAAATAAATAAGTAAGTAAGAACGTAAAGGCAAAAAACTTGAACAGACACCCTGTTGGAGAGGATATCCGAATGGCCAATAAATGTGACAAAGTGTTCAACATGATTAGACATCAGAGAAATGCAAATTAAGTTGTTTAGCCACAATAAGATGTGGCTAAAATTTAAAAGACTGACAATACTAAGTGTTGACAAGGATAGGAACAGCTGGAATGTAGAATGCAACTTGTTAACAACTTTTGAAAGCTGTCAGTATCTTCTGAAGCCAAACATACTCATACTTTGTGACCCAGCAATTCTGTTCTTAGACCCAAAAGAAGTATGGGTTTAAGTTCACCAGAAGACATGTGTAAGAATGTTCACAGCAACTCTAGTATTTATAATACTAGTAATGTTACTATCTATTAAAACTGGATCCTACTCCAAATGCCCTTCCACCATAGAATAAAGATATTGTCATATATTCATGCAATGGAACTTACATATCAGTGAAAAAGAGTGCAAGAGGTTTAAGAACAGGCAAAACTAACCTGGTTATATAAGTCAAAATAGTAGTTAATTGTGAGATAAGGCATAAAGGAGACCTGTTTTGTTTCTTGATCTGGGTGTTCAAGGTCCCTTTATAATCTATTCAGCTGAATGCTAATGAGTTGTTTACTTTTCTGTATGTTTATTTATATGTCAGTGAAAAAAGCTTACTAAAAAAGAAAGTAGTACAGAAGCAAGAATGAGAGAAACATATCTTCATGGGTTTAAATGCTTCCCTTGTGTGTGTTTCAGTGGACTCTTCTTTTTCTCACTTTTTAATCTGTTCTGTCAGCTTTTTGACTTGTCCCTGTGCTCTTTTCCTCACTCTTGTGCCAGATCCTGGAGGCAGTAACCATGCAGCACATCTTCATGAACAATTTCCAGCTTTGCAGTGAGATCAACGAGAGAGTTGTTCAGCACTTCGTTCACTGCATAGAGACTCACGGTCGGAATGTCCAGTATATAAAGTTCTTACAGACAATTGTCAAGGCAGAAGGGAAATTTATTAAAAAATGCCAAGACATGGTTATGGCTGAGGTGATTGTTATATATTTCTGTATACCTCCATCTGGTGTTCTGTAGAAATTTTAAAATTATTTAATCTTATCTGTATGAACTTGCACCCTCTTCAGGAGCCATACAGAAGGACAGAAAGTAATTGTGTGTGCATATGTCTGTGTCATCTCTTGTGTGAGCTTAAGTTGTAGATATAGGCAAGAATCTGATCTGATATTTCATAGCAACCAATTTAAGGAAGGATGGCTTGGATTTTTCTGACAGGGGACAGAAAGAGGAATAAGGAACTGAATTATAGGGAATGGAGATAAGACGTAGTCAGGACCCAGTGAGCCAGAACAGCTTCCATTCTTGTGGATTATGAATTTTAAAAATTATTCACCTAATTAATTAGATGGAAAAAATTTTGCCTGATGCTTTTTGAGGAGCAGTTGGTCTGTGGAATCAAGGAAAAGCCTTACTTGGTTTATTATGAATTCCCTTTGATTTACAATCTTGTCTACGTATATGGTTCCATTGGCAGGGAGGGTAGTGTGATTAAGAGTTGGGGCCAACGTGGTGGCTCATGCCTGTAATCCCAGCTCTTTGGGAGGCTGAGGCAGGAGCATCACTTGAGGCCAGGAGTACAGGACCAGCCTGGGCAACATAGTAAGACCCTTGTTTCTACAAAAAATTGTAAAAATTAGTTGGGTGTAGTGGCTTGTGCCCATAATCCCAGTTACAGAGGAAGATCCCTTGAGCCCAGGATTTTGACGTTGCAGTGAGCTATGATGGCACCCACTGCACTCCAGCCTGGGCAACAGAGTGAGACGTTGTCTCTTAGAAAAGAAAAAAAAAGAGAGAGTCGGCTCAACCTGGGATACAAATGTCACCTGAACCCCTTCACTGAAGGGTGCCATGAGATACATTACTTGACCTTTCAACTCCTCAGTGAGCTTTTCTATAACATGAAGATACAGCAGATTTCACTTTAAAGAGTTGATATGTGGGGTAAATGAGATAATGGTGACATTAATGCCTAACACTTTTTGGAAGCCTGTCATACTCTAGGCACAGTCCTAAGCAGTTTGTCTATAATAAATTATTTAATCTGCATAGCACTGTGAGTTAGCTATTGTATTTGTCCTGGTTTCACAGATGAAGAAACTGAGATACAATGAGGTTAGGAAGTTCGTCTAAAGAGTTTATCTTGGTATCTGGCATCTAATAATTAGAGCTCATAAAGGTTAGTCATTAGTAAGTATTGACCATGTTTATTTTGACTTCTGTGCCAGCCCTTTCTGGTTTTTTTGTACTTCATGTACTGCTGATGAAATCGATTTATTCTTAAATAGATTTGCAAGAAGCCTCATCTTAGGGGACAAGTTATAAACAGGAATGCCTCAACTTTTTGAAGAGTAAGTATGGAGAGGAAGGCATATCTTAATTAAAAGTAATTTGTGATTGAAGAGATAAGATGGTAGATGAAAGAATTGTAAAGGGGATACATAGTAAAGCATAAAAATAAGATGGAGGCAGGGCACACTGGCTCACACCTATAATCCCAGCACTTTGGGAGGCCGAGTTGGGTGGATCATCTGAGGTTGAGAGTTCGAGACCAGCCTAGCCAACATGGGGAAACCCCGTCTTTACTAAAAATACAAAATTAGCCAGGCATGGTGGTGCATCCCTGTGATCCCAGCTACTCAGGAGGCTGAGGCAGGAGAATCACTTGAACCAACCCAGGAGGCGGAGGTTGCGGTGAGCCGAGATCGCGGCATTGCACTCCAGCCTGGGCAACAAGAGCGAAATTCCATCTCAAAAAAAATAAATAAATAAGATGGAAACATTTAAAAAGAAATATCATAGCCTAATTGGTAGGTATGGAAATACAAGTGCAAGCTTGCAATCTCTATTTCCACTTGATACATTAATGCTGGTATGCAGGCTTTCTCTTCCCCTAACAGCTTTCTAGGGCCAGTGTGGTATTTCTGTATCTGTGGACTAAAATTATGATGCTGAAGATTTCTAGTTGTTCAGTTATATAAATGAATGAAGTCAAAATAGGTAAGACTGATTTGGGAAGATAAATGCTAACAGAACCTCTCTCTTCTTCTGTGAATAGATTTTTTTCATGCTGCCCCACCCCTGCAAGCTTGTAATCTAAACCCACCCTGTTCTTTATGTAGCTGGTCAATTCGGGAGAGGATGTCCTCGTGTTCTACAACGACAGAGCCTCTTTCCAGACTCTGATCCAGATGATGCGGTCAGAACGGGATCGGATGGATGAGAACAGCCCTCTCATGTACCACATCCACTTGGTCGAGCTCCTGGCTGTGTGCACGGAGGGTAAGAACGTCTACACAGAGATCAAGTGCAACTCTCTGCTCCCGCTGGATGACATCGTTCGCGTGGTGACCCACGAGGACTGCATCCCTGAGGTGAGCGAGCCCAGCCTGGCTGTGCCCTTCTCGTTGCTATGTGGTGTGTGCTGTCGTGGCTCACTGGGAGACGTGGTGGCTGGCCTGGGGGAGCCCTCACAGTTCTGAAAGCTGCAGCTCATTTTGTAGTGGGATTTCAGTTCCCTAAAACATTTTCTTGAGCATTGATTTTGCATGAAAGGAGCACGGGAGAAGTTAGTCGTTCCTTCTGTATCTTTAAGAACAGTAAGGAAAAAAGCTTCAGCTCTGTGGGACTAGTTTAGCCTGTTGAGCAAAGGGGATATGACCTGAATGAACTTTTCAGAAATGTGACGAAGAGTAGGTTGAGATCTAGTTCATATGAATGTAAGACTTAGTAAGTTAATTCTTTAAAAACAAAAACCCTTATTACAGAAATAATGGCCATTATAAAAAATTTAGGAACTACAGACAATCAATTAAAAAAAAAAATAATGAATACCTAAGTTTTGAAGTTAATCCTTCCAGGCTTCCTTTTTTCCTACTCATAGATTATATTGATTAGTAATGAAAAACTGGATTATAAAGTATATATTCATGATATATCATATAAAGTATATTATAAAGTATGTATTGTATGTTTTACAATGTGTAATATTAGTTTGTAGTACACATTTATATTACATTAAATATATATGACATATATCACATATATTATGTTTTTAGGTTATTTTGAAAAGCTAAAAACAGTCATGTGTCGCTTAGTGGTGGGGATATCTTTTGAGAAATGCGTTCTTCGGTGATTTCCTCATTGTGCAAACATCATACAGCGCACTTACACAAACCTAGATGGCACAGCCTGCTACGCACCTCGGCTATATGGTACAGCCTCTTGCTCCCAGGCTACAAGCATGCACAACATGTGACTGTCTCAGTACTGAAGGCAATTATAACACAATTGTATTTGTGTATGTAAACATTGAAAAGGTCCAGTAAAAATTGGGTATTATAATCTTATGGGTCACTGTTGTGTATGAGACCCATCGTTGACCAAAATGTCATTAGTCAGTACCTGACCATACTCTTTGAAAAGTTCAAATATCAAAGACTGTAAAGGGGTAAACCATGAAAAGTCTTATAATCTGTTTTCCCACCACCCTACAGAAAATAATTTATTATGTTCTTGTGTATTTTTCTAGAATTTTGCACATAAACACATACAGTATATATACTTTACTTCCCCACCCCCTTTTTGTAAATGCAGAAGATGATACTCTAGGTATACTATTCTGTACCTTAACACTGTAACTTCTTTTCATATCAATTCATAAAGAGATGCCAGATTTTTTTTTACAGTTGCATAAAATGCCATTGTATAGATGTACTGTCATGGCCGTTTGTAAGTGTGGTACTAATTTATGATGTAATGAGATAATAATCAATAATTAATTGCTGTAATAAGAAAGCAATGAGATTGCATTCTTTTCACAGTCTTGGCCACAGTATGTTATCACACTTTTGGGTTCTCATATATCTGGCAGGTGAAAATGGTCATTTCAACATAGTTTTAATTTACAGTTCACTTGTTTGTTATGGATAAAGAAGGTAGAGTTATAACTAGTATTAGGGATGAGAGAAGCATAGTGTTACAACAAGCATTAGTTTGTTTTTTACTCTTTTTTATTTGAAATACAACGGAAGTGCAAAAAAGTACATAAACTCAGTTGTATACTGCAAGAACGATAGAACGATTATAAAGAGAACAGCTTTGTATCTGCCACCCAGGTCAAGAAATACGCAAAAACCTCCCCCATTCCCCTTTCCTGTCCTCACCTCCCCCAAGGGCTGTCTCCTGAGGGTAACCACCAGCTGATTTTTATGTAATCCTGCAGTTGCTTTTCTGTATACATCCCTCAACAATATAGTTTAGTTTTGTGAGGTTTTGGACTTCTTCTGTGTATCATTCCATGCCTTTTTAAGTTCAGCTCTGTGTTGTTAAGGTTGATCCACCCTGACATGTAGCTGCGTTCATTTCCTTTGCTTTGGAGCATTCCTTTCTATTGTGGCACCATGATAGGTTTTTCATTCTTCTACTGATGCTCATTTTAGTTGTTTCCAGCTTTTGGCTGTTAGGATTGTGCATACATCCTGGCCCACATGTGTACACTTCCGTCCAGGGTGTGTGGATAGTCAGAAGTGGAAGTGCTGGATCATAGGAGGTGCATTTCGTCAATTTGATGTGATACAGTCCAGTTGTTTTCAGCATGGTTGCTCCAGTTACCATTCCTCCTCCCAACCCTGCTAACATTTGCTATCATCAGATCCTTTGTTATTTTTTTCAATTTGATGGTTGTATGATAGTATCGCATACCAGCTTAATTTTTAGAAGCTTCATGGAGATATTTACAGGTATGATTCACTTGTTTAAAGTGTACAATTGAGTGGTTTTTAATATATTTGCAGAGTTGTGCAATCACCATCACAATTTAGTTACAGAATATTTTCATCACCCCAAAAAGAAACCCCATGCCCATTAGCAGTCACTTCCCATTTCCTGCCAACCCCCCTAATCCTAGGCAACTGATTGTCTTTCTGAATATATGGATTTGCCTATTTGAGACATTTCATGGAATCATACACATGTGGTCTTTTATGACTGGATTTTGTCACCTACATGATTTTTCTCAAGGCTCACACAAGTTGTAGCATGTATCAGCACTTCGTTCCTTTATGTTGCGGAGTAATTTTCTATTCTATACATACACCACGTTTTGTGTGTCCATCAGTCAGTTGATGGCGATTTGGATTGTTTCCGCTTTTTGACTATTGTGAATAATGCTGCTATGCACACTTGTGTACAGGATTTTGTATAGACACATGTTTTCATTAACCATAGTGGTTTTAATTTCTATGTCCTTGCTTCCTAATTGAAGTTGAGCCCCTTGCCGTGTGTTTTTTTTTTTTTTTTTTGACATTTGATATTCCTTTAAGAAATATCTGATCCAGTTTTTTGCTTACCTGTTCTCTGGGGGTGTCTATCATATAAGCACAGATCTAGGGGCATTCTTCATTGGTACACGCCTTGCAGATATCTTGTCCCAACTTGGGCCCATTTACCTCTTGAATGGTGCCTTTTTATGAACAGAAATTCTTAATTTCAAGTAGTCAAACTTGTCCCTGTTCTGTGGTCAGAGGTTTTGCCTCATTCTTTACCTTGAGGTCATGAAAATATTCTCTTCTAAAAACTTTATGGTTTTGGATTTTATAATTGTGAATTTCAAATGTCAGAAAATCATAGAAGTAAGACTTGGCAGTGGGGAATGGGATGACCATTTTCATCGGTCCTTGCTGTGAAGTTGAAGCAGCTAATGAGTTCCATACACACCAAGATGGTTTTTCAGAAAAGCTTCTTTCTATCTTGCAGGTTAAAATTGCATACATTAACTTCCTGAATCACTGCTATGTGGATACAGAGGTGGAAATGAAGGAGATTTATACCAGCAATCACATGTGGAAATTGTTTGAGAATTTCCTTGTAGACATCTGCAGGGTAAGGCTTTTGGAACTGAGGAGGCAGAGTTGGAGAGTGAGAGGTGTGTGTGTGTGTGTGTGTGTGTAGCATCTTTGTGTACACATGAAGAAAACAGCTGCATCATTTCTACTCTAATCCGTGGCATGAAGAGGCACTTGTGACTTTCTTCTCATGTATCCTTTCTTCCTTTTTTTTTTTTGAGATGGAGTCTTGCTCTGTTATCTAGGCTGGAGTGCAGTGGCACAATCTCAGTTCACTGCAACCTCTGCCTCCTGGGCTCAAGCAATTATCCTGCCTCAGCCTCCTGAGTAGCTGGGATTACAGGCACCTGCCACCATGCCTGGCTAATTTTTGTATTTTTAGTAGAAACAGGGTTTCATCATGTTGGCCAGGCTGGTCTTGAACTCCTGACCTCAAATGATCTGCCCACCTCAGCCTCCCAGAGTGCTAGGATTATAAGCGTGAGCCACCACACCTGGCCATTCTTCCTACCTTTTGCTCTTAGCCGAGAATGGATGTTATTTATCAATCTGCAGGGAAGAGAGGTTATTTCTGGTTTTCATGTCACCCCTGTGGATTGGTTAGTGAATGAAATAACCTGGGCATATTAAAATTCAATTTATAAGGATTTATTTTCCTTGGTAATATGTCTGTGCTTGAAGGGCACTTCCCTGAGCTTGAGCATTTGTCTCCTGCAATCTGAACTTGAGGATTCTGCAAAACTCTTCACTTCCATTTACTGCTTTCTTGGCTCAGCCTCAAGAGTGGCCTTTAAGATACTTGATTTGGTTTTGCATTGAGCCTAATATTCATGCTAAAGCCACAAGACTGCCACATAACAAAGCATACAACAGATTTAAAATGAGTTTTGTGATGGTGGAATTTGGCGAGCAGGTAGATTAAAAGATTCTTTAGAAGATAATTGTCAGATACATCCCAATTTCAGCAACATTGTGGTGTGAAAAAGGTGCACTGTAGAATCCTAGAATGTGGTATTTTCTGCTTGACTGTACGATTACTAGTGTGAGACAAGAAGCCTGTGAGAACTTATTTTCCTTCTGAGTGAGAACCGTATTTAGTAATATTTGGTCAGGTCTTGGTTTCACAGACATATTTTTTTAAAAATCTCAAACTCCTCCTAGTTTTTTAATCCCATTAGCCTAGGGATTTTGGCTTGGAATGGCAGGCCTGCTTTATTTCTTTAAATCAGTGCTCTGTGAAATTTTCTGTAAAGGACCAGATCGTAAATATGTTCAGCTTTGTGGGCCGTTCATCTCTTTCATGACTACTCAATTCTGCCCTTCTAGCATGAAAGTAGCCACGGCAAGCAGATTTGGCTGTGTTCCAATAAAACTTTATTTATAAAGATAATTACTGGCCCTGATTTTGCCGATCCTTGCATTAAATTACTTAGAAATGTTGTAAAATCAGTTATTAATTTCATTCTTGGAATCTGTTCTCAGACTGTCTAGTTTTAAGGTGAGAACATGAGAGTCTCTTAGAACACTTGATTTTTATGTCATTCATTCTTTTCAGCATAAGCAATTTTATCTCTTAAATGATAGAACTAATGAATTCAGTAATAAAACTTGATTTTTAAAAAAATGTGCTAACCCTCTCAATGGCAAATCTTATTCTAGGCGGCAGAATTAAGCAGAGTACGGGTGAAATCGTAGGTGTCTCCTCACCCCAAAACATGTATAGTCAGTTATTCTGAAATATGGCTTGCTATTTTGAACAATGTTGTGTATTGGTCAGATTTTAATTGAATGGAAGATTGTTGTAGGATTGGAGATGGTCAGGCCAGGCGTGGTGGCTCACACCTGTAATCCCAGTACTTTGGGAGGCCTAGGTGGGCAGATCCATTGAGTCCAGGAGTTCGAGACCAGCCTGGCCAATGTGGCGAAACCCCATCTCTACTAAAAAAAAAAAAATACAAAAATTAGCTGGGCATGGTGGTGGGCACCTGTAATCCCAGCTACTTGGGAGGCTGAGGCACGAGAATCACTTGAACCTGGAAAATGAAGGCCACAGTGGGCCAAGATCATGCCCCAGCACTCCATCCTGAGTGACAGAGTGAGACTCTATCTCAAAAAAAAAAAAAAAAAAAAAGGATTGGAGACGGTCAGGTCCACAGGACCTCAGTAACATATTTGACTATTTGGGTGAGGAAACCATGGTCTAGAACCGAGGAATGGATTACTCAGGAGAGCAGTTTTCTTTTAGGGGAAATTTAAGACACCTGTAGTCACTGTGCTTCTTACTGCCGTTTGGGGTTTTGGATTTTCCAGACACACGTAGGAAGCTGCAAGCGGTGGCCTTGTTGGTCTCATACCCATTTTAGTGTTTGTGATTTTGCATCATGATATCCAAGCTGATCTGCTTCTCTTTTTTTCATGATTTATATTTTATTATTATGATTCCTTAAGGGGAGAAATATTGGCCAGCAGGCCTTTACCTTTCATTTGTTAAAAGTAACCCACAGGAGGGAGTCACAGATTTCTTAATGTTTGGTGTAGGTTTTGGTGTAATGCTTAACATACCCACTTGTCTTCCAGGCCTGTAACAACACTAGTGACAGGAAACATGCGGACTCGATTTTGGAGAAGTATGTCACCGAAATCGTCATGAGTATTGTTACTACTTTCTTCAGCTCTCCCTTCTCAGACCAGAGTACGACTTTGCAGGTAAGAAATAACCAACGTCAAGCAGAATGTTCACGATACACCTTCTGCAGTTGGGCTTGATGTGAATTTGGGAGTGAGCAACTGTAAATGAACTGGTCTGCAAGGCATTCATAAAATATATATTTCTTTTGGTGGAAGATAGCTTTGATGGGATTTCTTGGGTAAAGAAGTACCTGGGGATATTTTCTTATACTGGATGGTTCTGTTAATTGTTGATTTTCTCCTTAAGATCTTTTCTGCTTTTTTTGTCCTCCAGTCTTCTGCTTCCCTGCCCTCCAATCCTAGAGAGAACATTTATAAAACATCTAGCACAGTGCCTGACACAGAGTAGGTGCTTTAATAAATGGTAGCCTGTGCTATTTCCGTTAGACTATAAGCTACATGAGGACAAAGTTATGCCTTAGGTGCATGGTCATCTCATATACTACTCTGTCCCTTGTACCTGGCATTGTGACTGGCACTGAGTTGCTAATTTGTTGAACAAATGAATAAATGAGACTCAGGAGAGTGGTAGAGACCAGAGATAAACATGTGCTGGTTGAAGCCTTAGCCAGGAAAATGAAGTGGTGAACGAAAAGGGACCTGGAGAGAACACAAATAATGGAGGATGGGATGTAAAAGAGGCAGAGCAAGATCAGGAGTTTCCATGCAGGCAGGATGTGATTTGGGACCTCAGGAATGAAGAAAGGGGAGGATTTTAGGAAAAAAGCAGATGGTGAGCCATCATGTCCTTTTGCTCTTCCAAGAGGTCGAGTGAGCTGATGTCACCTGTATTAGTCCATTTTCACGCTGCTGATAAAGACATACCCGACACTGGGCAATTTACAAAAGAAAAAGGTTTAGTGGACTCACAGTTCCATGTGGCTGGGGAGGCCTCACAGTCATGGTGGAGGGTGAAAGGCACGTCCCACATGGCAGCAGACAAGAGAAGAGAACTTGTGCAGGGAAACTCCCCTTTATAAAACCATCAGATCATGCGAGACTCATTCACTATCATGAGAACAGCATGGGAAAGACCCACCCCACGATTCAGTTACCTCCCACCACGTGTCTCCCACAACATGTGGGAATTGTGGGAGCTACAATTCAAGATGAAATTTGGATAGGGACGCAGCCAAACCATATCCCACCAGATTGCCTGTTGCATTTGGATAGTTAGTAGGTGGCTACTCTTATCCATTTAATCATCTTTTGTACACTGAGGTGTCAAATAGGAGCAGATCAGGTGTTCCAGGAATAGGGTTCAGTGGAATTAATTTAGTCAAGAGACACTGCTTTCTTTGAGCTGGGCTGTTGGGTTCTCATCCCAAATCCAGCACTTACTGGCTAATAGGGCAGGCGATAATGCACTGCTTACTTCACAGGGTGATGGTGAAGGCTAAATATGTATAAAGTGCTTAGCACAGAGCCTGGCATGTGGGAAGTGCTTGGCGTAAATGACTGTTCTCATTGGGCCCTTTGAGTTAGCTCCAGAGCTAACAAGCAGCCACAAAACTCAGGGACTAAATCCTAGGTTTCCCCTGCCAGTTTCCCAGGCTGCCTCTGCTCCTGTCCTCTATTAGGAACACAGCTTACTATCTTGGGTGGCTGCAGGGAATAGGACAGAAAGTACTTCCTGAAGAAGGCAATGAGATTCTGACTCCCAGGTGAACTTCATGGAAAGAGCATGGAGGTTTGCCATCAGAGACTCTTGCAGTTGACTTCCTGCTTTGCCGTCACTTCTCTTTTCTTTTGGATAATTTCTTTTATCCTTGCTGGGCCTTTGTTTTTCATGCGTGACGGGAAGGTAATTCCAAGTCACAGAATTGTTCACTGAGGCCTGAATGAGATCATATGTGAAATGTCTCACACATAGCATGCCCTTAATAAATGGAGATTATCTGAACCATGTTTATCAGGGAGGTTCTGAATTTTTAATTAATCTTTTTTATTTTCTTAAAATAGACTTCCTTTCTCCCCTGACGCTTTCCTTTTTCTTTCATCTCAGAGACCTCTTTCGGAGTTTTCAATACTTTCTTCTTTACTATATTAACTTCCGCTGTTTTTAGAGGGGCTATGCAAGTTGTCTCCTTTGAAACGAAAAGACCAGTTGAATAGCGCAGCATACACAGCTATCTGTCTTTGCCTTGCTGGTCCAAAGCTACCCTTTGAATGGAGACCAAAACTATAATTTTTTAATGTACTCAGAAAGTCAGTGTCAAATTGATTCAGTGGATGTTTGAGTACTCTTACTTTAAAATGAGTATAAATTTATACCTTTGTAGAAAGGAATAAATCTTCTCAGGTAACTTCCAAGTACTCATCATAATAAATAAATATTTATAAAGAGTAACTATCCGAATTCTCTTTATGTCATTGAAGACCTTGCCAGAAATAAAGAAGTAGCATTCTAGGTGAGATCCACGTATCAGTTTGTTTTTGCTGATTAAAAACATGGGCTCTACTCAATGGATATAATGTCTGGAAGGAACTTTGGGGTCAGTCTGCCTCAATCCACTTATTTTATACATTGGATGAAACTGAAGCTCAGAGAGGTGAAGTAATTTGCCTAAAGTCGTGCAGCTGCTTGGTAACTGGATAAGAATACCAGTCTTTGAACTGTGGAGCCATTGCTCCTTCTTGTGCTCAAACTTAGTTAAAATAGCATCAAGTTAATGCATTGCCCTAAAATGCTTCTGAATTGCTCTCCCTTGGCTAGGTAACTTATGGAATTTAGCTCTTATCCAGGCATCCCCTCTCACACTTGCCTCAGGGTCCATTAACAAGGCAATGTCTGTCTCTGATCTGGGGTCCAGTGGTTCAAGACAATGTCTCTATCTCTGATCAGATCATCAGTAGTCTACAAATAAAAATCTGTTTTTCACGTTGCCTCTTTTGGCTTCTTGCAGACTCGCCAACCTGTCTTTGTGCAACTGCTGCAAGGCGTGTTCAGGGTTTACCACTGCAACTGGTTAATGCCAAGCCAAAAAGCCTCCGTGGAGAGCTGTATTCGGGTGCTGTCTGATGTAGGTAAGATACCAAGTCAGTTTGGATATACGTGATGAAAATGAATTGTCTGACAGTAGTAAGGCTGCCATTTATTGAGCACTCATTACAACTCTTCTAAAGTTACACAGACAGGAAGTTTCAGAGCCAGACCCGGAACCAAGGTCTTCTTGATTGCTGGGCTTCTTTTTTTATCTACCAAGCCAGCATTTCCCAAGGGAAGAGCCAGTGAGTCCTAAGTCAGATAGGCCTAGAAAAACAAGCTTCCATGGTTGTTAGGCAATTCTTTGGCAAGTAACGATACACACAGCTTATTCAAGGCCCTGGGAAGTCCCTCATTCAAGAAACTAATTTGTTTAATCCAGCAAATGTACTTGAGCATATGGTAACTTTTTCCTGGAAAGCACCTGTCACATCCTAAGGAACACCCTTTCTCAGAAATGGTGCACTGCTCCCTTCTTCCCCTTGAGGAGAAATGATTCTCCATTTCCTCTGTGACTCCCCTCCTGTCCCGCCTCTCATAGGCAGCCTTTGAAAGGAAGTTAGGAAAATTTCTTTTTCCTTCATCCTGACTTTATCAGACTCCATGACTTGACCCATTCCCCACCCCCTATTAATGCTGTGCAAAGAGGTAAGCTTCCTGCCTGAAGTTGAGAAGAGAGTTACCTGCCTGGAGTGGCCTCTTAGATCCTTGCAGACAGTAACAAGAAGAGCAAGACAGGTGTAGTTCTCAGCATTATTTAGTGGCTGTCCAGCAAGTGTCAATTGTGTAGGTAAGATATCAAGTCAGTTTGGATATACCTTGGGAGATATGTATAATCTATTAGGACCTGTTGCCTGATTTCAGTAGTGTCTCGCCCAGTTCCTTTACTCTCCTATGGTAGGTGTTGATGTCTTTTTATTATTGGTGTGGCCGTATTTCACAGTAAGAAATTAGGTTTTGGAAAATATATACACGACAGGTTCATTGTGTTATATCTTAGAAACAGGACCCTGCAATGAAATTCCCAGATAACCCTATACTTTTTCCATACAGGATCATCTATCAAAAAGAATGTGCCTGGTGAACTAATGTGGAAGTAGAAAGCCAAATACCACACGTTCTCACTTAAAGTGGGAGCTAAATATTGGGTCCACGTGGATGTAAAGATGGGGGACTACTAGAGGGGGAAAGGGGGAAAAGCGTTGAAAAACTACCTGTTGGGGGCCGGGTGCAGTGGCTCATGCCTGTAATCCCAGCACTTTGGGAGGCTGAGACGGGCGGATCACCTGAGGTTGGGAGTTCAAGACCAGCCTGACCAACATGGAGAAACCCCATCTCTACTAAAAATACAAAATTAGCCTGGCATGGTGGCGCATGCCTGTAATCCCAGCTACTCGGGAGGCTGAGGCAGGAGAATTGCTTGAACCTGGGTGGCGGAGGTTGCGGTGAGCCGAGATCACGCCGCTGCACTCCAGCCTGGGCAACAAGAGCGCAACTCTGTCTCAAAAAAACAAAAAATCACTACCTGTTGGGTACTCTGTTCTCTATCTGGGTGATGGGTTCGATCATACCCTAAACCTCAGCATTAAGCAATACGCTTCTGCAGCAAACCTGCACAGGTACCCCCTGATTCTAAGATAAAAGTTGGAAAAAAGAAAAAAAAAAGTTGTGCTTGTTGAGGCCAAAGGAAATGTAGGAGGAAGTCCTTGCCACAGAGGTTAGTTTTTGTTTAATATTTTAGCAAGTGGCTGACTTGACTAGTAGCTCAGTGCTCATTAGAGAGGGGAAATCTTTCCATTTGTCTTGGTGGTGATAAGACGAAAGACAAGGAGAGTTGATGTCTGTGGAACGGTAAGACATGAAAACAGCACTACCCAGAGTCCCCTCTGTGCCTCTTGGGGGTTGCTTCCTCGTGACTAATACCACACCCAGAGCCCACTGTGTTAGTTGTTTAGCTTATGAATATCCAAGGCATAGAGTTTCTAGCTGTGATGAGTGTACCCTGTGCATCCTGCTTTTCAATTGTTTATTATTTGTATTTTTCCAAATTTCCCACTTTCTATATTAGACTGTTAGAAAGTTGTTGGCTGGCTTATAGTTTTTTTCCCCCTAAATTGTGTGTGTGTGTATGTTTTTAAATGGGATTTAAATAATTGCTTCTCAGATTCCTCTTTCAGGATGTTGGAGTTGATTTTACAATTAGATAGTTGAGTACTTTCTTTGCTTCTAGTGTTTTGAAGCATTGAAGACAGGAAATCATTGTTTTTTGGACATTTTCCCATATGGAAAAGAATGATTATTAGTCTTAATTATCTTCCTTTTCAAAATCTTTTATTTTGGAATAATCTCAGGTTTATGGGACTGTAGCAAGGGTAATACAGAGAGTTCCCACAAATCCCTCACCCATTGTCACCCGTTGTCAGCATCTTACCTTAGCAGGGCACCTTTGTCAAGGCTAGGAAACTGACACTGGTACAGTGCTATTACCTCAACTCCAGACTCGATTCGAATTTCACCACTTTTCCCACTGCTGTCCCTTGTCATGACCTTTTTCTGTTCCAGGATTTGGTCCAGCTACCACCTTGCATTTGGTTGTCATGTCCCCCCAGTCTCTTCTGGTCTGTGACCATTTCTCAGCCTCTCCTTGTTTCTTATGACCTTGACAGTCTTGACAAGTACTGGTCAGGAGTCCTGTAGAGTGTCTCCCATTATGGGTTTGACTGATGTTTGTCTCATGCTTAGACTGGAGTTCTCCTTTTTTAAGAGGAAGAAAGAAGCACCTATCCAGAAAGAGGAGTTTATGCCATTGTGAATGCTACCTTTAGAATTATGTTTGGGATAACCCAGCATTTTTGTAGATTGTTGAACAAACCTGAAAAATAACTAGCAAATGATTCATTGGCCGAACGAGTTCCCTGTCTTGATTATTCTTAAAATACACAAACACCTCAGTGACCCTAAGAAGCCATTCATTGAGGAAACCCATTGAACTTTAACTCTGACATGCCCTGGCCTTATGACCTGAGAGCATTTTAACATTCCTAAGAACTGCTTCCCCCCAGAATTCACACTGGGAAACCCTGACCTAAAAGGTGGTAAAGTTGACTTGAGCTTCTCAGTCTTTAAGCTCAATACCAGGCAAGCTGGCCCATTCTGGGTGTGAAAAACCTGCTGGATGGGGACTAGGGCATTACGTCCATCTGTAGGGTGTCCCCCATAAAAGTTGTAGGCTCACGACTCATCTTTCTCCTGTGCAGCCAAGAGCCGGGCCATTGCCATTCCCGTGGACCTGGACAGCCAAGTCAACAACCTCTTTCTCAAGTCCCACAACATTGTGCAGAAAACAGCCATGAACTGGCGGCTCTCAGCTCGCAATGCCGCACGCAGGGACTCTGTTCTGGCAGCTTCCAGAGACTACCGGAATATCATTGAGAGATTGCAGGTAATGCCTGGTGTTGAGAGAAGTGATGCTTAGCCTGGCCTCAGGTGATTGCCACACACAGCAGTGTGTCCTTGAGCCAGAGAGCATCTAAGCTGGGCCATAGGAAGATGTCAGTGTGGTGAACGAATAGTCAAATGTTATATATGTAGGGCCAGGAGTGGGAAGTTACTTAGGAATAGAAAAGTTCCTGAAAAAGTGATGGTCTTTAAAGGTTACTCCTAGATTTGCAGATTTCTTGGTGAAAAATTGGGACTCTGCTCTTATTAGAAGGAAATATTGAAGTATTACAGAGGATGTTTAGAGTAAGAGCATAAATGTTCCATTTTTCCCATCACTGTGGGATTATTTAGCCTCTTGAATCAGCAGGTGAACAAGGGTGGTGATACCTGAGAGAAGAATTTTACATCAGAATGAGCCAGATGAAAACAAAAGTATTCCTTCCAGCTAGATTATTTACCTTTTTTCTTAGAATCTACCAAGACATCTGCTCTCCTCTTGTTAAAGGGGAGAGTAGTGAGTATTAGATGTTAAACACTTAAACATGCATCTTAACATTAACATATTTTTTATACAAGCACCTCAGTTGATGCTCTCACAGGTAGTACATAGGTCACAGTTTGAGAATCTCAGATCCTTTGAATGAGCCCACAAGCAGTGTTTAAGAGTGTAGTCTCAGGCCAGTGCCTGGGTTAAATTTAAATCCTGGCTCTGCCGCTTAGAAATGGTGTAATCTTGGGAAAGTTACTTGACTTCTCGGTCCTTCAGGTTGCTAGTCTGTAAAACAGTAGCACCTACCTCATGGGGTTGATGTGAGGATTAAGAGAGGATTAAGAGAGTTGATAATACGTCCCAGTTACCTGTATTTCGTGCAGTAAATCACAACAATTACCTTATTCTCTTTTGCTCTTCTGGAGGTTGACTGGGCTCCGCTAGCTATTTCTTGCTTAGAGTCTTTCAAGGGGTTGCAGACAGATAGTGACTGCGGTTGGACTCATCTTGACACCTTGCTCACTCGCATATTTGGCAGTTGATGCTGGTTGTCAGGTGGGACCTCAGCTGGAGTTGTCGACTGAAACACATCCATGTAGCCTGGGCTTCCTCACATCATGGCGGCTGTGTCCCAAGATGAGTGTGTGTAGAGAGAGACAAGTGAAAACTTTATTGTTGTTATGACCTAGTTTCAGAAGTCACATAGTGTCACTTTTACTGTACTCTGTTGGTCAAGGCAGTCTCAAAGGTTCACTCAAGTTCAGGGGGAGGGAATCTAGACCATCATTCCGTGAAAGGGATGTCAGTGTCACATTGTAAGAAGAATGTGAAAGACAGGATGTATCGTGGTATAGCCATCTTAGGAAAATAGAGTGCACATAAAACACATAGAGCAGTGCCTGGCATGTAGTGAGCACTCAGTTGAGGGCTGCTATTATTATTATTACTATTATTACTGTTGTTTACTGCTATGATTGTGATAGTTACTGAGTCTCTGTACAGTTACACAACCTACTTGAAGACCGATGAATTCATTAAATCATTCATCAGCTCCATGCTAGGCTCTGGGGATACAGTGGTCAGCAAAACCAGAAATGATGATCTTTGTCTCATAGTATCTCAAGTATCAGAAGGGAGAAAGAGACATTAATTTTAAATATGAAATGGTGAGAGGGACAAGTGAGAAGTGCAGAGAAGTGAGGAGCACTTGAAAGATTCTGATGAGGAAACTAATTTTGTCTGAGGTTAGGGATAAGGGTCAAGGAAGACCTTGCTGAGGAAAGTAACATTTTGAACCAAGATGAGAAGGAACAGCAGGACTTAAAGAATAAAAGGGAGGAAAACAGCATGTGTAAAGACCGTTATACCGAAAAGAAGATGAAAATAAAAGTATTACTCAATTCCAGCTAGATTATTCCTTTTTTTTCTTAGCGTCTACCAAGAGATCTGCTCTCCCTTTGTTAAAAGGGAGAGTCGTATTAGATGGGTGTTAAACACTTAAACGTGCATCTTAACTTGACCTATGAAACCCTGCTCTTATGAGCAAAGGAAGGTTAGTGTGGCTGGAGCCAGGAAGCTGGGGAGGCTGGCGGGATTTCTCGGGTCAAGTTAAGAATTTCAGCCTTTATCATAACACAACCAGTTCGTAAATAACAAAGAGAACCAGTTCTTGATTCCTGATGGAGTGCTTCCTGATCCCACTATGCTTTTAGAAAGGCGGGAGGGATGTTGTAGACTCCTCACTCCATGAGCATACAGTATTTTCTCGCCTGCTCAAATGAAACAAACTATCTGCAATCAAACATGCTGGTTTCTTGTGCTCTTCTTAGATTTATTATGCATATTCTTGGGAAATTAAATGAAACGCGTAGGTGGGCAATACTGTTCTAAGGACTTGGCCAGTGGCTTAAAGGATTTGCATTATCCAATTATTTACTGTCTGAGTTTTTGTGGTTTATGAGATTGCCTAGTGCAGCAAAAGTTGTAGTATAAGAAATTCACTCGCAAACAGACCACTTCTATAATTAATCCCCATCTAGACATCCCTCTCACTTAATGCTAGCATCTTTCCCCGCCCATTGCTTTGCCATCTTTGTTGATGTCTCCTTGATTGCTGAATGCTGTACATTTGACAGTACAATGCAAATCAATTGCAATGTAAAGTTCAAACTGTGCAAAAGATGCAGGATTTTATGAAATACATGAACATGATAAGAACAACTTTAATCCTGTGTAAATACCGTAGACAAAGATTTGCCAGAGTCAGGATCAGTAACTATTGAAGAGAATATTGACTGGGTGCTTCCGAAAGGGATGCTATGGGGGGAACTGATCAGATCCTCAGAATTTTGCAAAAATGACCCTTTTTTGACTGTGCTGTGAGAGTCAGTATGAACTAAGGGATGTTGCAAAGTACTGTCTTACAGTCTTGTTGGGAAAATTGCCCCACTCAAAATTATTTGATTGACTTGTGTATCTTTATGCATCTTAAACCTTATTGAGTGATTACATTCATCATCCAAATTGTGTTAAATCTAAGATTAAATTATCTTCATGTCATTAGTTTCTGGATAAAAGATTAGTTAATTCTTTCTCAATCCCAACTGGGTCCCAATTTAAGCAGCTTTTCCCATGCAAATGTCCTTGGTTAACCAGGCCTTCCTGTATTATCCAACGTGCTGTGTTCGGCCCCTGTCTTAGCCAACATGCCTCTAGGCAGGTTCTGAGTCACCAAACCATAGAGCAGGCTTTAGCATCTTTTGAAGATAATTTCTCATCTGTTTTCTATCATTTGCCTTCAAATGGTGTTTGTTGTGTTGGTTTTGCTGCTCTTTCAACTTCTCTCTGTTTTCCTTTCCTACAGCTATGTGTTTTGCATTTGAAGACCATCATGCTATCAGGGTACATGTATTTAGCATGTTGATACAGCATGTTCATTCATTGGTGTCCTCATGTTTGTATGACTTTATTATGTGAATAATTCATGCTCATTGAAAATAAACAACACTGACAAGTATTTCTATATAGAAGAAAATTAGAATCACCTGTAATCCCACCACCCAGAGAAAACCAGTAGTAATGTTTTAATATTTGATGTTTATCCTTTAGCTAGATATTGATGATGTTTATAAAAATAGGATTATTATTGTTTGACCTTTGTTATGCCCATGTCATAGACATCTTTCCATGTTGTTAAATTGATTTTTTGCGTCATATTTTAAGCTACATGCAATGGTACCTTGAGTAGCATAAGGCCACCTTGAAAGAAGGGGTGGTGGGAAAGTTGACTTGTTTTCACTTTGTTTTCTGCATCAGAGGCTAATGTTTCAGGTAACCATTGGGCAATGTCTAATAATTTGAGATGCCAGACGGTACTAAAGTTACTCTAACCTAGCCTACCCGTGCATCAGTGTTTTAGGGCAGAAATCAATGTCCTCACCCTCCTGTGGTCAGCGTCTGCCTGAGCCGTTGACTGAGGCTGTGTTTCTGTTTTAGGACATCGTCTCCGCGCTGGAGGACCGTCTCAGGCCCCTGGTGCAGGCAGAGTTATCTGTGCTCGTGGATGTTCTCCACAGACCCGAGCTGCTTTTCCCAGAGAACACAGACGCCAGAAGGAAATGTGAAAGTGGCGGTTTCATTTGCAAGTAAGCGGCCTCTCTCTCTGGGGTGTTCATTTGCCAGAACCTTGATGACCTCACAAAGCTTTTGTTCCCGAAGAAGGAGACGTTGTCCTGTTTTTTAACTTTGATGAATGCAAGGTCATGTGCTAAAGTCCTGTTCTGACCTCCCCAAAGTAAGTTTGTCTATTAAATCCTGCTTACTGACACTTTTTTGTTTTGTTTTGTTTTGCTTTGTTTTTTTGGTGAGAAGTTCTTATTTTAACTGCATGCCCATTCATTCATTCATTACAGTGCACCCACCGTGTGCTGTGGTACAGACATAAAAAAGCCATGATCCCTCAGCCCTCAGAAATCTCAGATCTATCGTGACCTCACCATCTTTTCCTAACAATTTTGTAATTTCTTAGTTTATGCCTTGTGTGTAATCTGTAAGCAACAAGCAGACCCATGGTTGGAAATCTCCATTAGATTTTTGCCCTAAGGCCGGACACGGTGGCTCATGCCTGTAATCCCAGCACTTTGGGAGGCCGAGGCTGGTGAATCACCTGAGGTCAGGGGTTCAAGACCAGCCTGGCCAACATGGTGAAACCCCATCTTGACTAAAAATACAAAAATTAGCTGGGCATGGTGGCAGGCTCCTGTAATCCCAGCTACTCTGTGGCTGAGACAGGGGAATCACTTGAACCCAGGAAGCAGAGGCTACAGTGAGCCAAGATCGCGCTACTGCACTCCAGCCTGGGTGGCAGAACGAGACCCTGTCTCAAAAAAAAAAAAAAAAAAAAAAAAAAAAGAGATTTTTACCCTAAGATTAGTTGTTGGTTTAGCTTGGGGCTGGACTCTGCCTATGAGTTTCTTACTTTTCTGGGCCCCTCTAAGGACAAGCTTGTGCATAAGGGAACTGTGTGTATTGGCCTCAACCATCATCCTCATGAGTTGTTTTTGTTTTACAGTGTTGGCATATTTGACCCATTTTACCAGCAATTCTCAGTGGATAAATAGCCACGCTTTATAAACGAGCAGGTCTGAGTGGACCTCTGTCTCGGTTCTCCTCTCCATATAATCTCTCCACTGTATGTGGCTGACTCCTGCCCAGTGAGCCTGTTTGCTGTGATTTACCAGCAGGTGTCACTATTGAGACACAGTTGCTAACCGGCTGTTCTCAGTGCAGGGAATGCCCTGAAGTATGTTTAACCTGAGAGCTCTTAATAAATATTTGTTCATTAACGGACTAGTTAAAATAAATTGCTTGTGAAGTCTTTTTAATTTAAAGTTAGCTTCAAGGAAGTAATCCGTGGTTTTCCCCCCATTCAGGTTAATAAAGCATACAAAACAGCTGCTAGAAGAAAATGAAGAGAAGCTCTGCATTAAGGTCCTACAGACCCTGAGGGAAATGATGACCAAAGATAGAGGCTATGGAGAAAAGGTACTGCATTTTATTTTCATGGTCAAACCAGGTTTTACTATGAAACTGAAGGGAGGGACCTTTAAAAACCCACCTTAGCTCAGGCATTACTGACTGAGGGGCTAGCTTTTTAAAAAAAAAAAAAAAAGAAAGAAAGAAAAAGCTGTTTATCCAGCCCTTAAAGGGAGCTAAATCATATGACTGTCTTTTTTAAAAGTCAAATATACTTAGTCGTCTCTTACAGGCTGAATGCCACATAATCTAATGTCAGAGAAGTGGTAATAACAAGATTTTCCATCTATTTAAATTCCCAGTGAGGAGCAAATGCCTCTTGTGTATCAAAGTATGCGTTTCTGATCTTTAGGTTTCAGCTAAGCATACCTGTGGGTTTACTTGCCTCGTTCAGATGAGCTGTTGCGCAGTCCTTTCAGTGCATCAAGAAACGCCCTCCACTTGTAACTGCAATTAAGGCAGGCATACACGTCACCACTTCTGAGGGAGATTGGGAAATGGACAGTCCCGTGACCTGACTGTTCTTAGTATATGCAGTGAGCAAGGATATACCAGATCCATTCCTTACACCTCTGATGTTGGGCAGAGCAGGACAGAAACAATCTCATTCCCTTTCCTTTCAGCCCCCAGCAACAAATGATGGGCGTGAATTTAAATCTCACTCATTTTCATTTGAAGGTAATAATGTTCACTAATGGTCAGCTAGCTACATTTAGCAACAATTTCTGAGTAGGTGAATATGCTGATATCACTGACTTATCAAAATACCCAGTAAGTCATTTTTCAGCTCTAGGAAGAAGCCTTGATGATTAAATCAGCCTGCCTTGTCAAAATCGATGGTGGCAACCAGATTGTCACAAGTATAAATGTCTGCAGGAATGTTGCTTTCTAACCTATCTGTCATTAATATTAGAGCAATGTTACTAGTGAGACTCCTTGGATAAGAAAACAGAAAACGGATTTTGTAGTTTCTTAGTTTATACCGTGGGGCATAATCTGTAAGCAACAAGCAGTTCCATGACTAGAAATCTCCATTACATTTTTAGAAACTAATTAGAACATAGGTTTCTGTAACTCAGTAGGAATTTTGCAGAGAAAACCTGCCAGACAAGAGTTTATAAATATAAATGATGGAAGTGAAGACCCCTGGCAAGGTGAGAAGTGCTGGGATGGCCTGTTCATACCTGTATAGGCACCTAGTAGATCTCTTAAAAACAAGACAAGAAAAAAGGTGGGGGGTGCAGGGGAAGGCTGATGGCAGAGAATACACTTACCAGACAAATAAATATTAACCATTTATTTCACAGGATCTTCATTTCTCTTAAAGTGAGTTTTCAGAAACATTTATAAAATATGAATCTAGTTACAGAAACTTGCTCTCCATAAAAAAGGTTAAATCCACCAAAGCTGAGTGAATATTTTTGCATCCATGGGCATAAAACCTGATTTTTCAAATCTGGAGACCACAATTTTGTCTTATTTGGAATATCTATTTCTTTCCATAACCGAGGTACTTAAAGTAAACTTCGGTGCCTCTATTCTAGTGACTTACAAGTTGTGATTATACATGCAGTTCCCTGCAGTTGTCTTTTTATAACCTGGAAAGTAGAAGCATTGTCCTGGAGTTTCCTGAATCTCTATTGCCTGGCGGACAAGTATGTCAGGGTCTTTGAGGCTATGTGGAAGGTGTGCTGCCCTGCTCCCTGCCCCTACCCATTAGTGCCAACTGGGAGAGCATCCCAGACCCCAGGGGATGCCGCCTGAGAAATGTCGTAATGCATGTTATAAAGCTCATGGAGAAAGAAAGGGCATAGGGTTGAGAGGACCCTCAAAGGAGACCACTTGGAAAGAGTAAATTATATCACAGTTTTGTAGAGGTTCCTGGGGTCTAGCTTAAATCCTTTTCAGCTGGTGAAGAAATCAGTCACACCTAAGCAGAGAGGCTTGGAGAAGAGATGGCATTTCTTTCCAGTCTGGTTAGGGCTGTCATTCCCATCCATGAATGTGAGCAAACTATAGGCCAGCAAGGAAAATGCCATGAAAGCAAGGAAGATGCTCTAGAAACCCATGTTAGCCACTCCAAACCTGCAAGACTTGTCGTGCTTCTGGCCCAATGCTTGACTGCCAGGAAATGCTACTTAGCCATTCCTATTAATTGAACTTCAAAAGAGAGAGAAGGAACAAGGGACACTAAAGTATTTCTGTCTCCTGACCTGGTAGCTGGTATTCACTTTGTCTGTCTCACTAAGCTTTTTGAAGATGCTTTTTGATGGTTTACTGGCTGCCCCGTTTGACTAAAGAAGCATGACGCACAGGGCAGGCCGACTTTTTCAAGGGCAGAAATAACCCGGAGCCAAAGAACTAAGCTTTCTCAAGCAAACCAGCTGGCTTGAGTCAATATAATAAATGAGGTGTTCTTTGGCCTGGGTGCTGAAGACAACACCATGGCGAGTGTGGAGGCCGTTTCCCTCCTTCCATCCCTGTTTTCTGATGAGTGGCCTCTTATGGAGTTTGTCCCATGACTGACACTTCCCTGGTGATGTCCAGAATTGTTCTGCTTCTCTGCCCTCTCCTGAGCCTTCACCGCCAAAGAATCGGATCTGGAGGGGCCCTGGCATGGCTTCTTCCAACTCTCCCTGTGCATACAAGGAGGCTGGGGCTAAGAGCTGAGAGACTGCCCGAGGTCACGTGTGAAGTCTATATGAGATCAAGACTACCGTCTGGGTTTCCCAAATCCCTGTGTGGTGTCCTCTCCAGCCTCTCCTGAGGTGGTGTCCACCATGTGTGGGCTGGGTTTTCTTGCCTTTTTTCTAAGCGATAATCCTTAAAGATGATGAGACGTAGGTACCTTTACCCATCTTTACTTTTTCATTCAACTTTAGTACTTAGTGAAGGTCACAGATGAAAAAGAAAGTTGACATCATTCTTTATTATCCTGTTCAAAAACTTTGGCGTGCCTGTTTGGGTCTCCCTGCCTTGGGGAAGAAAAGCCATGAAGAACTGTCACCCATATTACCAAATAGACTAAAACATGATAGAATCACTGTAAGACGGACCTACACTTTTTAAAAGTCATGGATACTCACTAGTTTCCTAGATTATGTCATAAGTTACAATAATAACATTGATCGACCTCTTGTCATGTGCTAGCCACTGTACTAAACACATCTGCCTTATCTCAGTTCAGCCTCAGAGATAGATACCACTATTGTCATCAACCATTTTATACGCAAGGAAGAGAAAACATAGGCTCTGAGAGCTACAGAATTTGCCCGGGGTTACATAGTTAATTACAAGGGAACCTGGCTTTCAAACCCAGACAGTCCGATCCTAGAGTCCTAGCTCTTCACCACTGCATGTGAACAGATGGACACCATTTGAGTGTTTTGAGGTCCACCTACAGGTTGAACCTTTAAGTTTCCTTTATGTTACACGATTATGTAAACAATAGTGGGCATTAGCCCTGAGAGCACTAAATGTATCAAAACTTAAACATCTAGTCTTCAGCTCATTGCTGATTTTTCACACAGTTGAAAACACTCTCCAATAGACGCCAAGTGCGTTTACAAAGTGTGATTGTCCCAAGGTCATCCAAAACCTGTAGTTTTGGTCAGTTCCCACACAGAGGAATCAGACTAGTGAGTAGCAAGTGGTTGGTTCACTTGTCTGGGTCCAGTGCCCCCAAGAAGTGCCTGTTCAAGAACTATCATGGCCGGATATGGTGGCTCATGCCTGTCATCCCAGCACTTTGGGAGGCCGAGGCGGGTGGATCACCTGAGGTCAGCAGTTCGAGACCAGCCTGGCCAACATGGAGAAACCCTGTCTCTACTAAAAATACAAAAATTAGCCTGACGTGGTGCCACACTCCTATAATCCCAGCTATTTGGGAGGCTGAGGCAGGAGAATTACTTGAACCCAGGAGGTGGAGGTTGTAGTGAGCCAAGATTGCACCACTGCACTCCAGCCTGGGTGACAGAGCAAGACTCCATCTCAAAACAAC
Organism: Gorilla gorilla gorilla; assembly: GCF_029281585.2. Classification (NCBI taxonomy): domain Eukaryota; kingdom Metazoa; phylum Chordata; class Mammalia; order Primates; family Hominidae; genus Gorilla; species Gorilla gorilla. The sequence goes on from NC_086017.1 coordinate 14,513,015, forward strand.
AACGACAACAAATTATCACATATGATGAAAGGTAGGGGCTGACTGAAGAAGATGGCCAGAGATTTTAATCATGACCACTTAGGAATAAAAAAAATCTTTAATTCTTATGTCTCTAAAATGCAAAGGACCACCAATGCATATACTTCTCAGATTGTTAAATATAAAATAAATATTAAAATTATCACCAAAATAATGATGAAATACATTTTTGCATGATGCTTATAGTGTCTTTTGGTCCTGTGTATTCAAAGTTAATAAACTTTAAAATTATATCAGGACTTTATAAACACTCTGTGTGCAATGCCTACTAATCTCTGCTTTTAATCTACAGTTTAAACCATGTCTGTGTTGAAAAGAAAGTAACCTCCCACAGCTAAATAGCTCTAAAATTTAATCTGAATCACTCTCTAACTCAGAAAATCTTCAAGCCCCTAGACCCTGCTTGAGAAGGAAACATAATTATTTTATGTATTATTAATAACTGCTTTTGTTTACTGTGGGTTTTTATTATTAAACTGCTGTTGACTTGAGTTATTACTCAAAGAGCTTTGGAAAGAAATTCAGAGGCCAGGAATTAATGTAAAAGGATATCTCAGAATGTATTTAAAATCCATTTCCCTTCTGAATAGTAGTAGCTGTTTTAGTACTAGAAAGTATATGACCTCAGGTAATGCCTGGGTTTTCATTTCATACAAATTGTCAGTCTCCTATTAATTACCAAAGTGTCTTTGCTCCAGGTGAGTAAAGTATTAACATTTCCAGCTACTAGTGTTTCTGACAGCAACTTAAATTTGCAAAATATACTAAATGTTAACAAAGCCTAATAAAAAATCAGTTGAGGATCATCCATCTATCCTTAAACAAGCATAATTGTGATACTTCTCTTGTGCTTTTGTTTTTCTTGGACACAATGCTGATAAATCCCATGTCACTAATATCACTTGAGTTGGCACTAATCATCCTAGAGGGAATATAGTTTCCTTTAATCATCCACAGGACCAGGCTGGGGATATGCTGGTCTTATTAGCTGCTGAAGTTACAGCTGGTACCGTTTGAGCTTCTGACCCCCGACTGAGTCATAAAATGAAGCTAAGGAAAGAATTTTCTTCTGAACTGGGCTAATTCTACTCTAGTCTTTCACTCTACTCTTTCCCACCCTCTTTGGAAAAAAACATTGGGGAATTTGCCCTTGCTCCCAGCTCGGTTCATGTTTTCACGTCCACGAGCAAGCACACAGCTGTCTGCACATGTGGTTAAGTGACCTGCGAGGTCTGATGCCTGACATGTGAATAAAGCGTGGCAGCATCGTGTCCGTTTTGGTCCTGAGCAGATGTCACTGTGAGCTCTGGCCATGTCCTAAGCGCCCAAGCCTCTTAGGATGGTTACCCATCTAGCAAGGCTTTAAGGAGAAAGCGTCAGCAGTAAGAGTAAAGTCTATAAACTTGGCTGGCTTGTATTTCCTTTCCTAACATTTCCTTCTTTCTCTCTCCCCTTTTTTCTTTTCCAGCTAATTTCCATTGATGAATTGGATAATGCTGAGGTCCTAATTTTGTTGTTTTTTGTTTTTCATGTCTCATGGTGGTGTTTCCGTGACACCTTCCCAGTTAGCCCTGTGATCCTTCCTCTAGTCTCACAGCGTCGAGTCTCTGGCTTTGTGTGGTGTGCCCTCTGGGAGTGAGTGGAGTCTGTCGTGTCTGTGTTAGCATTTCCCATGAGTTTGTTTGCCATTAGTCCTTGGAGATCTCATCTGAGTCTAGATGAAGACTTTCTAAACTGCAGTAAGATTTTAATTGTTCACAGTCTAAAATCTCAACTGAATTTGTGGTTGACGCTGGCCATTAACCTATCTCTGAAAGTCAGTTTTGAAATTGGCCTAAAGAACTTCTCTATCTGTGAGTAAAGCATCTGATACAAAAAGATACAACAGCATTGGTATAATTTGAAAGTAGTAAAAAAGGAAAACTCATCACTCTCTTGGTCTACATATTGAAAAGTATTGAGTGTGAGAGTTCATATAAAACTTTAAGTGCAGTGTGAATTCCTACATGCTAGTTGAGACTTTCCATCTGCAGGCTCACCAGCAAGGTTAGAAATGTCCTGTATCCATGGCTTCTCTTCTAGGAAAACTATGTATAGATCCAGAAATTGAATATCATCCAGTGGCTTCTGTACTTTTATATCAAGCTAGTTTCCCGTACCCAGAATTACCCTGGAGACTGACTAGTGGTCAGTTTGTTTGGGATCTGGGGGCCTCTTGAATGTTTTCTGTTTTGTGCATTTTTTCAGTATTCCTTGCTGTATTTTTAGGTTGTGACACATGCTAGGTAAATGCTACCAGAAAAATTTAATTTGAGGAATTCATGTACATAATTGAGAGGGTTTCATTGGTTGGCAAATCAAGCAAACTGGACAAAAACTTAATTTGTCTTTTAAAAGTCACTTCTCTGATCTACTTCAGATCTCTGTTTCTTCTTTTAGTAGACCAGCTAATGCCTTTAGATGAGATAGAGCTACCAAATAGAACATGCTGTCTACTCTAGGATCTACTCTAATTAATACACCGTAATTTCAGGAATACTGAGAAATGGTTCAGATATCCCTAAGGAGGGTTTGAATTACCAGCTTGAAACAGAAAGCAGCATGAGTGCTTATGTTGAATTTGGCACAGTTGCCTCAGGAATGGAGCTCAGAGAGGCTAAGTGACTGGTCCTAGCTCACACAGCTAGACAGTGACTAAATCAGGACAAACACGTGGCTGGCTTTCCTGATGTGCTTACTGTTCTACCACAGTCAATTCCATAAGCACAGATTTTTCCTTATATTAATTAGACGGGAGCAGAAGAGAGGGCCATGCCTTCTGGGAAGACTAGAAGGTGAGAAAAACAAAAGGGAGTGCACCAACTTAATTAACTGCTGTTAACTGCAGGGAATTTTGCCGTTTCCTGTTTAGCATTCCTTCTTCCGGGTTATTTATATGCCAGAAAAATCACTTCTGTGCTGAATTTGATGTTGGCACCCTTTAAGACTCTTGTTTCTACGTAGAGTTGTAAATGCCTCACTGATTTAAATTTTTCCTCTGAAATATTGAGGTTGAGTTTCTATTTGCTTAAGTACAAATGAAGTCAGGAAAGGAAAACCTTCCCTAATCAGAGTCTGTGGTGTTATTAATACACTGGTTTGCACCATTGTAATCAGTTGATGTGTTTGCTTGCTCAAGATAGAACTTGGGTCTCCTGGCTGGGAGTTTATTGCTCACTTATGGAAAGATTCCACAGTTGGAGCAGGTGTGTTTATAATTATACTCTAGGAAATAGAATACTGTCTGTTTATAAAAGAGGAATGTTCTGGCAGCCACGCAGATTCTTTGAAAATTCCCTGAAGAAGCAACTGTGGATCCCCTTCTGCGTTGTTCCCCTGGCAACTGTCAGCGCTGGAACACCGATGCCCTGTCCCCAGCCCCTCAGGCTGGTGGATCTGGCCCTCTCCGCGGAGATGCCTCCTTGGCCTTTATAACTGATGCTGTTCTGGAAGCTACCACAGCTCCTGTGGTTTCTCCCCCACCAAGTCGTTTGCCGGTGTGTACTCCTGGAAACCTGCAGCCCACAGCTGGAGTTCTGCAGAAGCTTAATGAGAATTCATGCTGGCCCAGGATTAAGGCAGGGCCTCACATCTGAACTGCGCACCCATGTTCCAAAGTCTAAATGTGGTGGGGAATAGCCCCAAGGCTGTGTAGGGCCTGCCCAGTGGCCCACTGAGGAAGGGACACCATGCTTTGATCATAAAGACCACTTGATGTGCAATTAATGACTTGAAAAAAAGTACAGCGCCTACTGAGGCCCTGTCAGTGTTCTGAGAAAACAGGGTGAAATGAGGACAGAGGTGTAGATTTCCTGCAAGAAAAGCTCATGGTATGGGGTCTTCCCCGCTGCCTTCTAGAATAAAATTTTGTTTGAAACCAGGAAGAGGAGGGGTTGTTTGTTTTTTGGCAAACAAAGAGGCAGGGTCTCCATCCTTACCCCCTGATTTTTCTTAATCCCCTGGGGCTGGGGCGGGGGGACAGATGGGGTGGAGGAGAGAGAGAAACTCCTTGTGTTGTTGTACCTTCCGCTCAGAGCTGGGTGAATTGTTACACATGTGTACACCTGTGTAGCCGCCACCTAAATCAAGACACGGAATGTTTCCATCATCCCAGAAAGTTCCCTCCTCTAGCCATTCTTGGCTTGAAACAGTTAACAGCTGGTGCTAAAGACATTCATTTATATGACTAATATTTGAGTGCCTGTTACGTCCAGGGGGATTTGGATACAGTGGTGCCCCAAATGGGCACAGTGTCTGCCATTCTGGAGATTACAGTTTTGTGGGGGCAAAGGGACAATAATACAGATTCATGCAAGATGACAGCTCTCAGCTGTGAGACACATTAGAAAGGAGAAGCTCATGGAATCCGGGGACTTCTACCTAAGCAGGGAGGCCAGGTAGCAGCTTAGGAGATCAGGTGACGACAGGTGAGTGGCCCCAACAGGTAATCATGTGAATTGCTTTCCTGCGCTTTAAAGTGCCGCACTAATCAAACGGATAGTTGCGGCGAAGTACTCCCGAGGCGGTGAGCAGAACAGTAGTGCACCTGGTTTTCGTAGATGTGTCTGTAGAAGGGATTGGTGTGTTTAGAAAGCAGCTACTGTAGTTCAGTGGACGTGTCTGTTTCTACGTATTTGAGATGTGATTCCCACTGAATCACTGCCTCCTTGGAACTGTGGAATCTCCGGAGCCATTGGTGCCAGCTAGCAACTTTGCCCTCCTGCATTGCAACAGAAAAGCTAAGTTCACATTCCAGCTACTCAGGGCGGCTGCAGCCTGCATATGTTAACTCCTCGACTTCTCCTACTTGAGCTGCTTCTGCGGGCAAAAGATGCCATTGTAAAATTCGAGGTCGGGCCGGGGGGGGAACAGGAGAAACACAGAGTGATTAAATTTCACCTTCAGAGGGCGTTCTCATGACGCCCAACCCAGGGTGGAGATGTCCTACTTTTTTACATTGCTGTGAACTGCTGGGTTGGGTACCTGCCAGTGTTCAGGCAGCAGTTACATAAGAGCTGCTTTTTTTCCTGGAATTTAGGCTCACTGCTGATGTGTGACCTTCAGCAGTAATTGCCAATAAATGCAGTGGGGCTGTTTACTGTTAGACGCCGGCAACCACAAAGCAAACTCAACTCAGAACATACAGAAGCTATTGCAGAGTCAGTGGCGGGATATATATATATATATATTTATATATGTCTGTGTGTAGATACGTGTGTGTGCGTATATATATATATATATATATATATGCATATCACTGAGATTATTCCGTAATGACTGAAGTTGTATAATTTGGTCATGTCAGAATGTGTTTTTAAAAAATGAACTTTGCTATTGAGTTCTGATGAGCTTGTCCTATAAACTGTAGGTGAAACCACATTGTTGGAGCTAAATAATTTTTGCTTAGTTCTGTTTCTAAAAACAAATACAGTTAGTAAAGATAGTTGTCTCAGCAGATAGGAAGATTTAAAGTTGTTCTACTGAAATGCTAGATAACTTCTATTTTAGCTCAATTTTCTTTAAAGCTTTCTGTTTTCTTAGTGTGGGTTTTCAGAGGCTGATGCAGGATCAGGCCCAGCAAACATATTTGCAAGCCTGTTCACTGTTTGTTGGTCTCCTCTGAGGTTATGAGTGAGTGGAAAGGAACTCTGAAGACTGATTCAAGGGGCTGGAGATACAAATTGTCTTTGATTTGCTGATAACTAGATCTACGATACAGTTACATTTTTGGAATTGCATTCGGTTTCTATCAGGTTAGTCATAGAAAGAGACATCCCATTTCAAAGGAAAATTCTAGAAGCCCCAGGGTAGGAAGGGGATTCCTGCTGAGGGCAGTAGAAAACAAAGGGTATTTGCAGGCCGCGATCTGTGCTGGTCCGTGATAGGCACACACGAAGCGGATGGATGGATGTGCGTAGGTGCTGTTGTGCAAACACCAGAAATAGTCACCTTAGGAAGTCTGTGTGCTCCTTTTCATTTAAGAATGATAAAGTATAATTTCCTTCATTTGTAGTAGAAATTTGTCCCTTGATAAAATGCTGGGTACATTATGTGTTGCAAGTGAGTAGATCAGTGTCGCATATGCATATATTCAGTTACTACCCAAGGTACCATAATGAGGGCCTGATTCGTGACCTCATCCAGGAAGGACACTTAAGATTCAGTGACTTGAGGTGCAGTTTGAATTTCTATTTCAAAGCCATTCATTGGGAGTCATTTTTCTATTAAGTTAGGTTTTGCTCACCTCGTCTAAAAACACTGGGAAGACAAGATTGCAGAGTAAATATGAAGAGGCAGTAGAGGGCACTAGTTGGTTTCTCAGTTCAAAACCAGACCACATCAGATCACTATGAATCGCCTGCTGGTGTGTGAGATTGGCCTTGACTGGAGGTGCCAGCGCCTAAACGTAGTGACTGGTCCTGGGACTAAGCAGGAATACAGAACATGGGAATTTCAGAGAGCCCATGCCCTCAAAATGTTCCCCCTGAACACATACATGTTCAATGAGGGCTTCACCTTTCATGTAAAAAAAGTGACAATAAAAATATAATTCCATTTATTCATTTACTAAACATTATCTTTTCCTTGGGGTATTATACATTGTATTTATACAGATCTTATTTGAACATACATATCCTATTAATATGCTTATATTTATTGAAATTACAGCTTATTGCCGTAAAATAACCTTATCCTCAAGGAAACATAGCCAACATCCTCATTAGAAGGAAGTGCTAGTATAGGCTATGGGTGGTTTTACCGACTTAGATACCACGTATGGCCTGGCCCCTTCCATGCCTGGAAATGTTTTATGTCCCAGCGGGTTGGATTATTTAGGGAACTTGCCAGCTAGATATTGTGAAATGAAATTTACTGAAAATAAACCAAGGATTAATTAGTATTTTAGCTAGAAGGAATCCTAAAGAATATTTGCAGCCATGCGTGGTGACTCACACCTGTAATCCCAGCACTTTGGGAGCCCGAGGCAGGCAGATCACTTGAGGTCAGGAGTTCGAGATCAGCCAGGCCCACATGGTGAAACCATGTCTCTACTAAAAATACAAAATTAGCTGGGTGTGGTGGTGCATGCCTGTAGTCCCAGCTACTCAGGAGGCTGAGGCAGAAGAATCGCTTGAACCCTGGAGGCGGAGGTTGCAGTGAGCCGAGATCATGCCACTGCACTCCAGCCTGGGGGACAGATCAAGACTCCATCACAAAAACAAACAGACACACAAAAAAAGAATATTTGCTTTGTCCTCCTTGAGTAGGTCAGGAAGTGGATGCCCAGAGAGGTTCAATGACTGGCTCAGGGCCACACAGAGAGCCAGAGCTAAACCCTGGATGAGCCATAGTCACAGGATGCTCATGCAGTGCTCTGGGGTTTTCCAGTCTATTCCACGAAGGGATCACATTGAAAAGTGTTTTTCTGGTTAGACACGATTCTTGAAGCTGCAAAGCATCCTCTGTTTTCTCAAACGGCTTCGTAAAATTTTCAAGGGAAAAGACAGTTATTAATTTAAATTTAATTTTTGTTTTAAGAATTAATTAAACTAATTTTAGAACAAGCATGACAGCAGTTTAATAGAGGAAATAGAGTGTCAGTACAATCATAAAACATAATCCCTGCCGAGTGATTAAGAAATAGATACATACTACCTATTTCTGTTCTGAAAGAATTCAAGATGCTTCTCTGGACAAAGAGAGCACGGGCAAGAGAATTCAAACAGACGACACACTAGTTCCATCTTTATTTTCTTTTGCTTTCGTTTTGATTGGCAAAGGGGTAAGAGGGTAGCTCCGTGCATTCCTATGGTGAATCCATGCCTATAATTCTTTTGTTCTGATCGTATTGGATCAGTATAAAGGATGCTGTAGTGGGAGGGTTGCCCATGCAAATAGTAGAATATAATACTTCTGTCTATATCTCTGTCTGCTCTAAAATGCATGGGAAATTGCTTTAATTCTGCTTTTTCTCATATGTTCTTTTTGCACTAAGGGAAGACAGCAAAAATGTTTACACAGTTTTAATTCTTTAGCATACAGAATGTAAGGGTAGAGTTAAAAATGCATTCTTGGATTGTGATCTTTCTATCGTTTTGAAAATACCTTTACCTGTGCTCTGCTTTTACTTTCCTTCCCCACTCATGTCCTTCCTACCACCAGCACTGTCCCTCCCCACCCCGAGCAGGAGGCTGCATGCTTCAGAGGGAAGTTTTCTCCCTGAGATTAGTGGAGCTGGACTCATGCATGAAAGGTCGTCCGTTCAGAATTGAGTGAGCAACCCTTGTTGTCTTTGCCGAAGTAGTTTAATCCTCTGGATCTTTCTTTCATTTTCTCTATTGGGAAATAGACAAAAGACAGAAATCATTAGATTACATAATATAGCAGCCCTATATTAAGAGGCCTTCTTCCCTCTTGGGGATCAAACTATCAAAAGGGTAATGTTGAGCTGGACGAAGACACCACCAGATTTCATAGTGTCGCTCATCTCATGCTTTCAACACCAGCCCTGGCCTGCCACCTGACAGCCACCTTCTGGCCCTCAGATGAGTGTGCAGGAGCTCTGTTAGAGGCCAAGGTCACACAGTTGCAGCGTGAGCCTCGGGTTTGTCTCGTGGCCTCAGACTACACCTCACACTAGTCACACCGCTGGTGTGTGACTTTGGTCCCGAGATGCCCAGGTGGGATCTGGCAGTTCCATCTGACATCTCTTCTCTGCTCCAGGCACATGTCCTTTTGGAGGGCAGATTCACGGCACTGTCTGCAGATGGAGCGGTGGACTTCTCTCCAGGCACACCTTTGTGTAGCCCCTGCATGCCCTCTCACCCCTTCCCCCTCACCTGCGTGTCCTTTCGAGGCATCCTTTTGTTGCTCATCCATGGGCTGGAAATTATTAAATCAAGGGGGAGGGTGGTATCTGTGTGGCATGGCTGGGATGGGGCCAGGAAACCCAGACCATGAAGCCCTCAAGGGAAACGCATGGGGTGGGAAACTCATCTCCAAAGTAACCCTGAGTGCAGGAAACCTTGTTTCTCCCAGAGACACTGGAGCAGGGAGACTGCATCCCCTAAGCCCAAGCTGGAGCCTAGGTCTTCTTCCCTGCTGTAGGACAGGATGTGGAGAATGGAGAGACGTGGGAGAAAGCCTAAACCCACAGGAGACATGTGGCATGTGGAACTTTCCCAAGCCTTGGGCCCCTGCTTTCATCACTACCCCTGCTCCCCTGAGAGCCTCCGTGGACACGCATACTATTGCTTTCCCTGTCTCCGTGGACTGAGACACGGATGTGCTGTGGTTTTTCCTGTCACTTGCTTTGTTTTAAAGCATCATTCCTTCTTGGTTAGTGGTAGACTTTTTTGTTTCTTTCTTATCTTAAATGTGTTTCCCCATCGCAGGTCAATTGTCTCCTCCAGCACAACCACATTCAGTTTGATTTGAAGGTATCTGGTCACCTTGATTGCTGAAGCCCACTTCGGCAGGTGATCCAGCAGGGTTGCCTCATCTCTGATCCTTCCTCCTGTGTTTTGTCCTTGAGTGTTGGTCTCTGGACTTCTCTGTGGCCCACGAGATGCAAGTGCCATGACTAACGTACTTCGTTTTACTCCCAATTAGCTTCCTCCAGCTCCGGATTCTGAGAACGCCACCGAGGTGTGTTGCCCGCCTATATTTGTAGTGCCAGTGCCAGCAAATATGGATGCCTCTCAGTTGTCCTGGTTGGGTGTCTGAATTGTTGTAACAAAAAGTCTGTCCCGGTGGTAGATGTAGGAGGGAGGTCTCTAGGCTGGCTGGGAACAGATCATTGCTGACGTGGATGTGGCTCTCAGTGTAGAAAGTTCTGAGGAGCTGGATCCAAACTGAGCATCCTCCAGGTGCCAGGACATGGTTCTTTGAAAGTTCTCACTCAGAACCATCTTAATCGTGAGACATTTAGCTGAGACATGTGAGGATGTTAAGACCTTTCTGCTGTTATACAAAATTGACTTTGGGTCCTGTGCAGAGATGATGCACTTTTGAAGTTATTATAAATCAATAATAAAGAATATTTATAATTGTAGAAAAAGCTACTAATAAACTTGTAGTTTTGCAATGCACTTTTAAAAATATTTTTATTTTTTGAGACAAAGTCTTGTTGTCACCCAGGCTGGAGTGCAGTGGCACAACCTTGGCTCACTGCAACCTCTGCCTCCTGGGCTCAAGAGATTCTCCTGCCTCAGCCTCCCGGGTAGCTGGGATTACAGGCATGTGCAACAACGCTCAGCGAATTTTTGTATTTTTAGTAGAGATGGGGTTTTGCCATGTTGGCCAGCCTGGTCTCAAACTCCTGACGTCAGGTGATCCGCCTGCCTCAGCCTCTGAAAGTGCTGGGATTACAGGCGTGAGGCTCTGCGCCCAGCCTATGATGCAGTTAGAAAAAAAAAAAATTCTATCCTCCTTGCTGCTAACTAAACTCACTAAATGAAGGACTAACATTTACTAAGGTCTGTAAGATCATAGAGAAGCTTTTTCGGGAGACATATTTCCAAGTATCAAAATTTAATTTCAGAAACTATTCCAAAATCACAGTAGTTCAAGCTAGAATGAAGTATACTTTATTTGAAAGAAGACTTAAAAATGAAACATGAACAAATGATTGAATAGCTAAGTTGCAGTCTATGTTTTCTAATGATCAGTGTTTAATATCCTAATCAGAGCTCCTCATTCTGTTAACAGTTTTGTTACAAGCCTTGTGTACTTGTGGGGTGGGGAAAGCTGTGGTCCCATATCTGTGTCTGCTCAGAGGCGTGTGTCTTGATGTCCTTATGCATGTGCTGTGCAATGATGCATGTATGAATCATAAGGACCTGCCCGATTGAGTCTTGCATTATAACCCCTTTTGGGTTAATGTCACAGCATATAATATAGAACTTCTTTTTCATGATCTTTGCAATAAATTATGTTGGCCAAAAAGTCATATGTCTGCCCATTTTGAACAGTGCACTAGGGTTGGGGGTATGGGACAGTCGTTAAGCAGCATCTAAAGTAATCAAGCATGGATATACGGGGGAAAAACAAAAATCCAGACCTATTCTCCTTTTGTGTAACTCTTGTCTATATATGAACTCTCAATGTATTTTATATGTGACTGATGCTGCAGATGGTAGTGTCTCCTTAGTGTTGTATTAAAATGGAATTTCTGCATGCCTAGCAGGAGCTTGAACCAAGTCCACCCCTGCGGCAGCTGGAAGACCATAAAAGGGTACGTAGTCTTGAGTCTTGGGTATCGGGAGCTAATGATCAATGACTGTAACACCTCCATCAGCCACACACTGTGATTGAGAGACAGCTTTTGTTGTTGATGTTATTAAAGCATTAATTGACTCAAGAGCAATCACAGCCATGTATATAAATGAAACTAAATAGTGGTTCTGCCCATTGTCTACCTGATCAGAGCACTGTAACCAGCTGGCCTCCAAATAATGACAAAGTAAGCTTTTCATGTCCTTTTTTCTTTTCTGTGGTGGCTTTCTATTTAGGTGAAATATAAAAGAAAAAGAAAAAGAAAAACTGTAATGGCTGATGACCATTATAATTTATAATTTAAAAAAATGGAAAAAAGTTCATAATTACATTACCTAGCCACAAGAGCCACTGTTTTTGTTTGTTATTTGGGGTGGTTTTTTAGAGACAGATATTACTCTGTTGCTCAGGCTGGAATGTAGTGGTGCAATCTCAGCTCACTGCAGCCTCAACCTCCTGGGCTCAAGAGATCCTCCTGCCTCAGCTTCCCGAGTAGCTGGGACCATAGGCACCACGCCCGGCTAGTTTTCCTTTATTATTTTTGTAGAGACAGAGTCTTGCTATGTTTCCCAGGCGGGTCTCAAACTCCTGGGCTCAAGCAATCCTCTTGCCTTGGCCTCCCAAAGTGCTGGGATTACAGGTGTGTGCCACCATGCCCAGCCCCACTAATGTTTTAATATTTCCTTCTACCCATTTTTTATACACAGGAGCACATGTGCCAACAGACACAGGCACATTTGCATTGTCATTGGGATTATTCTAGGTATACAACTTTTGTACCCTGTTTTGTCATTTAATACTGGATCTGAGCATTTGTTTTGAAAATCTTTGAAAGTTAACAGCTGCCTGAAGTTCCTCAAATGTTTTCCTTTGATGAAGAAATGAATGAATGTGTGCATCTTTGAACAAATTCCTAGAAGAGGAATTCCTTGGCCAAGGGGTAGATCTGTTTTTAAGGTGCTGACTGTGCCTTGCCAAACTATTTCTATAAGATTGTATATATCCATGAGCATGCTGACAGCACTGATTTTCATGTTGCCCATTTTTGGGAAGATAACCAGATGTCCTGGTGACACAGGCTTCATCCTCACTTCACAAGTAGGACCTTGAGACTCTGGGATGTTCAACATCTTGTCTAAGGTCATGGAGTTCAAAAATGACCTGTCATTGTGAAGACTGTCTTGGAACTATGGTCATCGGTGTCTAGGAGAATTTTTCTTTTATTTTTGTGGGTACATAGTAGGTGTATGTATTTATAGGGTACATGAGATGTTTTGACACAGGCACACAATATGAAATACACACATCATGGAGAATGGGGTATCCATCCCCTCAAGCATTTATCCTTTGAGTTGCAAACAATCCAATTACACTTTTTAAGTTACTTTAAAATGTACAATTATGTTATTGTTGACTGTAGTCACCCTATTGTGCTATGAAATAGCAGGTCTTGTTCATTTTTCGTAACTATTTTTTTGGTACCCATTAACCATCCCCACCTGCCCCCTGTCTTGGAGAATTGATGCCTGAGATAAATGGGTAGCCAGATGCACCTGTACTCTGCTCACACACCCAGGCCCCTGCTCAGTCCCACTGCATCCCAAATCCCTTTTGTTTTCTTGCTCTGATAGAGACATCAACTTTGTGATTTCTCAGACTAGGACCAGAGAATAGCTCCAGGAAGTTGGCATTTCATCTGAATTCAGGACATGAGGCTATAGCCCTTCTTCTCCAGCTTCCTGTATCTCCTGCACTTCATGGCCCAGGGCACCTTGCATTCTTATATTTTCCATCCTTGCCTGCCCTTTAGAATTGTCCTGGGTCCTAGGAGTAGCTGGTAAAGGCACATAGTTGCCCCTCATGTCCTAAGCTCTCAGAGGACTTGGTACTGAGTGCTGCCTATGCCCGTGAACTTTGTAATTAGAAACAGGTTCAAGTTTTGGGGTTTTCTTTTGCCAGGTACTAGCTGTGTGATTTTGAGCAAGTTAACCTCCCTGTGCCTCAGTTTCTTCTGCTGTAAAATGGGGGTGACAATGGTCCCTATACCTTAGGACAGTGAGCTGTGCACAGGAAGCACTTAGCACAGTGGCTGGAATGTGATAAGGGATATTAACTTGTAGATACCTCATGGAGTGAAACATTGAGGTGATTTTGTAGACAACAAGAGGAGAAGGAAGGTATTTTAAAATCCAGGCGCTACCCTCATGCTGACTAAGGTGTGAGAGGCTCACAGCTCACGTGAGAGGGTGATCTTGCCTGAAGCACATGATTTTTAAGTGGCTGGAACCTGGGAAACCGAAAGGTCAGTTCTCTCTCTCCTTTGTGTGTGGCAGTGTTAACTCCTTAGTGCGTTGTTCAACACTGGCTCTCTTCCCACGCAGTTCATTCGCTTATTTAGTTCAATTCATGCCAGTGGAACTCATATTGGTAGAGTGACCAGGTAGGAGCTTGGTTTAATTACTCCACATCACTCATCTACCAATTTTCATTGTTTTCATGTGACACTTATTACAAATGACTTTTTCTTTTCTCAGTCTTAGGTAATGTGTGGGAATTTCTGACTGAGACAAACATCTGATATTTGTTTGCATACTGTAGGTGTAAACTGCTGGAAAAAAACTGGTATTATTTTTAAAAAGGGTTGCACAGCCAAATGTTAAAGCTGAAGAAGTGACGTTATTTTAGAAGTCTTTTTTTTTTTTTTTTTCCTTCTCTGCAATCAGATTTCTCAGCCTGGTACATTATGAACAGCTTAGTGCTGTTGAGTAATTTATATCAGGATGATTAGGAAAGCTTTTCTCTGCAGATTTTAATTTTTCTTAAATTAAACCACTGGCTCAAACAGAATTTTCCTTGAACCCGTTTTCACATTAGGGATTTGCATAACTTTTAATAATTCTTATCCATTTTCCTTTTCTATCCCCTCTTACCTATAATTCTCAGTCTTTATTCTTTCAAAAAAGGAATGAATCTCATCTTTTTAAAAAAAAAAAAAACCTTGCTCTCTGGTTTTTCTTCCTTGCAGTTTAATTGTGTGTGTGTGTGTGTGTGTGTGTGTATAGAGAAGGTGAGATGAATATGTGCCAAAAACCTTATAATTAAAAGCAAAAAAAAAAGTTCGTTGGGTGGAATGTGTGTGTGTGTGTGCGTGTGTGTGTGTGTTTTTTCCCCGAGAATGAGCACATTTCATGATATTCTCTTATGGGGGAAAATGTACCATTTGATGCATCAGTTGCTATGGTAACTGCTAGGGTTTTTCTGTTGAAGGAGAGACAAAATGGTAATGTGAGATCCCTTTGTAACTTGAGTTTGGCATCCAGGCTGCATAAATGTGGAGTTCCTGTTCCTGGCATCCACGTGCTCCTTTCATTACCTCCTGCTTGCTTGATTGCAGACTGACTAGGGTCTTGCTGTTCACCCTCAAAAACACGAAGCGGGGAAGAAAAAAGCCACCACTAGAAATTGAAAATCTAAGCAAGTCACTCTAGCTCCAAGTGGAATCGTGGTACACAGGCTCCAGTTGAGACCCCCTTAAGAGATGTGTGTTTGTTGACTGGTCACAACCATACTGCCTTTCACTTGACCACTCAACCCTATGCTCTTTCAGATTCCCGTTGCGATGGCTACGTTGGCTGTCTTCCCTGGCTGCGGCTTACGGGTCTCAGCCCAGCCATCTAGCACTCAAACAATGTTCTCACAGTGCCAAAGGGGATCCAGTTAGAGACTCAGGATGGTCAGCTGCCAATCACTCCTGTTGCTGGAACTCAAAGTCTGTGTCATATTGAAAGAAAATCAAATAGATGCATTATAATATTTAAAAAGGGAAATCATATTTAATCTATCATATTCAACATGGAGACAACCTTTTCTTTCTCTCAGTTCTTTCTTCATAGGCTTTCTTGAATGTAGCTTTCAAACTTGTGTTTCTCTTATGAAGTCAGCCTTTTAAATCACTGTGTTCCCAGTGACTTCTTCAGAGAGTGCTGATGTGTTTACACTGGTGCCTGAGACTGGAATACCAGTAAAGTTGTATCTTTTTTCCAGAATGGGGCATTCTAAGTCATTAAAGCATCTTGCACTGAAACTTTCTTCCCCACCTGTGAGCAGTTTATTTAAAAAGTACTTAAAATATCACCAGTAACTTACCCATTTGAAGCACTCTTAGAATTTTGAATTTACAGTCAGTCCAGTGGGAAATGAGTTTCATGAGTTGATAGAAGTTACCCTCCTTTGCTGAACTATGAAGAGAGACATATTTGTGGGTGGAATGGAGAGAGGAAATTTGGGATTTTTTTGTTTTCTGCACATTCATTTAAAAATCAGTCCCCTCCCGTCTCCCCTGTTTATCCCATCCCAATCTGTCCCTGGAATCTTTAATTAGCAGCATGAATTAACAGAGTAGATAAACCCTTTCTGGGACTTTCCATGGTTTTGATGATTGACAGGAGCCAAGAGTTTCCTGCCTATCTCCTTTCTTCCTTGGTCCCCCACTTCTCCCACGGTGCCTCACGTTTCCCAGGGTCCCCGCTTCAGTCTGCTCCCTCCCATCTTGTTTTGCAAATGCCTCACTTGAAATCTCCAGACCTATTCTCAGAGCTTATTAACAAATCATTTTAAATTCTTCTGACTCATGGTTCAGTTGCAGGTCTCTTCAAAAGAACTCTGGAGTCTCTGTTTTAGAGACCTGCTAGATTTCAACACCTTTCCTCTCTGCCAGACTTCTTCTCCCTCACCTCTCTTCATGACGTACCAGAGGAACTCCGTGACTTGCTACTTTGATTCCGGAAAGGAGTCCAGGGAAAATTTATACAGCCTTTGACTTTTAGAACCTTCAGATTAGGAGGTGGTCTTGGGGCCCCTTAGGAGCGCGGGTGAAAGTGTAGAGCTGAGAATGCAGAATGCTTGCTGCCTCTGGTTACTGGCTTGCCAGTGTCCCCCCAGTATTGCTGAACAGTGGAGGGTTTTTTGGTTAGAGTAATAACAAAGAGTTACTATATCCCTGTTCAGGACTCTGATATTTATATTTTTTAAAAATTTTATTACAGAAAGGTTGAAATGTATATAAAAGGAGTCAGAAAGGTCTTGAAACCCCTCATTCATAACTCTGCTTCAACAGCAACTGTCAGCTCATGCCCACTCTTGTCTCACTTATATCCCTCGCTGCTTCCCCTTCTCTCCTGTATTGTTTTAAAGAAGATTCCAGACAAAATGCCATTTTATCTGTGTTGGGTTTTTTTTATATATTTGATATCTGCCACTCATGCCACTAATTTATTTCCTATAGCATTATGAGGTTTTTGTTGTTGTTTTGGTTTGTCTTTTGTTTTTTTAACCATTTGGCCCGTTGACTATTTTTGTAAGAAAGGCTTACTCTTGGCTTATTGTATCATCTTATTCTATTACTCTGATATCTTAATGTTTTTTCGGACCTTGGGAATAAACCTTGTGCTTGAAATAACATTTTTATATTGCTATGTGGAAGCTGACCTGTAAGCATTTTCAAGTTGTCTTAATTTTATCAACTTACCCCAAAGAGATTTTTGTTTGTTATTGTTAGTTGTCCTTCAGAATTACTGTTCTGTCTTATCATTGTGTGAGAGGGTACTTCAGTCAATATTTTAGATTGCTACCATTTTTTAAAAAACATCTGGTTTTCTGAGAAAATATTGAAGTTAACTTCAGAGTTTCTAAATGCTTCTATTAATAATTTATTTTTTCGCCAAGTGAAACTGGGCCAATTATAACTGAGTACCCCTGTGTGTTTTGAATATTCGTCCCTCAGTGATGCATTAAATGCAGAAGCTGATTTTATTATCCTGTTTGAATTAAGGGTGAGGCACTCAGGCAAATTCTGGTCAACCGTTACTATGGAAACATCAGACCTTCGGGAAGAAGAGAGAGCCTTACCAGCTTTGGCAATGGCCCACTGTCACCAGGAGGACCCAGCAAGCCCGGGGGAGGAGGTACGCTTTGTGGTGTAATTACCTTCCTGTGTGAATCAAGTGTGTTCTATGATAGCTGCATGTTTCCTCCTAACAGGTTGAAATGCTAACAGCAGATGAATTTGTGTTGCAAGTGTATTTTTTAGCAACTTGTTTTGTCTTTGGTCTACCATCAGATTGATGCCTAAACATATTTTCCTGCAAACTAGCATTTCCCTGCAACTAGATAGTGGCTAAGCCCTTTTGCTCCTCCTTCCCATGCCGTGACCATCTTGGTGATGTTTGAATGATTTGAGGGATTTGATTTTATTGCACTTTGTCCCGTGGTTGTTAGGACTCTTGTCTTTCCATAAAATAATGAGCATATTGGCACCCAGGACAGTGAAAGCTGCCATTTATTATACATTTACTGAATGCCAGGGGCCTTCCTAAGTGCATTGCATTCTTTGTCTCATTTTCTCCTCCCAGCTACTCATTATATGATAGGTACAGTCTATCCCAGTTCCACAGAGGAAATGGAAGCTTGTTAGTGGCTGGTCTGTAATTTCAGCCTGGTATATCTAATTCTAATGCCTATGCTGTGTACATCCACAAACTCCTATGGGAGTTTACAAAAAAACATCCCTGTACAGAAGTGCTTACTTTAAATCAGTTTAAGCACAATTACAGGTAAAAGATACAAAAACATGGAACTCAAAGGTGGGTCTTACCTTAGTTTGTGTTTTTAGGCAGTGCTCAAAGCGCAGATGTGAGTTGTCTGATTTCCTGTCTTTTGGTGATGACTGTGGGGCAGCTTCAGATCCTTGGTGGGTTCCATGTATAGCACAGAAATACTCAGTGTACGCTTAATTTGTCCTAGCACATGCTAAGGAGGAAGCTTGGACTTCTCACTAAATGAAAACTGGAAGCATAGCTGCCCAGTTCATGGAGCTATGCTGGCTTCAGTGAAGATGCAGTTCTCAAGGCATCCTAGAAATGAGAACTTGGCCTTTCAAATCCAAAAATCAATGCAGAGATTCTTCACATAATCTCTCAAAACCATTCTCTTTACTTTCTGTAGTGAGGTCATTTAACAGTTATGTGAAGCCCTTGGGGAGGCATCATGACAGGGATTTGGAAATGCAAGACAGACTCTGCTCTGAGAAGCTGTAGCAGAGAGAATGTGCCACCCAATTTCTACCTTGTGCTATAGATATAAGGACAAGTCAAGGACAAGCAGCATAAAGGAGGTGACATTGGAACTGAGTTCTGCACGAAAGAACAGATAGACAATTTTCTGCTTTTTGAAGCTGATCAGCCCATTTCTCCATGTGCGTTCATGGTTTAGTTGTTGCCAATAGTAATACAAGGCAAGTCCTTAAATATGTACCTTCCAAACACAGTCAGAATCCATTCTAAATGGCATAGGTCCTCTCTTCTTAAGTATATTCATCTCCCCCATCCCCAGCTCTTGGCTCCATGCCAAGCAGTGAGCAAACATTTGTTGAATGAATAAACAGATAAATTATGTAAAAGAGTAAGTTGGGGGTTAGAGTGGACTTGTTAGAAAGAGAGCTAAAGTGATCATTACAGGCTAAGCTTCCTTGAGAGTATTCTAAGAAGTGTTTGACTTTGGTTTGTTTCTGAAACCGGTTCTGAACTCTGCCGCAAGTAATTGTGTTTTAATGTAAGGGAGAGTCTTTGCTGGCTGGCTTTAGGTCCCTTGCTGGAAATGTATCATTCTTTTTTCATCTTACCTGTCTGAATTCAAACACCATCTCTGCTGCTGACAAGCTGGGTGTCCTTAGGGAAAGCACCTTCATCGCTCTGTGTTAATAATCAGTATTTTCCTTGTGGGGTTAAAAGGGTTAAAAGAGATGAACATGGGTAAAGCATTTAGTGCATAAAGTGTTGGTGCATAGTAAATATGCAGCAAACATTAGCTGTTCTGATTGTGCTTAGTAAAAACAATATTCCATCTTCTTAGGGGGAGGTTCCGGATCCAGCTCTATGAGCAGGGGTGAGATGAGTCTGGCCGAGGTTCAGTGTCACCTTGACAAGGAGGGGGCTTCCAATCTAGTTATCGACCTCATCATGAACGCATCCAGTGACCGAGTGTTCCATGAAAGCATTCTCCTGGCCATTGCCCTTCTGGAAGGAGGCAACACCACCATCCAGGTAGGAAGGCAGCTTGACTACTGGTATGGCATCCCTGCTGAGCAGGAGGAGAGTCTGTTCTGGAAGCCAGATGCCTGGGTGGTACCAAGGCTTGTTTGGGAGACAGCTCATTCTGAGGGCACAAAATTCTGTTTTGAAAAATGAGTTCTGCTAGTATCCTGCTGTGATCATTTGGTCATAAATCAGACTTGGTTCCAGAACATGAGTTACATTTGAAAACTGATAAAACGCTGAGAATATGCAAAGGAAACTGGCCTAAGATCTAGGACATAGTGGGCACTCCATAAATGTTTGTTGAATAAATAAATGATTGCATGAAGTTTATTTACAGTTTTTATCCAAGATTGTAGGGGATCTCATCACAAGATGACCAAAAGAGTTGGAACTGTGTGTGCTATTTAGAAGATTTAACTTTTATGTATCTATAGATACCACAGCTGTTGCTTATGAGAAATTTACCTACCTTTTAACTGAAAGTTTAATAAAGCCAAATCAATTTGAAATATTAGAGATACCAGGCTATGTTAGTCAGAAATGAATAGATGACTTTTTGAAAGGTAGGTATGATATATATTTAAAACTAATAATAAAAACTCAAATTCTATTTCTAGTTCACTTTTTATGGATGTCCTTAAAAAACAATTTTCATGATTTTTTCTTCCACAACAGTCATCTTAGAACATGAATTTTAATAATACATAAATAACATAACTTTTATATATGATCCCTTTACATATTTTTAATACCTCCTTTATGCACTCTTCCTTCTTTGTTAGCTCTCTGAATAAGAGTTCTTTTTTGGACGTGTATCTATGTACAGACTTGTGTACACATACACACACATATATATTTTGATAAAAGCTTTATTGAGATATAATCCACATACCATAAAATTCACCCTGATATGTATATATTTGACCTGACATATTCTTGGCTTTGAATTGAAATTCAGAGTCTCGGTTAATGAAGTCTTGGTTCTTTGTGCAACTTTGAAAAGGGCGTTTCTTCCTGTGAGTCACTGTGCCCCGGGCCAGGGTGCCTGGCTTGGCAGGTGCAGCACAGGTGAGATTTCAGTCCCTGCTTGCTCCTCCAGCCAGCACCCTTGTGCCTTGGCACAACCTGTGCAGCCAACTGCGGTGGCCCTTTTCTTTCGCCTTCCAATCCCCGCTTCCCCCAACGTACACTTTTGAAGTTCATTGTCATGTGTTGCACCAGGTTGGGATTTGCGACAGTGAGTTAGGCACCTGGGCCAATGGCAAGGCCCACTGCTTGTCTAAGTTGTCACGTGGGCACGAGTCGTACACGTTGGGATTGCTTTTTATTTTGTCATGTGTGTGGGTGGGTCCTGCAGTCCTTCTCATCAATGGATTGTTGCCCAGCCACTGCTGTGTTCTGGGCTCCTGTGTTGGGAGGAAGCAGAGCCGAAATGCTCCTTGTCTTAGAACCACATGATTTCCTGTGATTAGAGCAGTTGAACTGAATAGTCATTGAGCCCTTTCTGTGTATGTGCTGCTATACAAGGGGCGATGATGGGGCAGTGGTTTCCAGACATGGGAGCCAGTTCGTCTGTGAGAATTTTCTCCAGGCATAGTCAAGTGTGGAAAATGAGGACAATGTGGTGAATTTTTCATAAACCAATGGATTCAGTTTGAAGACCTGGCCATTTTATTCTGAGATTATATCTCTCCAATCTTTATTCTTAGCCACAGTGTCTTCTTTAATGAAATGGTGTTGATTATGGATGATAGATTTTTTTTTTCTGTTGGCCAAATTAGAAGTTGGAAACCCTAGGTTGTTATTCCTTCCCTTCCCCAAATTGTAAAGCTTTACCAGTTTAAGAAATCCCAGAATCTCAGTCCTCAAGAAATTGAACCTCTAACAAGGATACGTGGATGTGCAGATAGGATGCTATGTCTCAAGGATGACATTTAGTGCCCTCCAAGAAGTAGAAGTGATGCTGGGGAAACACCAAGGAAGAAAGACCAGCATCTCTCTGGGGAGTTTGCAGACGGTCTGTGGATGAAATGGGCTTTCAAGGATGGACATGGGACTGAAAGGGGGAAATTGGGCATGGATCTGGGGCATAAGGAATCTTTGTCATATTCCATGGTAGAGAGGGCCCAGAGGTGTGAGAGCAGCAGTTGGGTTTCCAGAACAGGGGTTGGGTCTTTCAGACCGAGGAGTGCTATGTAGAAGTGAAGGGCCTTGGATGGGGGTTGGGGTTCATATGTAGGAGCAGTGCAGCCCTCCAAGGGGCTTTGGAGCTGTAATGGAGGACTATACACCTGGCAGTATAGGACAGGTAAACTAAGGAAAGCAGGGTCCCAAGGAGGCAGTCTAAGAATTAAAAAGTTAATGGGCAGTAATTTGTGGAAGAGCTGATGAGAACCTGAACTTAAATCTCTGATAAAAGAGTTCATATCTTGGGAGAGGATATTTTCTCATAATGGCACAAGAGAGCTCTCTGGGTGCTGGAAACATATTCGACCTCTTTGTTTGGGTGGTGGTTACGTGAGTGTGCACATGTTTAAAACTCCGTGATCATATCCTTTGCTGGGACACGGATGGAGCTGGAGACCATTATCCTTAGCAAAATAACACAGGAACAGAAAATCAAATACCGCATGTTCTCAGTTATAAGTGGGAGCTAAATGATAGGAACACATGGACACTTATAGGGGGAACAACACCCACTGGGGCTTTTCGGAAGGTGGAGGTCGGGAGGAGGGAGAGGATGGAAAAATAACTGATGGGTACTAGGTTTAATACCAGAGTGGTGAAGCAATCTATATGATAAACCCCAGTGACACAAGCTTACCTATGTAACCTGCAATTGCACCCCTGAATTTAAAATAAAAGTTTAAAAAAGAAAAAAAACAACAACTCAGTAAGCCATATGCTTAAAATTGGTGTGCTTTACTGTACCTATGTTATATGTCAATCAACAAATAAAAGAAATGAGGGCAGGGAATGAGACTCTGAACCTTGCTGGGGCTAAAGGGGTGGGGGTGAGGGACAGGATATCACGAACAGAAACCCTGTCACTCCCTGCACCAGGCCCAGGCCTGGACCTGCTGATACTTGGTAAATGTTGGCTGAAATGGCATCTAATTAGACGTGGAAGAGAAGTCAGAGGCCCCATTCGGTTCTGGGCTTGGCATCGGGATGACCAGGTGCACAAAGGCCCCGTTAATTAAGGACTAACAATGAAGTAGAGTGGCTGGTGGGGCTGAGGGCCGCCAGCACTGAGGCTCCTGGGGAGACGATGTCTGTGGCTCTGGTGAGATGCCATGTTTTTCACGGAGCACCCTGATGGTGACGGCCAGGCACACAGAAGCTGTTTTTCCTTCAAGTTCTTTATCTTGTAAGGTAATTATGAATATTAGTTTCATGTTTTCACACATTTATTACTCATACACCCAGGCTGTAGATGAAATGCCATGATGGAGTTACCGCAGTTCAGCCACGTGTGGAGCAGGGATGTTTTCTCTTGGGGGTACTCAGGGGTGGTGTGGGGGCCTGTGGACCCATGCCAGGATGGAAGGGTGCGGGGGTGGCCACACGCACATGCTGTTTTCTCCTCCCCGCTTCTGTGACCCCTGGGGGGCCCAGTCTAACCCAATGTCTCATAGGAGGCCGATGGTTCCAGGAAAATATCTTCTAGCCTAGACTTGACTTGTCAGAGCCCCTTGGCCCCAAGCTTCTCTTTCTCTGGAGAAAATGATGTGGAACTAGGGTTGTGTCTGGAGCCAGTTAAGGACAGGAACCTTGAAGCCCCAGGGGGAGTGATTCAGAGTTTCGTCTTGCTGTTGAGAAGTTGGTTCAGAGTAGTAAGTGGCCAGCTGGGAAGTGAGCCTGACTTGGGCTAAGACCACAATGTGGCAATTAATGATTGCTGAGATGCTTTGCTCCACTGAAGACATGGTGGGTTCTTGCCGGAGCTGGTGGAGCATGGTCACTTCCTGTTCAGTGCACCATGGAGGGTCTCAGGAAGGGAAATGGGCCTGTGGTCAGCTGGCCTTCTTGAGATCCATGTTTCCTGATGACAGGTGGTAGAAAGGGGAGTTGCAGGGAAGCAGGCAGGCCTACACAGTTCCAGAAATGTATACAATCTGCCCTCAGTGTTTGTCAGTTCTGCATCTGTGGATTCAACCAACTGCAGATTTAAAATATTTAGGGAAGGCTGGGCACAGTGGCTCAAGGAAACAGAAACTCAAGGAGGTTATGACTTACTCAGAGTTCCAGAGCTGGACAAAACCCATGATAAAATATCCTGTACCTCTTGTCCGTCCCACCTCCACCTGTAGTTATCTGTCACTGAATAACCACCTAAAAATTTAATAGCCTAAAGCAATGGCCATTTTGGTGCCTAGCATGATTCTGTGAGCTTGGGCTCAGCTGGGTGGTTCTTTTGCTCTGTGTGATCTTGGCTGGGTCTGCAACCATCAGGGGGTTGACTGGTCTTAGAACAGCTTACGTGGTCACTTGTATGACTGTGGCCATTGGTGCTGGTCCTTTGCTGAGAGCTCAGCTGGGGGTACTGCCTGGAGTGCCTTGGTTCTCTGTGTGGTTTGGGCTTCTTAGAACATGGTGACTGGGTTCTGAGAAACAGTGTTTCAAGAAGCAGGAAGTGGAAGCTACTAGCCTTTTCAAAGCCTGGGCTTAGAATTCGTGGAATATCACTTCTATCACATTCTATTGGTCAAAGCCAGACATGAGGCCAGCCCCATTTCAAAGGCGGGGAGAAAAACTCCACCTCTTACTGTGAGTAGGGTATATGTATAAAAAGAGAGAATTGTTGGGGACCACCTTTGGGGACTGGCTTCCTCACCACCACCCCCATTATAATCGATTGAGCACCTACCATGGGTCAGCCAGGCCCCCAAGCTGGATGCTACAGCTGCAGGAAAGGGAGACACCATTGTCTCTGCAGTTGAGGAGTTTGGATCTCCCTGGATACTAAATCCCTTCTTTGCAAAAGTGTTGACTCTTGTCTTTCTCCTTTTGGATGTTGTAAGAAAATTCAGTCCTGCCTTAGGATAAGCTCACTGGGAATCACAGCGCTCCAGAAAGTCTAGATTTCATTGTCCAGACCCTAGAGGATTCAATTTATGGGAATCCACAAATAATGACATACAGTGCTTGCTAGGCACTCTCATGGAGGGTTTGCTCCCTTATTATGAAACCCTGTCATCCATCACATCATCAGCTAAAGCCCTGAAATGCCTGGAAGCCAAATACAGGTTACTTCCCAGTCTGGCATAATGGACTCCCAGGGGTGGTGTCCCCAAGTCTCCCAGCATCTTTTCTTCCTGCCCCGGCTCCTGCAATGGTGATAACATCTGAGGGTAGATCGTGACTCCCAGACTTCTCCTACCTGGCTGCCATCAGAGCAGGCTTCACATTGAACCCTCCGCTTATGGGAACAAGGAGACAGTACCACAGCCCATGGATTTTCCAGAAACGGGTGACACGTTGTCAGGTGATAGGATCACGCTTGTCTTGAAGAGAACTTCCGGCTTTCTTTCTCCCCACTCTGGTGCCACCCGCTTCCTGTCAGCCCCCAGAAGAAATATTTCCTTGTGGCTTGATGTTTTGTAGCAAGTGGGAAACTATAAAATAAGCATTTGCTTATGAATTAATTTTTGGCACACATGGGGCTCAGCAGGGCTCACGGCACTTTCATATCCGTCCTTCGAGTCCTTGCCAATTTCTATGTTCCTTCCTCCTAAGATGTTCCCACCAGTGCCTGGGGGAAGTTCCCTTCGCTTCCTCTTCCTTACAGAAGGACAGGGGCTGTCCTTACCTGGAATGAAGAGGAGGACAGGCTATCTTTGGACATACCTCGTTTTTTATTTTTGTTTTTTCTTAAGCCAATACAGATGTTTTGGGATATATATGCTGACATGACCATAGAGAACCTCCTAGCACGTTATGGGGATAGATAGTTAAACATTTTTTTGGACTAATTGCTTCTGGTTTCAGAAGCACCGGGAATTTCATGTATCAAATGGCTGCCCACGTCTATTCCTATGCCAAAGTCTAGTCTACAGACACACCCGAAAAGGGTTTTCTTTTCTGCACGTAAGCAGCTAGAGATGGAAAATGTGAGAAGTGCTCCGTCAGGAAACTGGCCTGCAAATTCAGCAGAGAGAGTGATCCCTGGTTCATGAGGCCTTTCCTACACCACACTCTTTTTTTTTTTTGAGGTTGGCTTAAGAAATCAGCCCAAGAACCAGTGTTAGATAGGAAATCTCACATCCCTTCCAGAAGTGACCACAACACAGTGTGGGAGGGACACGTTGGTTGGGCTATCCCTGACCCCAGTTAGCAAAGAGATGAGGGCGGAAAGGGCAATTTGATTTGCCTCTGCTGGAAATGGAAGGCCAGTTTGTGAGGAAGATCAGCCTTGGTTTGACAGGGCAGTCACCCTGAGGAGGAGGAAAAGATTGGTGTGTGAGCAAGTTACGTAAATGGGTGTTGTTTTTGGCAGGAAAGTCAGGAATGAGTCACTTCTGAGCGGTGTTTTCTAACCTCAGGTTTTATCCATGTGGGAAAGGAGTGAAGCCAGCAGTGGAGTCAGGGCAGCTCTCCTCCTGCATGTGGGGGTTCGAGAGCTGTTGGCATTAAAGAAAGAGGGAGGCAGTGACTTGTCCCCAGCAGGCGTCCCCAGAGACACTGCCCTTCTGCGGAAGCTGTGAGGGGTCAGCAAAGCCGCCCCAGGTTGGCTCAAGGACCAGCTTGGCTCCTTTGAGAAATGGTGGCATAAAGGTTAGGGACTCAGGGAGGACCCCCTGGAAGGAGAGAGCCTATCACATGCGGGCCTCCAGACCACAGTATTTGTGCTGGAATTCCAGCTCTGCCCCTGCCAGCCTTGAGTGACCTTGGGGTTTGTCAGGGCCACTTTGAAACTTAGTTTCCTCATCTGCAAAATGAGGGTTGGAAAAGCCTAGTCCCTTCCTTATGGAGTTACGAAGAACATGAGGGTAAAGTGTGTGGTCTGGTAGACATGTGGAGCTGCTGCCAGGGCTGCTGATTTTGTGGTGTGGGTACAGCCTGGGCTCAAGCCCTGCCTCCTATATGCCCACCTCAGGACTCCTGGTGAAGTCCACCTCACTCATCCCACTGGTTCCTGACTTGGAGAATAGGATGGTGACAGTTCCCACCTCAGAGAACTCCTGAGATGTTTTCACAGACTATTTATAGAAAGCACCTCACGTGGCATCTGGCCAATACAAAGATCTCAAGATGATGTGGTTCTTATTTTTATTTGTTCATATATATTTTTAAGAGATAGGGTCTTGCTATGTTGCTGAGGCTAGACTTGAACTCCTGGGCTCAAGCAATCCTCCTGCCTCAGCCTCCTGAGTAGCTGGGACTATAGGTGCTGACCACCATGCTCGGTTCTAATTAATAATATTTTTATTCATTTTAAATACGTGCTGTATTTT
This sequence comes from Gorilla gorilla gorilla, assembly GCF_029281585.2. Classification (NCBI taxonomy): domain Eukaryota; kingdom Metazoa; phylum Chordata; class Mammalia; order Primates; family Hominidae; genus Gorilla; species Gorilla gorilla. Next base: position 14,539,920 of record NC_086017.1, read on the forward strand.
GTGAAATTTGTTTTCTGTCTAAAATCCTACTTCTGATATTTTCTATTTTTGCATAGTGGTTTATCATCCAGCAGGCCTGGGGGACGCTCTGTTTTATGTTATTTTCACACTCAATTGACCCAAGTCCTTCTGACTGTATATTAAAAATGATTTTAGAACTCCAGGACATTGGGAAATTTCATTGCCTTGGGTACAGGTTATTTAGGTTGGTGCAAAAGTAATTGCGGTTTTTGCCACTAATAGTAATGAGAGACATTCTGGGATGAAGCAGAAAGAAAAACAGCAATCTAGTCACTTCTTTGTGGTTTGAAGTGCTCCCTGGCCCAGGCCATTGTCTTGTCTGTCCTTTTTTCCTTCCCTTTCTTTCCCTCCTTCTCTTCCTTTCCTCCTACTTTATCTGCCTTTGACCTGAACACCTCACACCCTTCTTCACCATTCCCAGGAAACTGGACTGTTATTGAACAAGAGTCCTTGAGGATTATTGATCTAAATCCAGGTCTTAAGGAAGAAGCTCAAAATTCAAAAGTCGTTACATTCTTAGGCATATCAGACTTGAGTGAGCCCTCCTGCAGAAGAAGATGGCAGTTCCCACAACTCTGCCCTGGTCATCCTTAGCGCAGCTCTCCAAGTGACGGCAGACAGTAGGTAATGCATGCACCTACTGGCATTCAGTTTCCCAGCTGGGGGCAAGAAATTACTGCAAGAATTGTCAGCATCGTTCATCTGTGAGTCCCTCCAGGTTGGTTATAAGAGGCACAATCCCTTTGAGGTGGTCCCAGGGGAGAATGTGCATCCTGGTTCATGCTTCCAGAGGAGCTGGAGACCCAGCGTGATTTCTCTTCTTTCCTGAGTAGCAGAGCCAACAATATGGGCAGAAGTGGACAGTTACATACATCTGCTTGTCTGGCCTTCCATGAGAGGACTACAGTTGTTGAGGGGGAAGGGGGAGGGGAAGAACTTTGGAAGCAGAATGTTAATCTCCTTCCTTTCTGCGAAACCTAGAAGCAGGAATTTGTTTCTTGTTCGTTTGTCTGTTTGTTTGAGACGGAGTCTCACTATGTCGCCCAAGCTGGAGTGCAGTGGCACGATCTCAGCTCACTGCAACCTCTGCCTCATGGGTTCAAGCAATTCTCCTGTCTCAGCCTCCTGAGTAGCTGGGACTACAGGTGCCCACCCCCACGCCCAGCTAATTTTTTGTATTTTTAGTAGAGACGGGGTTTCTACACGTTGACCAGGCTGGTCTTGAGCTCCAGACGTCAAGTGATCCGCCCGCCTCAGCCTCCCAAAGTGCTGGGATTACAGGCGTGAGCCACCACGCCGGCTAGGAATTTGTTTCTAAGAGGAGATGTCTTCAGAGAGAACCTCAGGTTTTCCACAGTCTCTAAAATTTTACTAAAAGTGCAGAGAAAAATGACAGAGAAGACCTAGAAATTTTTGTAAAGTGAGGCATCAATTCATTTTATCCCACTGAATCCTCAGCAGGTCCAGATATTCCTTATTTCTTTCTCTTCCTTCTGGTCTAGCAAGAGGTCTGTGCTCTTCCTAACTTTCTTTAGTGACTTCCGAGTGTGAGATGCCTCTTGGGAAGTGCCAGGCGGAGGATTGGTCAATCCTCCTCTGGAGGTTCAGGGATTAGTAAATGGTAGCCCACGGGAAAAATCCAGACAGCTGCCTGTGTTTGTAGATAAAGTTTTATTGGTGCATAGCTGCAGTTTTTCCTTTGGGATTGTCCTAACTGCTTTCCTGCTTCAAGGGCAGAGTTGAGTAGTTGTGACAGAGAGCTGTGATGACCCTCAGCGTGTGAAATGTTTGCCATTTGGCCCTTTGGAAAAATGTTCGCTGACCCTAGGGTTTGTTTAATCTTTACTATGTAGATGTTAAACTGCCTAAGGGAAAGAACCACAGTATTTCCCCTTCGTTCTGTGCTCCTCATCCCCTGGTATGGCAATTTTTAAGTAAATATTCACCAGATGAGCAATATCCTAAGTCCCAAGATATGTTGGCCACTTACTCAGCTAATAAATGGGAATTCAGGGAAACAGGCTGGGGCCTCCCTCCCTCCCTTCCTCCCTCTCTGTCTCCCTCCCTCTCTCCTTCCTTCCTTTCTTCCTTCCCTCCCTCTCTCCTTCCTTCCTTCGTTCCCGTCTTTCCCTTTTTCCCTCCTTCTCTCCTTCTCTTTCCTTCCTTCCTTCCCTCCCTCTCTCCTTCCTTCCTTCGTTCCCCTCTTTCCCTCCTTCTCTCCTTCTCTTTCCTTCCTTCCTTCCCTCCCTCCCTCCTTCCTTCTTTCGTTCCCCTCTTTCCCTCCTTCTCTCCTTCTCTTTCCTTCCTTCCTCCTTCCCTTTCTTTTCTTCTTTTTCTCTTTCTTTTCCTTTCTCTTTCTTTTGTTTTCTTTCTTTCTCTCTCTTTCTCACTGTCTTTTTTTCTTTCCCTCCTTCCCTCCCTCCATCTCTTCCTCCCTCCCTTCTTTCCTTCCCTTCCTTTCCCTTTTTCCTTCATTTTTTTCTTTCTTTTCTTTCTTCCTTTTGGTGGGGACAGACAGGGTTGTTTTTTAAAAGACGTTTTCTTTCCTAGAGTCATCTCTGCTTTCCCCACATAGCCTCTGCCAGGATGTACTCCATCACCCCAGTTTATTACCTTTCAACACAGATTCGGGAGGCAGACAAAGCAGGACATTCCTTAGGGAATTGTATATGTAGCCTGAGAGTCCAGACACCTGCGATTACAGACTTTTGATCTGTGAGCCCCCTCTGACCGTCCTACCCCAAAGCATCACGTTTTCAGGTTAGTCACTCCCTTATGGCTTAATGCTGTGCTATTTCTGTGCCTCCTACAAACGTTTTCCTAGTGGTAAACACAGGGACTTCTCAGGGCATATACGGTTGACCTTAAAACATCTGAAATGTTTTAAGGCCCCATCTCCAGCCTGTTTGCCTTCTTTTTCTACCGATGCCCTTGGGTAATCTCATCTACTGCCCAGGCCTCCAGCAGCCATTTATGCCAACACCTCCCAAAGATACAGCTCTCGGTCTCACCTCTCTGCCGATTTCTAGATTTCTGCTCAAATCCCTGATGGGCATCTCCACTTGTGTTAGCTATAAGTTAGCAGGACCCCATGACGCTGTCATCTCCCTTCCTTCATTCTATTTGCCCTCTCGTGTTCCATAGCTTTGTCAGTGGACTCACCACCAGCCAAGGATACCCAAGCTAGAAGCTTTGCAGTCATCAGACTTCTTTTTCTCTTGCTTTTCTCCAGGAACTAATCTGTGCCCACTCTACCTCCTGGGAGTTTAACCATTGTTAGGACTTATAATGAGCCAGATAGTTGGCACTGTGAAGTCAGAGTGGCCCAGCTGGGAATGGAGGAGCAGCGGTTTGAAACTAGGCACTGTTACTTCAGGATTCATATTCTTGACCACCAGGCTTGACCGCCTGCCAGCATAGGGCTGCTGAGCTCTGCACCTGTCAGCCTTTTTGCCTGGATAACTGAGATAGCCTTTTAGTGGCCTCCTGCCTCTGGGCATTTCTCTCTTCCACGCGGTTGTCAGTGATGCCCCCCAAATGGAACCCTCAACACCTGCTTCCCCATCTGAACAGCCTTCTGTGGAGTATGGAGCCCATGGCCACCCTGATGGAACCCATCAGTGCCTCATGTGCTCTGGCCTCACCTGGGTTTCTCCACTCACTCCCCTACGCTTATTGTCCTGCAGCTGCAACTCATGCCTGCCAATCCCCAGCGGGGCCATGAACTCAGATGCCTTTGCTTCATGTGGGACGTGCCCTCATTCCCTTTGGCAGGCTCCCCAAGCCCTGATTGAAATGTCTCCTACTCTAGAAACTTCCTCTTGATCCCCTGAGGCAGAGATAATGGGTTGTGCTTCATTTACTGTAGTAATGACCACACTTCACCTGGAGCTTGACTGTAAGACCCGAGGGGGCAGAGACCAAGTCTGTCTTCACTCCGAGTCCCCTCGAGGAGCCTCCACATGTGCTGGATGAAAGGTCCTCAGTGTGTACATGATGAATCAGTGTGGATACTCCTACTGTATAAACTATTCTGGGAATTCACTGAGATAATATGTGGAAGGCACTCAGCTCAGCATGGAGCTTTTAACACATCGTAACAGCTCATCCAAAGCAACTCTGCTTACTTTTTGGTTGCTTATCTTCCCTCACCCACTAACTCGCCCAAGAGTGCACTTTCTTCCGGGGTCGAGTCTCCATCTGACCCCGCACTCAGACTGTAAACGTAGAGATAGAAGTTCTGACCCAGTGTGGCCACCGTGTTACTTTAGCCTTCTTACCATTTCTGAATAGAAACATGAGGATGTGAAATGTGAACTTGTGTTGTTGATGGTTATTGCCATTTTAAAGGGGGCCTTCTTTAGGTGTGGGAGGGAGTTGATCTGAGCCCATGGGAAATACATGTCAACTTGGAGAAATAGCCTTATGATGGCAGCAGTCCTCTTTTCTTCTTCTTTGTAATAATGATGGACAGTAGTGGTAACAAGTGCTCATGTACCACGGGCTAGCCAGGCGCCCTCACTGCATGGTCTCATCCATCTTCCTGGGGCTCCTATGTAGTAGGTACTGTTTTGATCCCTTTCTGCTAATGAGGAAATAGAGGATCCGAGAGGTCAGGTTATATGCTCAGAGTCACAGAGCCAGCTGGTAGTTGTGCCAGGGTTTGTTTTCTGCCAGAACGTGAGTTTGTAACCTCTCTACCATGCTGCCTCCTTACTCCACCAATTTTCCAGGCACAGACATGGCCGCTTCAAGGACTTTGCGTCTGTTTGCCAGGCAGATTGGAAGTCGTGGCTCCACATTTTGTTTTCTTTGGTAGTGGAGTCTTTGTGGGAGACACTGTGCCCTCCTGATAATCAGAAGGCAGCTCGAGTGGTCAGTGTATTTGCTTTGTTTATAAGGTCTGCCCATGAATTCTGGAGGAGGAAATCATGAAAGACTTTTCCTTTCAGACTGGGCATCTCATTTGCCAAATGACAATTATGTGTGCTACATACATGTACTTCCAGCAAGTTCCAGGGTCCCAGGTCTTAGGAAAGTTAATGACAAGAAGACTGTCCTACAGAACTTCCTCACTGTGGAAGAGATTGACAGCAGCTCATCTAACTAGGGCCCTTATGAAAAGTTGGATTAATAGCGATTTTTGTTTTTCGCTTGCATCTAAAGAAGCATATGTTCTTTGGCATCATGTGATGATTATTAGATCTCAGCTTTTGCCCGTTTTGCTCAGAGAAGCTAAATGCACCAGATACTCCCCACATCTGAGTCTTCACTGGTTGAAGAATATTCATGTGTGGGGGAAGGGAAAGGAAGGAAGGTCTTCTCCTTTTTATAAAGTGCCCAGCACTGTGCATGGAGCCGGTAGGTACTCTATCTGGACTACATGGAATAGTCCCAATTGCAGATGAGGAAACTGAGTCTGAAAAAAGCCATGTGTCTTACCCAAAGTCACCCAGTTGGCAGAGCTGGGATTTGAACACAAGGCCCTCAGAAGTCTCTCAGCTTTCTACCATGCTAGCCAGCCTTTAAGTTACATGAGTCCAATGTGAGGGAGCTATTCAGTGCCCTGTACCCACTTGGGAGCTCTGCCTACTAGAGAGCAGTGTCTATCTTGTTTTCGTTTGGGGTGGGAACAGGCTGCACTGGTTATTTGATCTGAGAAGCAAGTAATCACTGCTTGGTTAGCCAATGAGTTTTAAAGGTAGACCTTTAAAATGGAGTGGAATGGAAGCACATTTTTTTTTAATAACAATGCATGAGCTTTTCCTTAATTTCTGCTGGTGTCCTTCTTGTGGGTAGCTTCCTCACAATTGTTAAAGGAGAGCTTGTCCCCGACATAAGAAAGGCTCTTCCTCGGTTATTGTTTCTGTAGGTTTTCTGGAATTCATCTTGAGGGTAAGAGTGAAGGCTGGGATGCACTGCAGATAGCTATTGCAAACCCCTCTACTATTTCCAATTAGTGGATACATGTGTGAGTTGTATGCCTGTCTTATATTTACAAGAGGAAGTATCCCGTTTAATTTTATTTTCACACCAAAAACCCAAGTGCTAAGAGAACACGGTGTTTTAACACTCCCTCGGTTATCAGCTGCAGAGCGGAGGTTGTATATTGTCACATACGGTTTTTGGAGTATATTTCTACATTTGTTACCTGGCAACATTGCTGCATTGGGACGCGAAGTTGTATTGGTTCCTAGCAGACCCTCACTGTTCGTACTGTAGAAGGCAGAAGTTGTTTTCCTCCGCAGGGATTTAGAAGAGAAGGCACAAGGCTAGTGGGGTTTGGCTGACAGATGGGCTGATGCGCTTCAGTGACATGACCCAGAACCAGGCACTGGGCAGGGGATGTGGACTCTTGTCCTGTCCCAACAACAGCTCCCTGTAATGCAAGGTCTGGTTCCTCACATGGTAGACAAGGGTTAGTATTAGGTAACCTTGAATACTAATTCGTGATTCTTTATCTTCTCAAAGTAAAAACAAAGCAACAAACTTTTGTTCTGGTCATTTTATGAGTCATCTGAGCACTTGCAGTACCGTAAGGGCAAATAGCTAATACATGGCACCTTTTCAGTTTCTCACATTGGATACCCAATTCCCTGCCTTAATTTATGCATTATTGTGGTTTTGACCACCTACTGGTTCGATGAGAGAGGAAATCCCGTAGTAGGAGTGATAGCCAGAGCATCTCTTGCTGAGATGACCCCCTGAGCTGATTATAGCCCTATGGGGTATTTTGTTTTGCTGATACATAATACATTGAAAACACTGTATATAGAATTTTTTGAATGCTTAAGTGGGGCCTCCATATACACTGAGATCATTTTATCCCCCTACCTTCCACTGCATTTCACTGACACTTAACCCCGAAGACATGTGCATTGGAAACTTTGCATTATATGTTTGAAAGTCCTCTCAGTTCAAGCCACACATTCTAAGACTCAGCAAAAGCTTATTGACACCAAGGGCATTGAATTCACCAGCACCTGTAACGTTTCTTGAAGAATGCTTGCTAGGGAAAAGTTCCCATGGTAACTGTTTTTAAAAGAGTTTTGTAGCATCAACAGGTTAGACATGAAGTCAAAATCGTGGAGCTCAGCAGCATACCCTATAAGCACGTACTCCTTTTTAACCACCCCCTAACAAAGACACTGAAGCAACCTGTTCATAAGCCCTGATGGGCACTGGAGGGTCTAGCCAGGTTGGGCTGGATTTCAGGGGACCTGATTTGTGTTTCCCTGTGCAGTGCTCATTTCCATCACCATCTTTAAGGAGGAGGCCTTTTCCATCCACTGGACTCTTACCATCATGCCTGTTAAGGAACAAAAAGACAACTGATTAGGCCTGGAGGGTATTTGGAAACCATCAGTTACCTTTGAATATACCTGTGATGCTCCAACCTCCTTTAGAAAACCCAAGATGCCGTTTTAATGATGCTTTGCTCTTGGGTATCAAATTTACTCCTTAATTTACCTCAGGAAATGTTCTAAGAGGAAGCCACAAGATTCCATACCTGCTGTTGTTGTTTTAGAGCTGGTGGATTTTTTTTTTTTTTTAATCCGCGGAGGAGGACTTGACCCTGAGGGTTCCTAACTTGGATGGCCATGCAGAGCACGCTTAACTTGGAAATCTATATCCTGCTGTTTAAACTTTAAGATGATTCCTATCTGGATTAAAGTCCTCAACCAGCAGGCCGAGGCAAACTCTAAAGAAAAACAAGGTCATGCTGCATTTTTTTTTGGTAAGCACAGGAATCAACAAAGAGATGTTATATAACTTCTATTTATATCCTCCTTGCTCACTATCTGCAGGCAGACAAGAGTCGCTGAGAAGGGATTTAATGAGCTCTCTGGGTTTGCTCACCTTCCTGAGCTGGTAGGAACCAGCTTGTTCTCAAATGCGTCAGTAAAGAATCTGGCTGTGGGTGGGCGGCCAGGGTAGGTGGACTGCGTTGTTGCTATGGTGTTTTTTAATTCCCCTGTCTCTCAAAGATCTCACTCCCCCCTTCCCTGACTCCTTCCTTTTGCCCCCTTCCTTTCTTTCTTTCTTTTTTTTTTTAAATCTATAAGCTTCCTTGTTTCTCACACCTACTCATGATTCTTGGAGCTGTCTCCGGAAACAGAATATTTTCCCTCTCCTTCCTAAGTGCTCAGCTCCCCCATTGTGTAGCCCCGGGACATCAGAAGTTGTTTTCTAAGGTGTATTTTTTCCACCCTCCCTTATTTCTTTTCCCATGATTTTTTTATTACCAACCCCTCCATGAGAGGGACCTATCCTAGGAGTCTTCCATCTTGCCTGATAGAAGTTTTCTCTGGCAGATTCCAAATTCAGATTGCTCCAAAACCAGGTGAAGTCTGTTGCTAGTTGCTAGTCGGTATGGCCTGGAGGAGAAGGGCTGTTTGTATTTCCATGCATCCTCCTTTGTCCTCTTGCCCTGGGTGAAGCAATGACGTCTCTGTCTCCTCTAGTGCGTTATAAAATAGAACCGCAAGAAAACAAGAGAATGGGTTTACCCCACAATCATAATTCCTGGAGCTTGGGTAACTCCTGTTACCTGAAGGTTGCAGGTTGAAATGACTCAGCTTGCATTTAATTAAAAAAAAAAAAAAAAAAGCTGCCCCATCAGATTCTCAGCAGGGACGACGAATGCACCTTGCTGAGAACCCTATGGCTGCCCAGGGAGTGGCCCCCTGCACCCTGACCGGCCTGATGGTGGCCACAGAGGCTTCTGAGATGGCTCTGTGTTGTCCATCACATTCCCACCAGAGCAGAGACACTTAGAAGATGTGAGTAGGGAGGTTAGGATGAAAAGTTCTTAGAAAAGAATATGTAGTTCCATGAGGACAGGCTGAAAAAATTTTTAAAAAGCCAAACCCACCTCTGCCTTGCCCAGAAGTTGTGCAATCCTTAATAGCAGTAGCCTGTTTGAATAATCAGAGGCAAGCTGACTTCCCTTTATTAACTTCTGTTAGAGACATCTGCATAAAATATCCCCGGATTCCAGACCAAGTAGGTAATTTTTTTTTCCCCCTCTGAGTAACTGGAGGGACTTTCCCTTTGGAAATCTTCCAGCAGAGTTAACTTCACGGTTGAGACTGTTTTCTCATTATAAGGTGCCAACAGCTAGATTCCTGACGCAGGGACAATGAAGGCGCCTCACGTACACACTTGGATCCCCTGCTTCCCTGAGAACTGGCTTGATATTCACAGTTGCCTCTGGTTCTTCTGCCTTGACCCTCCTTTTCACAGAGAAATCTATGCCCACTCACATTTCCTGAGGTCCTCTGAGTTCCTCTTTGAAACTGTCAGAGGCTCTCTCAAAGTTTCTACCAATTTCCTATTCCTGGGTTTTAGACTTTTGATCAAGATGACCCTGACACTGAAGGAGATAGTCCTGTAAACCCTCTGAAGTCTTCAAGCCTCTTTTTTCCCCTGTAATTCAGGACTTTAAAAATGTATATATTTTATTGCTCTTCGAGGAGGATGTGTTGCAGTTGCCCTCACCATACGGTATTTGAGAAATATGTTTTTATTAGCCTCCTTGCAACACAAACCCACAAACTGTTGAGCCCAGAGCTTGTAGCTATCAAGTCTGGGGAGGGAGCCAGGTTTGGAGACGGAAGGTGCACAAATGATCATCCCTCCCGGGCTGTAGTTAATAATGCAAGCTGCTGTGTCACTGGGGCCGGGGTAGTTAACAGTTAACTCGATGGATTAAGGATCCCCAGCCAGGCTGAGCCCATCACAGAGTTACGTGCAAAAACCGGATAAGCCCGTAGAGGTGACAACACCACATCAGCTGCCTTTGGCTGGTCTGCGGTGTGCTGCATATTCCCACTTAGCAGGACTTTGAGCTTTCACGTACAGGCTTCTTCTGGCCATAAAGTTATACTTCAGCTGCCATGGATGCAAAGCTTGGCTTGAGTGTTTCGGAATTGCACCTCCTTCAGGATTATTGTTCATTCATTAATATAGTAAATTTTTTAAAAAGAGAGAAGAGGCCTTGCTGTGTTGACCAAGCTGGCCTTGAACTCCTGGGCTGAAGAGATCTTTCTGTCTCAGCCTCCGGAGTAGCTAGAACTACTGGCTTGTGCCACCACAGCCGGCTTAATATAGCAGATGTTTACTTACTGAGCACTCCCTGGGTGTCAGGTGCTATACACATTGGCGTTAATACAGTCAGGGATGAGACCAACATAGCCCCTGCCCTCCAGGAGCTTACAGTCTTGTGGGAGACAGAGCTAGGAAATCAGCTCATCATCAGCTAAATCAGAGCTTCAGAGAAGTGTGATGGGGAAGCAAACGGGCCACGAAGGGTGGTCGGGGAGGGCTTCTCTAGGGAGATGCCGTTCAAGCTGAGACCCAACAGATGAGAAGAGAAGGAGCTGTGTGAAGAGTAGCAGAGGGCAAGAGTATTCCAGAAGAGGGTTGGCTTGTGCTTGGGATGTTGGAGGAGCTGAGTGAAGGAAGCTAACGTGGTCTACCCCATGGTGGTCGGTCAGGGGCAGAGCTGCGGAAAGTATCTGCTCCACCAAGGTGATGGGCTTGTCATCAAGTGGGGGCTGGATGAGGTGATCTCTGTGGTTCCTGCCAATCCCTAGTCAGTGCTTCTAAAGGGCACCAAGTTGGCTTGGGCCTGTCCCCTGCTTGGATATGCACTGCTGCTGCCAAAGCCCTAATATACAAAGCAGCTTTACCCAGATGAGTGCTGTGTGATTTCACCCTGCCCTGCTCTAACCACTTGGCCATCTGTACATCTTACTGTCAGCTGCCAGGGATGCTCTCTGTGGCCATGTGGAAGTTACCTGGTGGGCCAGCACACAGCAAAATGGGTATGCAGGGTGGGGAGACATGAAAAGTCCCAGAGCATTCTGCTCGGGACCAGACTCGGCTGTACCCGAGAGTCAGTTGAGTTGGGAAGGACTAGGGTTGACTGGGGGTGACTGCAGTCTTCATCAAGGAGGCACTTGCTTTGCTTGATGCTTTGCCACCTAAGCCAGTGTTCTTGCCTCCATCAGGCCAGAGTGGATTTATTTTTTTCGGCTTCTATGGCCAAGTGTCCTTGTCACAGTTTGTGTGGAGAGCAGAGAAGGGAACGTGGCTGGTGTAGACACCCTGCCGGTACTGTGCGGGCTCTCACCTGTTTTCTCTCCTGCACTCCTTGCAATAGAATCTCAAGTGGTTCTCCTCCTCTTTCTCCATTGCAGATGAGGGAACTGAGGTTGGAAGTTAATAAATGAGCTGTTCAAACCCACCCAGTTCCTAAGTCACCCCTATGCATACGTTTCTACCTTGCTAAAGATGCAGGATAGAGATCACTTTCACTGAGCCATGTGACTGCACAAACACAGAAAATGGGTGGGGCAAGGATTGTTCTTGGCATCTGTATAAATTTCAAGTAGAATTCCCTGGGAACCTTGGAGCATTGAGGACAGGAAATGTTGGTTGGTGTTGATTCATTGTCCCTCAGGTACACAGAATGGAAATAAGACCTGGGGAGCTGTTCCCAGAGATCGACTCCCCTGACCCTGCAACTCCTGCTTCAGCCCTCGCTCTCCACGATGCAGAATGCCACCCCCATGGAGGAACAGCACCCAAGTCACTGCCGGGTCCTCAGCACTGGACCCTCCTCCCGGGAAGAGGACTTGATGATAGAATTTTCCAGCACCTCTTGCATCTGTCTTTTCAGGGTTCATGAGACAAGGTAGAGGTCTGATGAGAAAGTCTTCATGTCCTCCTGGCCACAGTTCCCACAGTGATCATGTGGGTGAGCTGAGACAGGACCTGAGAGTTTCACAAGAGCCACCAGAGGATACTTGTCATTGAATCATAGAACCAGCCCTGGAAGCCACCCTCAGAGGCTAGCATGTGTCTCCTGCAGCCCAGACATGCAGTTCACATTGTTCATTCCTTCTTTAGGGACTGAGATTTTAAAGCCCTCTGATTCCTTGGACAAAAGTCCTTCCTGAGATCTAACCAAACTCTCCTTTGCTTTAGAGTACCTTTTTAATAAGCCTCATATTGGCTTGAAGAGCCACCAGAACACCTTCTTGCCCTCCTGGAGGATTACCAAGGAGCTTCCTACCACAGTCCCCTTCCACTTCAGGCAAATTTTGATGTTGCATCTATTTTATGTCTGTTTTCAAGGGTATCGTTGATTTGACACTCCACTGGTCATCTTTGTTTTGTCTGGAGGCTTTCCAATCTTCATGACTTGGCTGGAAGAGACAGATGGCTGTGGCGTGTATCCCCACAAAAGATACTGGCCTTTGGCATCTGTTTGACTGTTGAACCCAGAGAAAATTTGGAGTCTCCTTAACTTCTTGTTCATGGGTCAGAACCACAGGGTCCTCCAGGGTAGTGGCTAACCTGCTTCTCTGAAATCTGGTTTTACTGTTGAATATTGCTGGAAACAGTGGTTGCCAGTAGCCTACCTACACCATCAGGGGCTTCCTAAGATAATACCTTTAGATTTTTTTTTTTAGGAATTACTGTTTGTTGGTTGAGTTGTTGATGAATACATGTGAAACTGTTAGCGTTCTGATCCACACAGGGTGTAGGGGGACCACGTTGCTTACCAGATAGGGCAGAGCTTTCCCAGTAAGTCCCAGTTCCCATGGGCACTGGGAGACAGGAAAGGAGAGCTGTTAAGCTTTGTGTCTCAGAAGAAAGGTGTTTTTTTCCCCAATTAAAAACATTTTTTTTTAGACATGGGGTCTTGCTATGTTGCCCAGGCTGGTCTTGAAATCCTGGGCTCAAGCAGTCCTTCCACCTTGGCCTCCGGAAGTGCTGTGATTACAGCTGTAAGCCACCATACTGGACCCTGAAAAGTGTTTTTAATAGAACAGGTTGGACTTTGCTGCTTGAAGAAGACTGAATTCACCTTGAAAATCATCATGAAGATCCCCTGCCTTGGCCTTGACCCTGGAGCTTAGGCTGTTCCCCAGAGCCCAGTGACCAGATTAATAAGAGTGAAGGAAGGGTTCTTTGTCTTCCACCTTTTCTCTCGGGTGTCAGGCATAGCGAAGGGCGTCTGCCCCACCCTTGCCTGGCAGGGTAGTTGAAACTGGTTTGTCTCTCACTTGTTAAAAGGTGACTGTACAGTGTGGATGAGGGAGGACCTTATTTCAGAAAAATGAAAATGAAATGTTGACACCTCTCCAATACAGACTTGCTTCACTTCATCACTTCCTTTCTACTTGGAAGTCTATGTTATTTCTGAACTCATTAAAGCTGGAAACATCCTGAGAGAGGCTGGTAAACTGAGAGCTGCAGATGTTGGCTGGTTGAAAGCCGTCAGACCTTGCAAAAAAGTTTCTTGTTAGGGTGAGTGATAATTTATGCCAAGGGAGGGTCCAATTCTGAATGCCCATTGTACTCATTATTAGGCCCTTTTCATAGGTCAGACTTTTACTGAAGTCAAGACTGGTTTAAAATGTTGGGAAATGCTTTATGTGGAAAGGCTTGGGATTATTTGAGAGGAGGGTCTGACACAAGCTTGTATTCTGCCTTTGGGTGTATTAAACTTTGACAAGTGGAAGCAACGATGTTTATCTCTGCACGTGCAGAAATTTGAATGGCTTTTATAGCTAGTGAAATTTCAGCCAAATTTTTTTTAACTTTTACTTTAGGTTTGAGGGTACATGTGAAGGTGTGTTATATAGGTAAACTCATGTCACTGGGGTTTGTTGTACAGATTATTTCATCACCCAGGTACTAAGCCTGGTACCCAATAGTTATTTTTTTCTGCTCCTCTCCCTCCTCCCACACTCCACCCTCAAGTAGCCCCCAGTGTCTGTTGTTTCCTTCTTTGTGTTCACGAGTTCTCATCATTTAGCTCCCACTTATATGCCAGAACGTGCGGTATTTGGTTTTCTGTTCCTGCATGAGTTTGCTGAGAATAATAGCCTCCAGCTCCATCCATGTTCCTACAAAAGATATGATCTCGTTCTTTTTCATGCCGTCCAAACTTAAAAAAAAAATTCTACACTGTGACAGTTAATGGGAATTGCCATTCATTGTGTTTTTGCTGTCAATTTAGAGGCCATTCAACCTACCAGAACCAACTAGAATTATCGCTGGATGCAATTTGGACACTAGTCTTTGGCCATTTACGTAACACCCAGCTCTTTTCTGGATCCACCTATCTTACACCTTCCCTGGAAAGGGGTATTATTGTTAGACAACTGTAGCACCTTCCATCTGAGTAGTTCTTGGTGGTAACCAAAGTGTTTTTCACACCTAATGTTTCATAACAACCTTGCTGGGTGGGCCCCAGCTTCCATGTGATGCTGACATGGCAGGTGGTAAGACCCTCACTTTTTAGCTAAAGAACCCAGGGCACAAATGAGGTTAAGTAAATTGCCCACAATCACATGGCTGGATAGCAAGGAGCCAAGGCCAAAATTTAGGTTTCCCGAGTTCCAGTTCTCCAGGCACTCTCTGCCTACCCAGGTGTGTTTTATTACCTAGTTCATGGTTCCTGGTCTTTGAGTTTTGATTGTAATCATTGGTTTCTAAAAAAGGACTCCAGACCCACAGCAGTCATTGTGTGACAATGGTTTTGTTAATAATTTATTACCCCGGCCCTGGCAGTCCTTCAGCTTGCAGAAGGGGATTGTTTGGGAGCCCATATTAACAAATGTATTAAACGTCATGGGAAAGTTGAGGCATTCGAATGCATGTGTACCTTCCGCCACTATTCTTTACTGTGAGAGGAGCCCGTTGATGCCTCTGAAAGCCCTGGTGGGTAGGGGTAGGGGTGGGGTGGATTATAAAATGCCAAAAGGTGTTCAGAACAGGACAGACTCTTGCTCAGGGGAGAGGCGTTTAACAGAGCATGTGGTTGGGAACAGGGCTGAGGCGTCAGACAGGTGGGGCTTGGGTGCCAGGGCACTTATTAGGTGGATGACTCAGCAGGTTACTTCTTGGGGCCTCAGTTTCTTCATCTGTAAACTGGGGATGATAATGGCACCTACCCCATGGGGTGCTTCTGAGGATTAAATGAGATAATGCATATAAAGCACTTAGCGCCCAGCAAATTGGAAACGTTCAGTTGCCGTTCACTATAATAAAACTTGCAGAGAGAGGGTCCCCAGGGAGTGGGGAGTTCTCAGTTAACCACAGGTGTAGGAAGACAGCCAAGGTAAGCCCCACCTCTTGGTAGCCACTGGCATTGCTCTGTTACCCACAGAGTATCTGTTCAAGCTGGGCAGGAGTGGGTTAGTCTGGTGGGAGATGTCCTCTGAAGTCCCTGAGACTCCCAGAGTTGATGTGAAAAGAGAAAAATCAAAGATGCCCACAGAGAATTTTCCTCAGCCTGTGGAAACTCAAGCTTTGGCTCACTGTTTGGCAGCCACATTTTTCAAATTCTTGGCCTTAACATGAGAACTTAAGTCATTCTGCAGCAGGTAAGTGAGCAGCCGTGGTGAGTGTCATGGGCTAGATGGGTCAGGGCCATGTCTTATGAGGCAGTGAGGTGGAAAATCCCATTCTCTGGATTCTCTCAAGGCCCAGAGCGAGGGCTTCTGAAAGGTGGACCAACTTTCAGAGGCTGATGGAAATGCTTTTCTTTGAGGAAGGACCTGAGTCCTGCAGCCGTCCCTCTGTGCTGGACTGCTCCCCTGCAAGCCATGCCCGCTCCCACCAGGCTCCACCCTGGGACACATACATCTCTGCTCCCCGCCACTGCCCTGTCTTGCAGCTAAGATGCCACAAAGGGGCTCCTCCCCTAGAATGGTCTGGCGGCCCAGAAAGGGACAGGTAGGCTGGCTCACATTCCAGGGAGCGCCAGGATCCTTGGACTGCAAGGTCTGTCTTTTCCCCTGAACTTCCTGAATTCTGGGAAAGATGGCTTCATGGGTATATGTCTAGGTCATGGAGAAGATTTGTCTCTCCTATTCTTCTCCCCAGGACCACTTGTTTACACAGTTTGATTAGGACTGTGACCTCTTGCACCTAAAGAAAGGAGTGTCCCCCTTTGAACTAGGTAATAAAACACACCTGGCTAGGCAGAGCGTGCCTGGAGAACTGGAAGTCGGGAAACCTAAATTATGGCCTTGGCTCCTTGCTATCCAACCATGTGATCGTGGGCAATTTACTTAACCTCATTTGTGCCCTGGGTTCGTTAGCTGAAAAATGAGGGTCTTCCCATCTGCCATGTCAGCATCACAGGGAAGCTGGGGTCCAGCAAGGTTGTTATGAAACATTAGGTGTCAAAAACACTTTGATTACTACCAAGAGCTACTCAGATGCAAAGTGCTACAGTTGTCTAACAATAATACCCGTTTCCAGGGAAGGGTAAGATAGGTAGATCCAGAAAGGAGGTGGGTGTTATGTAAATGGCCAAAGACTGGTGTCCAACTTGCATCCAATGATAATTCCAGGCCCTCTGTCTCCCTGCTGTCACCAAGGTGGCCGCCACTGTCCGCTAGCCCCTCACCTCGGGGTGGCTGTTGTTCCTGAAGCGAGGTAGGCTCGTCATAACCACGCTCCATAGCTTTGCAAGGACTTGCAGGGCTGGGGGAGGATGGGGGAGTCAGGCTAATTAAGCAATATTATATTATTTTCAAGGCTGATCTGAAAAGGTAGTTTTATTATTCTTTTAATCTAAGACCCTGATTCATTGGCCCCTGTACAGCTCAGTCAACCCAAGGAGGGAAAACTGTCCACTTGACAATTATCAGAAGGTAAGAATGTAAACTCGGGTTGTAGTTTCAACCAGCCACACCCCAGTGTGGTCAAAAGTAACTGTCTTGGGCAGTCAGGAGAGGGAGGTTCTGTGTGGCCCTGGCAAGTCTATTTCCCTTTCTGGGCTTCAGTTTCCTCATCTGTGAAATGTGGAAGGATGGAAGACATGGGTGGTTTTCAAGTGCTGCTCTGCTGAAGTTCCAAGGAGTTTCAATGGCAAGAGGGAGGGGACCCTCTTTGCTCTGCTTCGTATGGAGCTGTTTTGCCTTTTGTCTTTTATCTAGCGGCGTCTTTATCCTAAGATGGTGTTTGGGGACTGGAGAGGAGCATGTTACCCTGCTGAAAAAGGCAATTGGAAACTGCTGGATTCCAGTGCTTCCAGCTGCAGAGTTCTGTGATCTGTGTTCTCTTGCTCTTTTGTTGTGGTTGAAGGTTGGCTGACAGCAGCCATGCCCACTTCCCTTTCCCCCTGTCCAGTGGATTCAGGATGGAAACGGCCACTGCCGGGGTCACTGCCTCACCCTGTCCCTGCCCTGGCCTTTTCCTTAAAGCATATCAGATCAGATCTGTCATCAGGGATGTCTGGGACTGGTGCCGAGGATCTGCCCGCAGACGAGCTTCGTGTCTTCTGCTTTCCCAGCCTTTGACTCCGGCCTCACTGCTGGGGCAGGTTGTCTGTGTTGGTTCAACGTGCAGATGGGAGGAGAGTTGGTTGTGGCTCTGCCACAAGTCACTGACCTCTCCTAACCCCAGCTCTCTCATCTATAATGTGACAGATTTATGAATGATGATATCTGCCTTGGCAATCTCCTAAGACTCTGGTGAGACAGCTTATATGGAAAGGGCTCTGGAATCAAATGTGATTTGGAGATGACTGGAGGGTGAGGAGAGGTCGGCCTGGCGGGGGCAGATGCCGTTCCCACTGGTGGAGAGGCAGCCTCAGAAGGTGGCCCCTCTACAGAGTTCCCCAGCTTTCTGGGAACAAAGCAGACTTTCTGTTATCTTTTTTTAATTATTATTATTGTGATATAATTGACATATAATCATAGGCACAGATTTTAAATGTAGACTTTGATTAGATTTGACAAATGTTTTTATACCCATTGTACTAGTTTTCTGTGGCTGCTGTAACAAATTCCTACAAACTGAGTGGCTTAAAGTAACCAAATGTATTGTTTTATAAGTTCAACATGAGTCTTACTAGACTAGACTAAACCAAGTGTTGGCAGGCCAGCGCTCCTTTCTGGAGGCTCTAGGGGAGAAGGCTTCCTTGCCTTTTCCAGTTTCCAGAGGCCACCCACATCCCTTGGCTTGTGGCCCCTTCCTCCATCTTCAGGTTTAGCAACGGTGAATGGGGTCCTTCTCCGCTGCCACCCTCTCCTGCCTCCTGCCTCCACAGCGAAGGCTCCTTGTAATTATGTTGGGCCCACCCGGGTAATCCAAGCTCATCTGTCTACTTTATGGTCAGTGATTAGCAGCTTTTGTTCCATCTGCACCTTTAATTCCCCTTCGCCACATAAGACAGCATTTTCACAGGTTCCAGGAACTAGAACATGGACATGTTTGCCGGGACCGTTCTGTCTACCACGCCTGTGAAACTGCCAACCTAATCAAGACATTTATTTTCTTCTAGAAAGTTGTCTTATTCCCATTTATAGTCCTTTTCTACTCACAACCCGCCACCCTCCAGAGGCAACCACCATTTTGGTGTTTTTTTCAACTTGTATTTTAGATTCAGGAGGTAAATGTGCAGGTTTGTTACCTGGGTATACTGTGCGATGCTGAGGTTTGGGGTGGTTCACGCAGGTGGTGAACATTGTACCCAAGAGTTTTTCAGCCCTTGCCCCCGCCCAAGTACTCCCCAGTGTCTGTTGTTCCCCTCTTCATGTCCATGAGTACCCAGTGTTTATCTCTCACTGACAAGTGAGAAAATGTAGTATTTGGTTTTCTGTTCCTGCATCAATTCGCTTAGGAAAATGACCCCCAGCTGCATCCATTTTGCTGCAGAGGACCTGATCTCAATCTCTTGTATGGCTGTGTAGTATTCCATGTTTTACATGTACCACATTTTCTTTATGCAGCCCACTGTTGATGGGTACCTAGCAACCACCATTTTGATTTCTCTCACCATCACCTGATGTTTCCCAGTCTGGGCCAGGTTTATGTTGAAGGGCTACCTCACACCTGCCAGGTGGAGTGGAGTGAAAAGTTTGGAAAAGTAAAATCTCTGATGATTTGCTCTTGGTCGGGGTGAAGAGTGATGAATTGAAAGAGGTTCCGGGAGGGAGGGAGGGAGGCAGTGTAGCGTGTAGAGGGGCCGTGCTTCAGGAGCCTGGGGCGGGGAGGCTGTGCACCCACCTTCTCTGCTCTCAGCTCCCACCAGCCATAGGGAGACAGTCCTGAGGAGAACACTCCACTCCCACCCAAGCCCTGCAAACGCATCATTACAGAAAGAGGCTTAATCAACAGGTCTGTGACTGTGTGGAGGGCTCTCATCTCTCTAAGTCTAGGTCACACCAGGTACCAGACGGGGCAGGTGAATGCCTCCAGCAGCCACAGCCAGCAATTCCAGAAGGCCCTCCCTGAGGGCCCTCTGCCTCCCTTCGCTCCAAGGGCACGCCCCTTCTAAGAAGAAGTATGTTAGTTCTTTACCCACACTACCATCATGTTTCACTTCTACTCTTGCAATAGATACCACTGCTTCTGTTCTAGAAACCCCACTTCTTTCTTCGGGGGTACCTTTTTAACTTTTTTTTTTTCATTGAGACAGAAGTCTCACTATGTTGCCCAGGTAGGCCTTGTAACTAGCTCCATGGGTTTCTGGGTGAGATAACATGTGAAGGTTTGCCTGAGCTCCTGGTAGCTTGAAAGCAGTCAGTGAGTGATAGCTATCGTGTTACTGTAG
Organism: Gorilla gorilla gorilla; assembly: GCF_029281585.2. Taxonomy (NCBI): domain Eukaryota; kingdom Metazoa; phylum Chordata; class Mammalia; order Primates; family Hominidae; genus Gorilla; species Gorilla gorilla. The sequence goes on from NC_086017.1 coordinate 14,559,532, forward strand.
TGATCTCATTGAACCTTCACAACCATCCATGAAGTACGATTATTGCCCATTTTGCAGATGAGAAGATTCGAGTTTCAGAGACATTGTCACTTTCTAAGGTGACACTTGCTAGTAAGCGGTGGAGCTGAGATCCAGGCCTTTCTGACTCTGGAAACAGAGCTCTCACTTTGCTCTCCTGTCCTAGCTGCTCACAGGATCACCTTCTCCTTGGAGTTTTCACATTCTACTAATGTAATGGTAGTAGAAAAACAAAATTAACACCATCAGTTTGCACTGTACTAAGCACTTGGCATGCAACATGGCAGCCCTTCCATGTGGATTCAGAGAGGCTGGGCTGTGTGCCCAAGGCCACAGAGCCAGTGGGTCAAGGACCTGGGACTCACACCCAGGCAGTCTGACTGCAAAGCCTGCCCTGCTAATTCCTCTGTTAAGAAACACCTTCCCAGGGTGGCAATTCCTCAAAGATTTAGAACCAGAAATACCATTTGACCCAGCAATCCCATTGCTGGGTACATACCCAAAGGAACATAAATCATTCTATTATAAAGTTACATGCATGCATATGTTTATTGCAGCACTCTTCATAATAGCAAAGACATGTAATCAAGCCAAATGCCCATCAGTGATAGACTGGATAAAGAAATTGTAGTACATAAACTATGCAGCCATAAAATGTGGAATACTATGCAGCCATAAAAAGGAATGAGATCGTGTCCTTTGCAGGGACATGGATGAAGCCAGAAGCCATTATCCTGAGCAAACTAATGCAGGAATAGAAAACCAAACACCACATGTTCTCATTTGCAAGTATGAGCTGAACAATGAGAACACATGGACGCAGGGAGGGGAACAACACACACTGGGTCCTGTTGGGGAGGCAGGAGTTGGGGGAGAGCATTAGGAAAAAGAGCTAATGCATGCTGGGCTGAATATGTATGTGATGGGTGGGTGGATAGGTGCAGCAAACCACCATATATTTACCTTTGTGACAAACCTGCACGTCCTGCATAGGTACCCCAGAACTTCACAAATTTAAAAAGTTTTTAAAAATTACTTGAACAGAATTTAAAAAAAAGAATTGTCTTCCTTCCGTTGAGGCACTGGTTGTATTTCTCCTTTTGATACCAAGAGTAGTGTAACTGAGCACGCCTCTCATTTCATCTTGACCTCAGAGCCCAGCCTGGGACTCCTCTGAATCCTCATTCCCCATTCTCCAGTTCCCAACCTATTCTCTTTTTGATTTTCTGTGCTTACTTGTGTCTTCTAGACCTTATTATCCATTTTATTATTTTATTGAGCACATTCTATCAATAAAGCTGCTTCAAACCCTTGAGCGACTGAGGACTGGAATCAGTAATGCGAAACAAACCTGGTGACCGTGGCGGAAACACACACAGCAATGTGGCGTTCTCAGCGCCTGGCCTTGTCTCATCTCATAAGAGCTTCCCTTACCCTGACCCTAGCGGTTGACAGCCGTTGGGTCACCCGATTGGCCGTCAGACAGCGCAGTCCGTGGCAGGCTATCTGTGTGTGTCGCGTGGCGCTGCTATCAGATAACAGATAGCGGGCTTTATTTATTCATTTACTTACTTACTTGAAGGGCTTTTGTTTCCTTGAATGACCAGATTGTCCCAAAATGCTTTTAAAGCTGCTTCCATGCCATGAGAACACAGCTGGGATAGCAGCTGAAGCGAATGGTCCTGCACGGCCACCTTCTGGTGCACCCCAGCTTTAGCAGGCAGTCCCCTGTAAGCCTGCATGGGTGAGATGTTGGATGGTCTGTCTTGGTGAGAAATTCAGTCACCATAATTAGGTGGCTTCAGGTTGCATTTTTTGCCCCCACCATTTTTTTGTCTCTTTTATTGACCTGAGGGTTCAAGAGCTCTTAAAGAAGTGAACAACTGGAAGTTGCTTTCTCACATTTGAGCAATTTTCTAGAATTGATTTATTTTGGAGATTTATTTCTGTCATGTCCACCAAATATAAAAAGGATCTGACTATGGGGAGGGGGGCATCCAGTTATGGGGAGCCATAAAGTGTTGGGTTATATTCATTCTTTTATCAAATAATCATGGAGTGCCTTCTATGTGCAGGGCCTGTTCTAGGTGCTCTGGGGGCAGCTGGAAACCACTCAGGCGAGGCATCTGCCTTCACAGAGCTTGCACTCTGCATGAGGCAGACAGTAAGGAGGTGAACAGTCAGTGCAACAGTGCAATTCAGAGGCCTTGATTGCTGTGAAGAAGGTAAAACAGGGCATGGAGAATAAGCAATAGGCTTGGGAGCTGCTGTAGGGGCAGCCTCACTGAGCAGGTGGCATTGGTGGTGGGCCCAAAAGATGAGGGGCCCTAGCTGTGGGAAGAGCTAGGAATATAAGAATAGGGCAGTGGCACTGAGCGTCTGCCACAGCTTTGTTTACCAGCAGCCTCCTGGGTCACTTTTGTAGGGGTAAAAGGCTATTTAGTAAGTAGTCATTATGGTGATTTTTGAATTACTATGTGTTTTCCTCCTGAGGCTGTCAATTTCATGGGGGAAAGGTCTAGTCTCCTTTTTGTTCACTTGTCTTATAACTGACATAGTGCCCACCTTGTGACAAATGCAAAAATAGGTAGTGGGTGGGTGGGTGGATGGATGGATGGATGGATGGATGGATGGGTGAATGGGTGGGTGGGTGGATGGATGAGTAGGTAGATGGATGAGTGGATGGATGGATGAAATAGCAGGAAACCTAAAAGAAAAGAAAAGAAAAGAGGCAGTAAAAGGCAATGAAGGACACTACAGACTTACCTTGGTTCCAGAGTGGGAGTCGTGAAGGCCTCAGTGACATGGAGGATGACAAGGCTAAGCATAGGGGAGGTGGTGACTTGTGTCCTGGCATTTGGCAGTGGCTGGAGGGAAAACAAACCAGGGAGCACAGGCAGGATGGATGGATCCTGAGCTGTAAAAAGCAACCAGAGGTAAAGAAGAACAGTTGGAAGGAAGAGAAAGGGCATGACCAAGAAGTGCACTGTGGGCAGACAGGACAGATGTTTGTCCACAAAGTGTGTGAGTCAATGGCTGGAAGAGTCAGAGTAGCTGAAGTTGCATGTCGACGATGGAAATGTGGTGGTTCCCTAGGACTCTGCTGAATCAGGCATTGGGGTGTGTGTATGGGTGAGAGTTTTAAGAGTTAGGGGGCTTCAAGAAGGTGATAAGATTTAAGTTCTTTCTGGGATTGGAAGCCTAGGACTGCCTTCTGTAGGGAAGTGCCATCTTTCCAAATGGAAAGATTTGAAATTGGCAGAAGATCCACTGGAAGAAGCAAATATATTGTTTGGAGCTTTGTTTTTTTTTTTCTCTGGAAACGACCGTATTGTATTTTTATGTAAATAATTTACAACAGTGTGCTGTTTGCAAAGGGGTGAAAAGCGAATACTCATAAATGAAGTTGAGACACCATATTGTGTTTTTCCATCAACAGTGTATACTATTGCTTGCAGAGGGTCCAAAAACAAATGTGTATCCAAGAGGAGAGCTACCTGTTCATTTTGAGCTTCTTCATTTAACCACTCTTACCTGTCCTTTGAAGCCTGATTTGAAGATGACCTTTTTCTTGAAGATTTTGGAGTCACTGTAGCATAGTGTCATCCTCACCAGCTCTGAGCGTTTATAATATAATTGTGTAGCTTCCTGAGTACTTTTTACTTAACATAATTTAGTCTGATTTATAGACATGTCATCCTAACCTGTTAATGAGCAAAGGCAGCATATCTTATTCATGTGTATATTTTTCATAGGGCTCTGCCCAGGGGAAGAGTGCATAGAAGCCCTTAAACAAATGATTGGCCCTGCAGTAATCCCCCCAGAAAAACTCAGTTTTCATTATTAACAGTGTTGTTTTGCGTGTGTGCAAGGGTGGAAGGGAGTTGTTCTTAGTTGGCAACAGTCTGCCCACCACACTCGAGCGTGCTCCCAAAGCCTATGTGTCTGTTCCCGCCACAGCAATTTGTTTCAAAGGCTCTGTGTTGAAAACCCCAGGCCTTAGAACCCAGAGAACTACAGTGTGTGGAGTGGTCCTTAATGTTGATCTAAACTTAGATCATGCGTGAGGTTTTGCAACTGGCTCTGATCTTCATTAGGTTTTGGTGTCATGAGTGGGGTGCAGTTTCTGGTCAGTTACAGTGTTCACAATCTATGGATTTTCCTTTGCAGCACTCCTTTTTCTGTCGCTTGACAGAAGATAAGAAGTCAGAGAAATTCTTTAAGGTGTTTTATGACCGGATGAAGGTGGCCCAGCAAGAAATCAAAGCAACGGTGACAGTGAACACCAGTGACTTGGGAAATAAAAAGAAAGACGATGAGGTAGACAGGGATGCCCCATCACGGAAAAAAGGTAAATGTTCTTCAGTCTTCAGTCAGCTGGATCATGAACAACAGAAGAGTCCTTGTTATCCTTCATTGTTTTCATTACTTCTATGCTCTAAAATGCATTATGATGGGAGCTTTCAGAAGAAAAGCCAGCCTGGTTATGATGTAATTCTTCCTCAGTGACCTGAGCTGAAGCCCTGCTGCTCAGAAGGATCTTCCTGTTTAATAAAGAACATTCCTCTTGGTCAAGCTTAGGGTTTTATTGGCAAGGGATCCATGAATAATCTTTTCCTGTGATTTCTATTTAATGTTAGAGAAAGTTGAGGGAAATACGTATTTTAAAACTGGGTGTTAGTCCTTTGTCAGATAATGTTCTTTTGTTTTCCGAGGTGTTGGAAAGCTTGTAAAGCTTTTTATCCAGTATCTCACCAGAAGAGAAGTCGCACTGGGGAGTGGGTAGACCCGCAAGTGGTGGAGTCAGATGGTCTTGAGAAAGTTAAGCATGCTGAGCCTCACGTTTCAAGTTTAGAACTGGGTTTCTCAACCACAGTACCAGTGACATTTGGAGAATTGTTTGTTACAGGCCTGTCTGGCTGTCCTGTGCACTGTGAGATATTTAGCAGCATACACATTCTCTACCCAGTAGATGCCAGCAGCACACCCCTACTCCCAGAATATCTCCAGACATTGCCAGTTGTCCCCTGGGTGGGGTTGGGGGCAAAATCACCCCTGGCTGAGAACGGCTGGTCTAGATAGGAGCTAAAGAGAAGAAAAAGAAGAATGGCTACCATTTACTAAGTGCTTACTAGGAATCAGGCACTGTTCAACGTTCTTTTTTAAAAAACGAAATCTTGGCTCTGTCTCACTCTGTTGCCCAGGCTAGAGTGCAGTGGCACGATCATTGCTCACTGCAGCCTCAAACTCCTGGGCCCAAATGATCCTCCCACCTCAGCCTCCTGAGTAGCTGGGACTGCAAGTATGCACCACTACATCTGGCTGATGTTCAAAACAATTTTTTTTTTGTAGAGATGGAATCTCACTACGTTGCCCAAGTTGGTCTAAAACTTCTGGCCTCAAGTGATCCTCTTGAGTAGCTGGGATTCTAGTCCAGCCACTGCGCTGGACTGTTCAAAGTTCTTTACAGTTCCCCTCATTTCAGACTCATGTCACCGCTGCAAGATAGATAAAATTGAGTTATCTCCACTTTACAGATGAGGGGACTGAGGCACAGAGATGGTGATTAAGTCGTTATGGACATGCAGCTAGGAGGCAGTGGAGCCAGCATTCGAACCCAGCTTGTCTGGCCGCAGAGTCAGTGCTGCTAACTGTAATGCCATAACTACCTCACAGGGTTATTCTGAGGATGAGATAAAATAACACACACAGAGTTCTTCATCACAGTGCTTTGATAGTTACAGAAGGGTCAGTCATTACGACAGCAATAATTGTGATTAGCATTATGTTGAGCTTCTTAAGAACTTTCTTGAGATATTATTCACAGATGCCCTCCCATTTTAAAGATCAGGAAGCTGAGGCCCAGAACCTTAGATGTGTGAGGCTGACAGAACCTGTGCTGAGGCTTTTCCTCTGAAACACACTGTACGCGTAGGTGAAATGGTAGATCCACAAGTAAGGTGGCAGGGCCTGGCTCAGTTTTAATCCTGTCTGAGGACTGACAGCAGATTGTGACTTCTTTGAGTGTTTTGCCAACTTTGAAGGTCTCTAGGAGATAAAGGAATGTAGGTTTCTGAGTGTCACCTTTGGAGTGGTGAATACGGCCTGTGAGGACTCTGCAGCCTTTCATGCCTTACGCTTGCTTTCTAGCTAAAGAGCCCACAACACAGATAACAGAAGAGGTCCGGGATCAGCTCCTGGAGGCCTCTGCTGCCACCAGGAAAGCCTTCACCACTTTCAGGAGGGAGGCCGATCCCGACGACCACTACCAGCCTGGAGAGGGCACCCAGGCCACTGCCGACAAGACCAAGGATGACCTGGAGATGAGCGCAGTCATCACCATCATGCAGCCCATCCTCCGCTTCCTTCAGCTCCTGTGTGAAAACCACAACCGAGACCTGCAGGTGAGGGCCTGGGGGCGGGGGCGTGGAGGGAGCTCGGGAAAGGCTGCCAAGGCCTGCCTTCCTCTGGTGGTTCAGCACCTCTCACTTGGGCCAGATTGCTCGAGCCAAGGATCCAGCAAGGTTCTTTTTTTTCTTTTTTCTTTTTCTTTTTTTGTTTTGAGATGGAGTCTCGCTCTGTCACCCAGGCTGGAGTCCAGTGGCGTGATCTTGGCTTACTCCAACCTCCACCTCTTGGGTTCAAGCGATTCTCCTGCCTCAGCTTCCCAAGTAGCTAGAATTACAGGAGTGCACCACCATGCCTGGCTAATTTTTGTATTTTTAGTAGAGATGGGTTTTCATCATGTTGGCCAGACTGCTCTCGAACTCCTGACCTCAAGTGATCCCCCCACCTTGGCCTCCCAAAGTGCTAGGATTACCGGCATGAGCCACCGAGCCACCGAGCCTGGCCAGATCAGCAAAGTTCTGTGATGCGAAAGCCTGGGCAAGTAATGCCCTTGTCTGTCTTCCCTGCTGTCTCCAGAGAGCCAGAGACCACATCTTGTGCACCAACATAGGTGCCTGCCCCATATATATTTGTTAAGTGTCTGTATGTGCCTATTGATGTGTGTGTCTTGTAGCCTGTCACTGGTAGACATCTAGGCACTCAGGTAAAAATGGGATGGATGGATGGCTAGATAATTAAATATATTAGATTTCTAAAATTGGATACATAGGAAGTTCTGAATAAATATTTGTTGGTTGAATGAAGGAAATGGCTGCCTTTCAGTGTTTTACAGAAAGAGGTGCTCAAAAATATTTGCTGAACTGATTATTCCAGAAATCCTTTGTTCATTTTGTTGTTTTTGTCTGATAACAATGGGCAAGGTTTGTTAGGCACTTATGATATCCTGGATCCTAAGTGTTGCTTATATGATTATATTATATAGATGAGGAAACTGAGGTGCAGAGGACACAGGGAGTGCAGAAATAGGACTTGAACCCAGGCAGTCTCACACAAGAGCTCATGTTGTTAACCAAATGCTAAGAGACAGAGGGCATATGATATCCCTTGCAAAGTTTCCCAGCAGCAGGAGCTGTTGAGGAAGGGCCAAGGATGGATCGTAGAGATCCGCTTCTTTCTTCCGAATGGGTCTGGATCTGCGGAGGCCCCTCACTGCCCAGGAGAAGTGTGCTGGAGCACTGGGTCCCTGGCTTTTGCCTGGGTTTGTTGCCAACTCCTGGACCTAGGGAAACCACCCCCTTTTTGCCTGAATGGTGTGAGGATGAACAAGGAAAGGGCATCTGAACATCTATCTCCTTTGTGGTGGAATGTTTCCTCCTAAGACACTCCAGTCAGCCGTGGTAGTTCTGTGTACTTGGGTTATGAGAGTATGGAAAGGAAATAATGCTAGTCCAGATCTGGCCAGGGAAGGCACAGCCTTTAAATATTTACCTGGCTGACCTTATCCCCCAGGTGACTTGATGCCTGTCACACCTCAATTGTGGCTAGACAGTTGGTACTGCCACAGTGAATTGCTCTCACTTAAAACTTGCCACAGAGTCTATGCCTGGATTAGCCAAGAAATTATATTGTTAATTAGTAAGTCAAACAGTGAAATGGAACTGAGAGAAGCCTGCAACGTTAATACCTTCTATAGTTGTTTGAATTTTCAATCGGATTGAAGAGCCTCCACTTTGAAAAAGCATCTGAGATCTGAGGTCATCACCTGGCCAGAGCTGACTCATGTTGGAAAGTGAAGGAATCACACAAACCCCACTGTCGGCCAGGCTGGACCCGCAGTACCATGTGGCTTGCATGCTAGTGGGGGCCCCTCCAGATGAGGTTGGGTTCTTTCTTTTCTTTGGTGCCTGGCCCATTTCAGCCTGTGGTGCTCCCTGCTTGATCCCTGTCGCCATCGGAGTGTGGGATCTCAGCCATCGGTTTCCTTAGTTTTCTTGTCAGTTGCTCAGACTTTCCTCTTTGGGGCTTTAGAACACCTCAGACCTAGATTTTCTTGCCAGGACTGTGTAGTCCAGTTGGGTGGAGCAAAGCACTTATGCCCCAAATGCTCAGGGCCTGGTTACCATCTCACTGGCTGATAACCTCTATCTGAAGGCCACTGTTTCCCTGACATTGTCCACCCTCCACCTTCCATAACCCTACCACTAGTCACGGGATTCAGGCAAAGGGGGAGTGAGTGACCCACAGAGGACTAAATGCTGAGCAGCTGAGCTTGGCATCTCTGTGGATGGGAGTGGGGGAATCCTGATGCTGGGGACTGTTTCTGAGCAGAGCATGGTGATCAGTGCCCCTGTACTATTCCCCTATGCAGGTGTCACTGGTCTCTGCCAGCCTTGGAGTCCACAGGGGAAGTAGGTCGAGATGATGCCCAGGCATGTGTGTGTCATTTAATCAATATCAGTGAATCCCTGCTCTGTGCCCAGCACCCATGGTGACAGGACCTCACCCCTTCCTTCACAGAGCTGAGTCTAGGGTAGCAGCCACTTGAGCTGAATGGAACCAGCCACTCCTTAGAAGAGAGGAACCAACCCATTGCAGGTCCAGGAAGGCCTCTCAGAGGAGGTGGCATCTGCTGAGTTCTGAGCTTATGAAACTCAAGACTGCCTGGAGTAGAATCCCTCCATGAGTGTCCTAGGTGCAGTGCCAATGTGCTTGTTCCCGAGCTTAGCTCTGGTGGCATGGGCCTGCTCTGCCTTCCCTCTCTCCCTGACCTTCCCTCCCTCGCCCACACACCCACTTCCTTCCACTGTGAAAGCGGAGTAAGGCTTTAATTGCACAGGTTCATCATTTCTTGTTTGGAAGTCTTCAGAATTTCAGTTTTATACCTTAGCTTTCTGCAGAATTCTCCGTTGAACCAATGCCCTGGGAACCCCATGGACAGAAGCACCTTTTAATGAAGTCCTTCCAAAATTCGTTCCTCAGTTCATTGCTCTGTTGGAAACAGTGCTGTGGGGTGTTGGGGTGTATAGTATATTTTAACATATTTTAACTTAAAAAAAAAAAGACCTAGCAACATAATGTTTGAAGGTATCATAAAGATTATCCAGTTCAGTGCTTTAAAACTTTTTGGTGGGGGGCAGCGCACGGGATCCTTTGTTGAAATATACTAAGTACAGCAGAGGAGAGCAAAGCTGCTCTGTTCGGAGTGGAAACTAGAGTGCTCCCTCACCTACGAGACCCCTGGGATGGTAGGGAGGAATTGCAGGGAGCCTCCAGGGTTCTGCAGGGCCCAGTTAGAAGCCCGTGATCTGGACCAGTGGTTCACAAGGATGGAGGTTGGAATCATCCTTAAAAACTCCTGCAAAATCAGATTCTCTCAGGTGGTGACTTGCTCCAATAAAATTATGGTGTGTAGAAATCCACTTCTCCAAAGAATAGTTTTAAGCAGGACTCAGCCACTCTGAGTGCCATTCTGTGGCAATATCCCAGAACAGGGGGTGGGTCACTGGGTCAGGGATTCCTCTTGGATCGGAGGGAAGGAGAAGTCATTCTCATAAGGAGAGAGTGTTCGGCTTCCTGGTGTAAAGCAGCTCAGAGTCAGCGCAGAGGGAGAAGGAATCTGGCCTTTTGCAGCAGCACCCTTTGGGCTCGTGCCCGGAGTTGCTTGTCATATTTATAACCTTAACTTTCCTGTTGGTAAATGTTCAGAAGAGATAAAGTCACCAAGTCTCACTTTGCCAAACAGGCAGTTGCTGCCTTAAGCAAGCCTTGTTTACAGTGGTCAGAAATGTGATGGGAAAAACCTCTCTTCAGCCAGTTGGCATGTGTTTGGGGACCCTCCCCTGAGAAGGTGGCTTTGCTTTTCCCCTGGGGTAATGAATGCAGGTCCTGATCTCTTTCCACCAAAGTCTGTCTAAGCACAGACTTGAAGTCTTCCATTTCCTTAACCCACCCATCTCAACTTGGTCCCAGGCTCTTCAAGGAAGACTGCAAAAAGGGCAGGATTTCTCTAGCTTGGACAAGGCAGGGTGGTACATGCTGAAGGGGAGTTCTCTTCTCTAAGAAGGAGTTCCCTGTGCCTCATAGTGGAGTGGTGTGCCTCTGTTTATGGAGAGGGCCAGAGGAAATGGATCTGAGTCTGGGACAGATTCCGTCCAGACACTCTGAAAGCCATGAGAGATGGGAGAGGCTTTCAGGAATGGGCAGCCATTGTCTTCATGGGGAGTTTGAAACACGTGGGCCCAGCTAGCCTTGAGGACTTCCCAGTCCTCTTCCCTCCATTCATTTCATTTAGTTCAGATTATTTCATCCAGTGTTTACAAAGCAGCTGGTAGGTGCCAGTCCCTGGGCCAGCTGCTGGGCACCCAGCGCTGTCAACGTGGTCCTTGGTGAGTTGATCGGTCCCTCTGTACGCACATCACAGGAGTGAGGAAGGCTGGAAGAGGCGACGTGCGGTGCTCCCATCTCACTGGAGTAGGGCTCAGGGGTCGCAGGAGCTTCCTAGAAGTGACTTTAGACCACATCCTGAAGGAAGAGGAGTCATTCAGGGTGGAAGCCTCGAGAGCAACAGGCAGAGGGCATTGCCTGGTGGGAGCCTGGAGGCCAGGCAGAGAATGAGGAGTGCTTGAAGTGTGTTGTAAACACTGGTTGAAATAATCGGAATTAAATGAAATGAATTCATTGGGAGTGGTAACAGAAGTTTGAGAGACAGATGTTTTAAGAGTTGCTTCTCAGATGTTATAAGAGTTGCCTCTCAGATGTTGTTATAAGAGTTGCCTCTCAGATGTTATAAGAGTTGCCTCTCTTTCATCCATAGAGACTTGGTTGTTGGTTTAGACTGTACCCTCAAGTCCTTTCTCTATATATTCGAATGGGAACATTTGTTACATATTAATCTATATGCCTTTTTAAATTCACTGGGAGCAGTAACAGAAGTTTGACAGACAGATGGGCCAGGAGAGCCTTGCTGTGAATTTCAGCCATGGACAGCCAGGCCCTCTCCAGAGTTGTCCCAAACACTCCTCCAGCGCCCCTGCGCAGAGCGGGGCTGAGCCAACCCCTCAAACAGGTAGTATCTTCCCTGAGGAGCTGGAGCAAGGCAGAAATGGCTGTGAAATCCTCCTCTGGTTTCCCTTAGAGAAACAATCGAGCCCACACAGTCCCAAATCATCTGTTCTCCCTGCACCTCCCACCTGGACCTGAACTTGTTATGGAGCAAAAGGGGTTTGGGTTAAGTTGTAGTGGGGAGAAAGGAGGTGGTTAGTTTGGTGATGAGCCAAGCATTGAACTTGGTTACCAGCTCTTAACCTGTGCATTTACAAATGTTTTAATTATACAAGGAATGTGTGGATATATTCTTTTTATAAAGACCAAATGAAAATAAGTATTTAGTTACAAGAGTTGCCTCTCTTTCATCCATAGAGAATTGGTTGTTGATTTACACTGTATCCTCAAGTCCTTTTTCTATATATTGGAACGGGAACATTTGTTACATATTAATCTTTATGCCTTTTTGAAAAAACTTGACAGTGTGTCATAGAGATCTTTCCATATTGGCACATAGGGATCTACTCGGTGTTTCTAATTTATAATATTAAATGATGTAGATATACTGTAATTTATTTACTCCTCAATTGGTGCGCAATTAGGTTGTTTCCAGTTCTTCACTGTCACAAGCAGTACTATAGTGGACATCCAATACATACTTTGTGAGTAGAAGTGAATACTTCATAGAAGTGGAAATTACTGGGTCAAAGATCATGTCCATTTAATCTTTTCGTATTGCCCATTTTTTTTTACAGTAAGCATGTCGCTTTGGTAACTGAGGAAAAGAACATACATAATTAATTTTTGCTTCTTTTTAAGAACAGATTACTGGAGCCTCTGACAAAAATCTCCTCATTAAAATACTCTATTTCTCAAGTTGGGTGAATGTGGCTTTTTAAATTTTGTTGAGGAAGTGTCTTGCTCCTATCTGTGCCTCTTGTTTACATTTAGAACTCACCTGGAGAACACCTGCTCAGGCACATGCACACAAGCACACACACATTTACTCACTGTCACTCCTTCCTTTAATCGTGGAAATGGCCAAACAAGTAATCCAGGCTCCCTCCACATGGCACTGGGAGTAAGCCAGCTGATCACACCCCCATTTTATGGTGAACTGTCCCTAGTGCTGGGCTCCGGGCATTCAGCACTCAGATCAAATCATCATCTTTAAACAAAACCACCGCCCTTGGAAATGTCAGATGCCTCTGAACTCAACACCTGATGGAAGCTGGGGTGGGCAGGAGAGAGGAAGGGTTAAGAAGTGAATGGAGAAATGAGGACTCAAAAAGATTACAGGAGTCAACTGCACTGCATTCCATATACTTACACCTTGGAGAGCAGGTTGCATTGTTGAGGGCCATTGCCATACACCAAGTCCATGGGTTTATCATCATGGTGGTGGGGGGCATACTGACTCTTCCATGCTCTCCCACGTGGCATCTCTCTGTATAATTACCAACCTATTAGAGGCTATCAAAATGGCAGGATGAATAACGTTTCCCTCTTTCCTCTGCCTTTGCTCACCGAACCTGGGGACTACCCAATTGCAGAACTTCCTCCGTTGCCAAAATAACAAGACCAACTACAATTTGGTATGTGAGACCCTGCAGTTTCTGGACTGTATCTGTGGAAGCACAACTGGAGGCCTTGGTCTTCTGGGCTTGTATATAAATGAAAAGAACGTAGCGCTTATCAACCAAACCCTGGAAAGTCTGACCGAATACTGTCAAGGACCTTGCCATGAGAACCAGGTAATTAAATTTCTGTTTTGGGATGGGGAAAAAAAGTGTCCCATTTTGGAAATGTTGACAGAGACTAGTTCAGAAATCACGAAGCCTGTGCCTGTTGGCCTAGGGAGTCAGTAGGACAGGAGGCTGTCTTCCAGCAGTTGAGAAATAGCCATGGTGTTTCATGATACTTCAGAACCTTCCTAATGAAGGACATTGGAGGGACAGTCCATGGTCTCTTTCCTTGGCTAGGTTTGGCTTCATTTGATTTGGTTTGAATGTCCAACTATTTAACCTGATTTCTAGGAGTAGGCAATAAAGCAGGAGTGAAATGAGAACCAAAAGACAGTGACCTATTTTAAATACTAGGGGATTTCAAAGAGTGACTACTGGAAGGGGGTTTAAGCCTAGCTAGAGAGAAGAAAATTACTACACGTGAGACAGCTTGAAAGTAATATAAGGACATTTTTATAGTTGAGATTTAAACATCATGGACATTCAGGGAAAAGAAAGATGAGATAGTCTTGACTTTGGTCTCTCAAAGAAGAATATTTTGGGAGTACAACCCAATAACTTCTTGTCTTGAGTAGAGTCATTGCTTATACATGGCATCTTAAGGATTTTGTGAGTTTTTGCATTGTGCTAGGTTGAGTATGATTTTTGTTTGTTTGTTTTTGGAGACGGAGTCTCACTCTGTTGCCCAGGCTGGAGTGCAGTGGTGCAATCTCGGCTCACTGCCTCCTGGATTCAAGCGATTCTTCTGCCTCAGCCTCCCTAGTAGCTGGGACTTGCCATCTACATACAGGTGCATGCCATCATGCCTGGCTAATTTTTGTATTTTTTTTAGTAGAGATGGGGTGTCACCATATTGGCCAGGCTGGTCTTGAACTTCTGACCTCGTGATCCACCCACCTCGGCTTGCCAAAGTGCTGGGATTACAGGCTTGAGCCACCGCGCCCAGCCAAGTATGATTTTTAATACCAAATTATAGCTTCATCCTAACTGGAGAGAGACGACCAAGGCTTCAAATGGTCAGTGCTAAACCCAGCAGCCATTACTTGTGTGACTTGGGGAGCCAGGCCCTTCATTCAGAGGAGAACGGTTTATGAGAGACAACTCATTGTCTATTAAAAACCTGGTCTCAGTTGTCTGTGAATGTGAGAATAGCATTTTGTGAGATGCACTTTCCTCTCCCGGTTCCCTCATGAAGCAGATGGTGTAGTCCTAGTTAAAATGAAAAGGAACAAAAAAAATACAACAGGCTTGGGGAAAGGCTTTATTTGACATCTAAGTGAATTTCCTTATTACCTCAAGTTTGCTTCTCTGCCAAATAGGGGCCTGTTGAAAGGAACAGATCAGAGTGGATTGTGCTGCAAACGGAGATGTTACCTGGGGGCAGATGATTAATTTTGATATTGTGTGCCTTAAACAGGAAACTTGCTTTCCAAGCTTAAGCCTTAAGCTAAAGTACAAAATATAAAAAGAGTGATTTAGAGAGAATGGAACACACCTTGAAAGGGGAAAAAGGGTTCAGAACCCAGAATCAGTCATACACCATATTTTCCTTTAAGAACAAAAGCCAACTGTGCTGCATGATTTGGATTAGACACAACCAATTTATCAGTTACAGTGCATGGGGACTTTCCTACTGTTTACCGTTAATTCTGAAACTAGAGATTTTCATCTGTCTTTTATTCTTACCACTTTCTCACGGAAAATTTGCAGCTCTCCCCTAGAGACATTACTGGGAGTGGTAAGCATTGTGTTGAAATAGCAGTTCAGCCTGTTGGCCTTTGACGTCTGATTTATGACCAGCGTTTGTGTAAATGTCTGTGTGTGTCTTTGCTCAGAACTGCATAGCCACCCATGAATCCAATGGCATTGACATCATCACAGCCCTGATCCTCAATGATATCAATCCTTTGGGAAAGAAGAGGATGGACCTTGTGTTAGAACTGAAGGCAAGTAGGAATTAAAAGCAGAAGATAGTCATTTGGAAACAGTCACTTTTGTGTTTTGCCTTGGCACATGCACATGGTCAATTAGTCATGAGAGTAAATATTAAAGATAGCTCTTCAAATGAATGACCCAGGTTGCTAGTGCTGACTACGATGCAGAACTCCAACCTTTCTCTTCCACATAAGGTATCTCATGAGGGGATAGGAGCTTCTGAACTGTTAGGTCACACAGAATGAAGATTCCTTGCTCAAAGCTAAGAAATGAATTCCAACAGCATCGAGTACTAAATACCTTGGTTCTGAAAGTCACAAAGAGAGAAACAATGGAAACACCATTCCCTCTATGGTTTCTGATTTTTCCCCATTTGAGGGAAAAGGGCCGGTTGAAGAATAGTACAACTAAGCCTATCTAGGACCAAAAAAAAAAAACCCCCCAAAAAAACAAACATCTATTTTTACTTAATCAAGGAAATACCTTTTTCTCTTTTGTCACTGATTTAGCAGAAGGGTGGTTAATAATGCTGGTTTAAAATAAGGAAAATTACACAAACCAAAAATGTGCCTGCGGGCCTCTGCTGAGTTTCTCTGACTTGTGTACAAATGCGGGACTGCAGGTGACTGATGTGGAAGCCCCACTGACGTTTGGACTCTCTATTACTCAAACAGCTTAACGGAATGAAAATTGTGACTTCTAGGTGCTAAACCTGCAGCATTTCCAAGCTGGCCTTTTTTGGATATTTGAGAAATTGATATACCATTCCTGATGTTGACTTCTAAAGTATACCCAGAAAACCCTCCCTTCTATGTAGGGGTTCCATAGGTTCTCTGAGAATCCCATGATTCAGTTTTAACGATTGAGCTTGCAGGCATCAGGTTTCTAAAGTATATTTCAAAACATGTTAGCCTTTCTGGACACATTTCCTTTTTAACTGTTCCCATGTCAGGGCATGTTGAGATTTGTCCTCTATCTGCCCATCCGCAGCAGCGAGCACTTCATCATTATCATGAAAGAGCCTAGAACTACAGGGTTTTGGCTGAAAGGTTGAGCTGTATTTATTGCATGAAGGATGTCATAGGAAAGGTCATTAGGAAAGATGGGAACACAGAAACCTGTGGGAATGGCAGTTATTTTTTCTTTACTATTTAGAACTGAGAGTCCACACTAACAGTCGATTTGGGTGTGTGGTTTAAATGGACTTTTTTCTGCTATTTTTAATTCCTTTTGACAAATTGTGTTTTAGAATGAATTTTAACACATTCAAGCTCGTGTACCTGGCTACCATTTATCAGAAAGTCCGAAATAAACAGAAGTTCATGTGCTCCTGGTCAGCATTTGAGTGAATTTTTCAACTAATCCAGTGATCTATGGATGATGATAGAAATTTGTGCCCTGCGATAGCATGATACCCTGACTCAACTGCTGTGACCTAAACTAGGGGAAGAAATAAGACCATTCACACTGTCCAAAAAAAGAAAAAAAACCCAACAGCTTTCAAGTCCTGTACATAAAGAAGCATACAAAGTATCATAGACCCAGGGCCTAAAATGAAGTCAAGCCAGGAAGTACAGGATGTGGGGTGTGAACATGGGTGTTTTTAATGTAATGGGAAATTAGGGCTTGGCCTGCATACATTGTTCCTTTGGGTCACATTTGTTAACTAGTGTCAGATGTACTCATTATATTAGGGGTTATGAGAGCTAATAGAAATATTTTGAGACAGGGAAGAATTACCTTTATTACCTGTCTTCTCTGGCCTGCAAGGCCAAATAACAGTTTGTAACCACACCTGCCCGGAAGGCAGCACAGATCTGTGTAGTAGCAGCTTCTTCCCAACCACTGTCACCATGAGGGTGACAGTGTATCCATAAGCACCCACGTGTAAATTCCCAATTTCTTCTAGGACTTGTACCAGCTAACATTAGGGCATAACACACATGCCCTGACAAATATGTGCCTCTTTGTCTGAAATCAGATTCTGCACACGTATCTGGGGTCTGAAGGGGGACGTTCTCTGCCTGGTGCAGATGGTTTTTGATGTACTTAACCCAGAGCTTCCTCATGGGGTGAAATGTTCGTCTGTTTAGCCATGATGCCTCCCATGTGTCAGTTGGCACCTGCATTCAGGCCGGGCCCCCAAGCAGCCCCTCTACATTTCCTCTCCCTTTGTTTCTCCAATTAGAACAATGCCTCGAAGTTGCTCCTGGCCATCATGGAAAGCAGGCACGACAGTGAAAACGCAGAGAGGATACTTTATAACATGAGGCCCAAGGAACTGGTGAGTTGGGTGACGGATCTGATGGTAGCACCAAGGAGCATTGCAACGATATTTGGGACAGAGCAGAGGATCTGCTTCCTGGAGCTTTCTTGAAGGTTCCCAAAGTCAGAAGTATAAAGGGAACATTTAATTCAGGCCTCTGACTGAGTAGAGAAGTGAAATATTTCGGTTGGTGCAAAAGTAATCGCGGTTTTTGCTATTACTTTCAATGGCAAAACCACTATTACTTTTGCCATTGGAAGTAATGGCAAAAACCGCGATTACTTTTGCACCAACCTATATGACATTGAATACGTGCTATTTTACCCTCTCCCTTTGGCATAAACCACATGGAGAAGCCTCCCTCTCTGTTTTTCCCTCATGGGGGACAGTGTGGTTATGGAACCTAGCAGACCTGAGTTCAAGTCCGTAGCTCTGCCTGTTTTGCTGTGTTACCTTGGACTTCTCTGAGCTGCACTTTCCTGATCCATAAAAGGACAATAATAATAATATTACCTAGTCCAGAGGGTTGCTTTGAAGACTAGATGAGAAGATTCATGTCAAGCCCTAGCACCGTGCCCAGCACCTGATACACCCTTAATGAACGGAAGTTCCTTTTCCTTTCTTGCCTCGTTTGCTGCTGGTATTTAAGCCATATCTTTGTCCAGTGCTGAAGAATTCATGTCTCTTCTTGGTGCCAAGAGTCTGAGCTACAGAAATGTTTTTTGGTTGCTGACGTTTGGATTTTTTGTTTGTTTCATTTAAAGAAAACACGATCTGGTTTATTTTTGAGGGGTGATAGTCACAATTGGCTGTGACTTGCAGGTTGGGAGAGTGTTGCAGGCTGTGAGACGAGCAGCTTTCAGAGACGGTGACATGAGTTGAGGGCAGAGCTCTCTATTTGGACTTTTTTTCCACGCTAATAAACTGTAACTGACAGACTTAAATGAGGGCACCAAAACATTTCTGCCTCCTGGTGACCTGAATGTGCACTTGGGGGCCAGGCAAAAGTCCCTTTATGTATGCTTTTAAATAAAGTTAAGAGCAGCCCAGTTCTTTGATCTCTGAGGTCAGGGAGTAAGTTCTCAGCCCGAGATGGAAGGCCTCTCTGAGTTTACATAACAAGCTTATGTAACTGGGGGTCACTGGGGAGGCGAGGTTTGTCATTCTTGAGCAGGGATGGAATGACTATGCAGGGACCCCATTCGGCTTCCCAGGAATCAAGAACATGCCCCAGCTCTCTGACCTATCTCAGGTGGGGAAAATGTCAACACCCAGTGAGGTGGCTGGCACCGGCTCTTGGGCAGCCCCCCGGTGGTTGGAGAACATCATTCTGGCTCATAGGAAGAGTCAGGCTTCCTGGAGCAAACACTGTTCTAAGAATCCAAATAGAACACGTGTGTACATGCATGTGTGCGTACATACGTGTGTATGCTCCTGGCCTCAAATCGCATGTAACATGTTGTCTGCTCGATTTAGTATTCGAGAGAATTGGCAGGGAAACAAGCTCAGAGAGTGAGGCTCTCTTGTCTCCACCGTTACTTCCAGGGCCTGACTTGGTGTCAGTACTGACATACGTGGCCTTTGATATTAGATAATGACAAATAATTCATGGGAATGGCCTCGTGGCAATGGGGGAGGCAGAAATGCCCACTGAATCATCAAAGAAGATTATAATTTTTAGTACAAATTAGAGGTTGAAGGTATTTTCTTCTTCTTGAAATGATTCAATCATGAATGATGTGTTCATTTGATAAGTGTTGGCCACACCCTACATTGTCCTGGGCATTGCGGAGGGTCCTAGGGGAAGGATTCAGATATGAGCAGACCCAGTCCCTGCTCTGAAGAAACTGAGACAGAAACTTGAGGGAACAATCAGACAGGCACAGAAATGCTCTGAGAAATGTGCTCAAACCATGAGACAAGCCAAGTGTGTGGTCCTCCGGGAGCCGAGTCTTGCAGCTGTGAAGGGTAATAGGGCCAAGTTCACATCCCAGCTCACTACCTGTGACTTTAGGAATGTTCTTTTATCTCCTTGACTCTATTTCCTCATCCACTAAAAAAATAAATAAGGAAACAGGTGCAGTGGCTCACACCTGTAATTGCAGCACTTTGGGAGGCTGAGGTGGGAGGAACACTGGAGTCCAGGAGTTCAAGACCAGCCTGGGCAACATAGTGAGACCTTGTGTTTACAAAAAAATAAAGCATTAGCCAGGCATGGTGGTGGACACCTGTAGTTCCAGCTACTTGGGAGGATAAGGCAGGAGGATCACTTGAGCCTGGGAGGTCAGGGCTATAGTGAGCCATGATTGTACCACTGCACTCCAGCCTGGGTGACAGAGCAAGAGCCTGTCTCAAAAAAAGGAGGGGAATCTCTGATACCTTATAAATGTTTGTGAGCATTAAATTTTTTTGAACGAATGTTAAACACCTAGACACAGTCCTTGGCACACAGTAAGTACTCAGTAGGTAATACTAGTTCGTGCTGTTATTTTCATTTGGAGTGGGCTGTTGGGGACTGGGAGAATTTTAAAAATGAAAAAATAGTTTCACCAGCTATTCCTAAATGTGAATAGACTTCTTATTAGGTTTTCCTGAAATGGCAAAGGGCTGGGAGTGGGGAATGTTGGTGAGAGGAAATGTTGAGATAGGAAAACTCTGGCTTCTAGCCCACATTCATATCATATTTATTGTTTCAAGGCGCTTGAAAGCCACGGCTGCCTTCTAAAGAAGGACATTAACCAGCCACAGCATGTCTCTTGGTCTAAGTAGAGTGAATGAGTTTCATTTCTCACGACGGGAGAGGTGGATTGGTATTGACTGCCTGTGCCAGTGTCATGAAGGATTCTGAGGCTGTGTCCAAGCCCGACAGGAGAGAGTGCGGAACAGCCTTTTCCCTGGGAGGGGAGACAGCCAGTGTGCATGCTGTCCATCCAGTCCTGTGTGGGTCGTCCTCGAAACAGGATTTTTGTTCCCTTGGCTCTTCTTGCAGGTGGAAGTGATCAAGAAAGCCTACATGCAAGGTGAAGTGGAATTTGAGGATGGAGAAAACGGTGAGGATGGGGCGGCGTCCCCCAGGAACGTGGGGCACAACATCTATATATTAGCCCATCAGGTATGATCTCTCCTGTGCCTCCTCTGGATGCTGCCTCCCTACACGTCCGAAATTCCGAGCTGGAGGGTGCCCCTAGTCTTGTTTTTCCTTTATGACTTTAACCTAGGACTGTCTGTACTCATGAGCCTGCGGCTCACAGGTGCTCGTGGCAACCTGACCCAGTGTGCAGAGTTCCAGGACGTTTCCATTTTTCCACAGTGATAGGGTCATGTAGTTGGAAATCCCCATGTTTCTTAAAAGCATTCACCCCCAAGCAGTGACACTTGGATGGTTTATGACTCTGTCTGGAGACAGTTGAAAGGAGTCTTAGGCTTTTATAAATATTGATGAGCCTCTCTTAACAATCTAAAGAAATAAACTTCAGCTTCCTTGCATATTGCACTTGGAAATCTGTGGGAACTTGTCCTTATGACTTCCTTTTGTTTCCGTTTTTGGGGATACGGCAATACTTTATGCCCTGGCACCAAAATGCCATGTTTCATAATTCTCCTTCCAAGCGGCTGGGTTTTTGAAGAGCCTTTCTGTTTTTGGATGCCGACGTGCCTTGAGCTTTCGGTGGGTAGGGGCAGGCTGTAACCCTGCTGGAGCCTTGTGTTTCCTGTCCCGTCCACCTCTTTTAAACTCAGGTACGGGAACCAGATACACAACAATGATGATATTGGGCCCGAGGTTGGTGGGCCCCTGTTACCACCCACTGGTTAAAGAATTTCAAACAGTCTCCTGCCTCTTTTCCCTTCCACGACCACATCTGCCACCGAGAAGGTTTCTGAACATTCCGAATGGAGGCTCCCTAGGCTACACAGAAAGCCCCATCTCCCTCCTGCCTGGCTAATGACATCGGGGGAAAGTGGAACCATGTGTGGGCACGAGCTTTCCATGCTTTTCTACCAAGCTCCCAAAATAGCGCCTGTGCACAGCACGCCTTGATGGGATGGAGCAAGGCTCGTGGCACCTTTGCCCTTTGGCTTGCTGCTGGTTATTATGCATTTTTAAATACCCAACATTAGAAAGGAGTTTCTGTGTTCCTGTTGTGAAGAGACACCAACCTCCTGTATCTCTGTCCCTGTATTCTAGTTGGCTCGGCATAACAAAGAACTTCAGAGCATGCTGAAACCTGGTGGCCAAGTGGACGGAGATGAAGCCCTGGAGTTTTATGCCAAGCACACGGCGCAGATAGAGGTAAAAGCTGAGTAAAATCAGGGCATGGGGTTGTGTTGAGGCCATTAGTGTGCAGTGCCCTGCTCTGGGGCTGGCGTGCATTCATTCATCTGAGCAATAGACATTTGAGTGTGTACTGTGTGCTAGGTCCTGGGCTGGGTGCTGGACATCCCATGGCCAAGACAGTCATTATTGCTGCTTGTGGTCCGGTGGGGAAGAGGACACTGAGCAACCTCTCATTCATCACGAATTCACGAGGACAGGTGGGAGGCATCATAAGAAAGTCCAGCAGAGAGAACTGCTGTAGATCGTGGTGGTCACAGAGGCCTAGTCTGAAGAAATTTCATCTGAACCCAGACCCTAAAGAACAGAGGGATGAAACAGGTAGAGACTAGCAAGAGGAACTTTTCAGACATGGGGAATAACAGCAAGCGAAAGCCCAGACGTGGGAACATTCTAGGTGATCCGGAGGGGCTAAGCAAGGCTTCAAGGCTCAGGGCCTAGAGTTCAGTGCAGAGGGAGATCCGAAGGGAAAGGCAGGCAGCCCTGATCTCACAGGGTCCTATCATCCATCCTTATGAGAAGTCTGGGCTGCATCCCCAGAGCAATGGGGAACCACTGGAGAGTTTCCCCAGGAGGGCATTACAATCAGATCTGTGTTTTTTTTTTTTTTTTTTTTTTTTTTTTAAAAAAAAGGTGTCATGTGGCTGGGCACAGTGGCTCATGCCTGTAATCCCAACACTTTGGGAGGCCGAGGCAGGTAGATCACTTGAGGTCAGGAGTTCAAGACCAGCCTGGCCAACATGGTGAAACCCCTTCTCTACTAAAAATACAAAAAAAAAAAAAAAAAAAAAATTAGCCAGGCGTGGCGGCACGTGCCTGTAATTCCAGCTACTTGGGAGGCTGAGGCACAAGAATGGCTTGAGCCTAGGAGGCGGAGGTTGCAGTGGGCCAAGATCGCACCACTGCACTTCAGCCAGGGTGACAGAGCAAGCTGTCTCAAAAAAAAAGAAAAAGTGTCATGACGCATTGTGAGTGTGGAGATGGCCATAATGTGAAAGGGGAGACTCCACCTAATCTAGGGAATGCTAAAATTACAGAAGCAGGTGCTGGGCAGCCATAAGTTAAAAAGAAGACAAGCTGAAGCCACACATGTTGGTGTTGTATTGAAAATGTGACTTAAATTCTTTCAATAAAGCTTTACAATTTTCTCTGGGGGAAAGAAACAAACAAAAAAACAAAGCCTCTGCAAAGTCATTGGTGTATCTCCATTTTGCAAACGGGGAGCTGTGAAATAAGGCTCAGAGAGACTGTGTCACTTTTCCAGCCACCAGTGGCAGAGCTGGAATTTTCATCCTGATCTGTCTGGTCGCTGGGCCTGTGGGTCCCTTTGTACCTGCACTGTCTTTCAGAATCCAAGACAACACAGACTTCTCTCTACAGGCTTTGAGCAGTAAGGAATGATGTATTTTGCTAATGAGGAAATGCACAAGTTCAATATCAGTGTTGAAACAAAGATTTTAAAGAATGGACAGACTCCTTTGGGCAATATGAAATGTTCATGATGGAGACTTTTCAAGAATGTGTTCTGACCTGATGTCTCAGGTCTCTGGGCTATCCTAATAAAACACATCATTTCACTGATTAGCCAACCATGCCAGTGTATGTGAGCAAATATCTTTGATTTATCATTAATGCCTAGGAGCTTGACTGAAGGGCCAGCTCTGTCCTCTAGAGCCCTTAAAAGGCGAGCTTTAGATGTCTGTGATACAGAATTTCAGAGGAGAAAAGGACCTTGGAGATTATCTCATTGAGCTCCTTGACTCACTGGGGAGAAGGCTGAAACTTGATCAGGTTTAAGAGGTGTGAACAAGGTCACCTAGCTTTTTAGGGATGTTAGAAGGACTGAAATGTGTTCTCCTGACTCCAGATTCTACATCTACTGAGAAAGAGTTACGAGTAGATCTTAAATGGTAAAGAGAAGTGACCAGGCATGCCCTAGCTCTCAAATCCTGCCCTTGGCCAGCCACCCAGCTCTTCAGGTTTCCCTAGGGAGTGATCGATGCAAAGCCAGGGACACTTTGTTACTACCAAGGGCTTTCCATGCAGACCCAATGTCTTCACTCTGGTGAACTAGGCTGGGTAGCCCTGGAGTCTAGAACTCAGTTCTTGCCAGGAGGCCTCCTTGTCTACTCCTCCTTTCCCTCCTGGACCCAGATGCACACCTCAGATCATCTTCCTTCAGTGGAAAGAAGCACTTGTCCATAGTCCACTTGACTATATGAAGCAGGCAGGCTCTTGATAGCAGGAGACGGCAGAGGTGATCCCTGACCCTTGTATACACCAAGATCATGGGGGAACTGCTTGTGTGCAGGTTCCGGTCACTGACCCCACACCACAATTCCAGTTAAATGGGGTTGAGTTATGGACAAGAATCAGTATGGTAACTAACCTGATCTCCACATGGATTTGGGAACCACCGGTCTAAAGACCACACCCCCCAGAACTTATGGAGGCAGGGCTGTGGGAACCTGTCTCACCTCTAAGAGAATTTCCCACTGCAACTTGACCTGAGTCACCTCTCTTGCTGTATCAGGGAACAAAGGTTTTGGGAGAGCTAGAACCAGCTCTTCTTGTAGAGCACGTTGCATCCTGGGCCTCACCTGACTTCTCCAACCTCTGAGGAGGAAGAAGAGAGACTTGTGCCTCTACTATACTGTAACCCATAGCCCTTTCGAAATCACTACCTCCCAGGACTATGACACCATCAAGTGCTAGAACTTGAACAATCCAACCAGAGTACCTCCTCTCTGGGGACTGAGCCAGTCTAGGAAGGGCCTGGAGGAAACTTGCAAGGTGTCCACCCCTGGGGCCCAAATATAGCCAGCATAAAGAACAGTGAGTGCTGCCCCAGAGTTAAATAGGCATGTTGGTTCATGTATTGTATGTTTTAGATCCTTTGACAAGAGGTAGGAGGTCACTGCAACTGGATATAACCAAAGATCTCTTTTTAAAGTTGCCATCTAGGAAAAAATAACCCAATGTTACTATCTGAGAAAGTGCCTTAAGTGAGATTTATACCACTGCCTAGCAGTGTACTCTCCAACATGATAGTCACTAGCTATGTATGGCTATTTAAATACAATTAAACAAAATTAAATATTCTGCCTCTCAGTTGCACTAGCCACACATGTTAGTGATTGGGGCCACACGTGACTAGCGGCTGTCCTCGTGGATAGGACAGACACAGAACCATTCCATCATTACAGAAAGTTCTAGGGATAGCACCAGCCTCATGTGAATATGCACACAAAACACAGAGTGAATTGATCCAGATAAAAGTTGGTCACCTTAGAAATTAATGGGTTCACAGGGAGGTGGAGGTTGCAGTGAGCTGAGATCGCACCACTATACTCCAGCCTGGACAACAAAACGAGACTCCATCTCGAAAAAAAAAAAAAAGAATTCATGGGTTCATCATTGTCTTGGATTATATAAAAAAATTAAAATTAGGCCAGGCACAGTGGCTCACGCCTGTAATCCCAGCATTTTGGGAGGCTGAGGTGGGCAGACCACCTGGGCTCAGGAGTTTGAGACCAGCCTGGCCAACATAGTAAAACCCTGTCAATACTGGAGGAAAAAAAAAAAAAAAAAAAAAGCCGGGCGTGAAGGTGCATGCCTGTAATCCCAGCTACTCTGGAGGCTGAGGCAGGAGAATCACTTAAACCCAGGAGGCAGAGGTTGCAGTGAGCCAAGATCGCACCACTGCACTCTGTCCTGGGTGACAGAGCAAGACTCCTGACTCTGTCTCAAAAAAATAAAAATTAAAAATTAAAAATTAAAAATAAATAAATAAATAAAATTAATGGATCTGAAGTTAGGAAAATACTCTTCCAGAGTTACCCAAGCTATTTTTTATATAAATCTGAGACACACAGCCCAGTTTGGGGTTATAAAATCAGAGATCATATTATACTCAATCTTGACCACCGAGTCTACCGCCAGTAGCAAATAGTCTTAGTAAAAGGTTTCAAAGATGAATATTTAATCTCATCCACTTTTTCATCCTAGATTGTCAGATTAGACCGAACAATGGAACAGATAGTCTTTCCCGTGCCCAGCATATGTGAATTCCTAACCAAGGAGTCAAAACTACGAATTTACTATACTACAGAGAGAGACGAACAAGGCAGCAAAATCAATGATTTCTTTCTGCGGTCTGAAGACCTCTTCAATGAAATGAATTGGCAGAAGAAACTGAGAGGTGGGTTCCAACGCATCAGCAACAACACAGAGAGACACAGTTCTGGGATTTCACAAACTTGGGCTTGATGGTGCGTTCATTTCCAAGCAGGAGCAAAGCTAGTATCATTTATGATACTTTGCACCTCTGACCACCAGGAAGTCATAACCAGTTCTGCAGCTGATCAGTGGGCTCAAGCCAAAGTATGATAACTCCCCTGAAAAGGCTTCCTTCATCAGAATTTGACTTGATTTGATTGGAAAGCTCCATGGAAGACTTTTTGAATGCCTCTTTTGGTATCTCTATCTAGAAAATAAAAAGAAAAGGGAAAAGCCCAGGCCCTTGAGGGCCCTCACAGGATGGTTCACTTGAGCAGGAAATTCACACTGCTTGCTGGCTCATTTACTAGCACACCTGCTCCAGAGACTCTGGTATTTTCCCTTTTATGGGGTAGCTTGGATTTTAGATGACTGAATCGTTTTACAGGCAATGGAATCATTTGCTACATAAGGTGCATCATTGCTCACCAGCGAGTCCCATTGAGTATCCCAGCCAGTCAGGTGGAAATTACTTGTCTGAAACACATTCGTAGGGTTTCCCCGGGGGCTTCTCTGTTCCTGGTTTTCACTGGGGTTTTAATGTGATCCTTCAGTATCAGCCTTGTGCTTGGCACCGGCTGTTGAGACCAACTTAAAAAGGATCGTGCTTCATTTCTGTCTGTTCATCAGGAGCCAGATTTTTTTATTTGAAACACTGGATTCCAGCTATAGTTGTGACGTGTTGAGCTCTTTCTGAGGGGTAGACCTGGGGTGGAGAACAGCCGTGTTGCAGGTCAGTTCCCCAGAGCTTTTGTCTTCTCCGTGATGCTGCCAATCTGAGCAGGCACGGACCAGCGCTGTCTGTGTTTTTTCTTCCCTTTTCTCCCTACCTGCCTGCATCCCTAGATTAGGCTAATGGCAGATAAGGTGGTGCAAGAAGGTTCGCCCAAAGGTCCCATTCCCACCTCACTTCCAGCCCCGCTGTACTCTTGCTCGTCTCTAAGGGGCACCTCCCTGTGCAGCACTTTCAAACATTACAAAAAGTCTGGCCAGGCCAAATCCATCCCTCAGCCAGCTCCACGTCTAGTGTCTGACCGAGGGGCCAGGGGACCGTTAGCAGACCAGGCTCTGTGGCCTCCACGGTATGGACCTCAGGAGACACAGGTGCAATTCTACCTGGTATCAGAGTGTCCTCATAGCCTACTGTAGATTCCTCAAAGACTCTTGCAGCTCCAGGATCCTCGTGAACATGGAAACTTTTACAGAGCACCATGCTTGGGCAATAAGAGGGAAAAAGATACCCTGTACCCCAAAAGGGAGACATAGACCCCACCCATTTCATCCTCATTTCTCTAGCTATTATGTTACATAGGAGAAAACTTATCTGTTGCTTTTGTCCTTCACCGGGATATTCCATCATTCCAGCTTTAGGGAATAATCCTGAGGTGTTGTGTTTTTGTTTTTGTTTTTGTTTTTTGAGACAGAGTCTTGGTCTGTTGCCCAGGCTGGAGTGCAGTGGCGCGATCTCGGGTCACTGCAACCTCCACCTCCCAGGTTCAAGCGATTCCCCTGCCTTAGCCTCCTGAGTAGCTGAGATTGCAGGCACATGCCACCATGCCTGGCTAATTTTTGTATTTTTAATAGAGACGGGGCTTCACCATGTTGGCCAGGAGGGTCTCAAACTCCTGACCTTGTGATCCACCCGCCTCAGCTTCCCAAAGTGCTGGGATTACAGGCATGAGCCACTGCGCCCGGCCAATCCTGAGTTCTTGTATCCAAACCTCCATGATAGTTAATAGGCTGTAATTTTCGCCTTATCAGCATATGTGTCTATGAAATTGGTCAGACACATACACTGACTGATACATTCATTCTCTATAAATTGTTTTATGAAATGTTTATGTATAATGTATGTATTTTATAGGTTCTCCAAAAGGCTTATTTTGGAGATGACAAAAAGGTTTTCACCTTTTCTGGTGAGATGAGATATCTCCTTATCCCTTTTTTGGAGATAATGTCTCCAGCCTGGAATAGTAGGAGGACCCTCAGGCCCAAAGAGTGAGGAATCAGTTCTAGTCCATTTCTGCCCCCAACAGGCTCCATGGCCCTGGGACAAATGGCTTAACTGCTCCCAGACCCTCACCTGTGAAGTGAGGGATTAAGATGACCTAATTGTTGGACTGTAGCATGGTCGTTATGCCAAGACTTATATTATATTGTAGCTAATACCTTCCTTATTTCAGTCATTCTTTTTTTGAAAAACAGTTTTCATTTCAGTGAAACTTAAGCACAACTGCAGTTGTCAGCTGAAAGATTTTAATTGGCTTCAAAACTATCTGCTGGTAAGAGAGAAATTGAAAATAATAACTGAATTAACCATGATTTGCACACTTGGGGAGGGAGAAATGTACTCATCAGAAATACAATTAAAATGAAATGCATTTTCCCCTCTAAGTAGCTTATATCTCTTCTAATAAGTCTGCAGAATCAATTTTTCAGGCTCATTCATTTCGCTATTTTACCTTTTCCTGAATGTATTGCAGAGGATCATCTGTTCTTCAGTAAATCTGCAGCTAGGACTCAGACACGTAGTGAGATCCATCTGAGACTGATGGGGCTTAGTATTTTCTTCTGCAAGATTAAAATATGCAATTGCTCTGAGCTTCATAAACTCTCTTCCCTGCTTTATTTCCACTAGAACACACACATAGTCTTCTGTGCACTCACATCCTCTCTCTCACCATCCCTCTCTGATATCCTTTCCTGAAGATCCTATCCCCAGTGAAGTGAAAACTCTGGGCTAGGAAAATGAGAAGAGAGAGGAAGAGGAAATCGAGGCAGAGTTGAATATGCTGACACTTTCTTGCATGAGGTGTTCCCATGTGATTATCCCACTCATAAGTATATATGGAGTCCAAGCCTTCCAGTAAAGGCCCATTCCTCTCAAACAAACACAAACAAATAAAAAACTAGGAAAGAATGTTACCAAGAGATGCCCTAGGCTGTGGTTATTTAAATTGCCTTGCCAATCCAGGATCACAGCACTCCATCTTTTTGCTATAATGTAGCAGGTATATTGATCCAACCAACTTTTAGCCCCTGATAAGTAGAAAACATGCTGTAAGGCAGCGGTCCCCAACCTTTATGGCAGCAGAGACTGGTTTCATGGAAGACAATTTTCCACAGATTGGAGGGATGATTTTGGGATGAAACTGTCCCACCTCAGATCATCAAGCATTAGATTTTCTTACGGAGTGTGCAGCCTCCTAGATCCCTCACATGCACAGTTCACAATAGGGTTCGCACTCCTGTGAGCATCTGATGCCCTTGCTGATGTGACAGAGGCAGAGCTTAGGCGGTAATGCTCGCTCGCTGTTCACCTTCTGCTGTGCTGCCCAGTTCATAACAGGCTATGGGCCAGAACTGGTCTGCGGCCCCAGGGTTGGGGACTCCTGCTATAAGGTACAGTGAGGAATTCAACAGTGTGTAAGCTATGACTCCTCCTGTGGGCACTTACTATCTGAAGTGGGCAGACAACAGTGGCATATTTTTAAGTGGCTGCAATACCAAGCTGTTTGTGACTAGAGCTGTAATCAAGCATTGACACATGGAAGTACAAGAAAGGAAGGCTTCAGAGAAAAGGCAGGATTTGAGTAGCATCTAGAAAGGTCTGTAGGACTTGAATAGACACAGCCTGAGAGATTGGGGGACGGGGAGATGTATTTGTTTCCCACTGCTGCTATAACAAATTACCACAAAGCCTGAAGCTTACAACAACATACGTTGATTATCTTACAGTTCTGGAGGTCAGAAGTCTGAAAAGATTCTCGCTGGGCTAATACCAAGGTGTTGATAGGGCTGTGTTCCTTCTGAAGGCCATATCCTTTTCCAGCTGCTAGAGGCTACCTGTGGCCCCCGGCCCCTCCCTCCACCTTCAAAGCAGCACTGTCCAGTAGAGCATTTCTCATGCTGTGCTACTGACCCTCCTGTTCCCTCTCTCACTCTCCCACCTACACGGATACTTGTGACCACACTGGACCTACCTAGATAATCCAAGACAACCTCCCCACCTCACATCCTTATCCTAATCATACCTGCAAAGCCCCTTTTGCCAGGTTAGGTAGCACATTCACAAGTTCTAACGATTCACATGTCAACATGTTGGAGGGGGGCACGTTATTTGGCTGCCACAGAAAGTAGGTTGCTTTTTATTGCTGTATAACAAATTGCCCCAACATGTCGTGACTTAAAACAATAAATGTTTATTTCCTCACAGTTTCTTGGGGTCAGGAAGTTGGGAGTGGCTCCTCTGGATGCTTCTGGCTCAGGTCTTTCATTGGGTTGTAGCCAGGATGTCAGCCAGGGCTGCCATCATTTGAAGGCTTAAGTGGACCTAGAGGGTCCACTCCTTGGTGCTCTTACATGGCTGTCGGCAGGAGGCCTCAGGTCCCCTCCACATGGACCTCTCCATAGGTCTGCTTCAGCATCCTCATGACATGGCAGATGATTTCCTCAGAGCAAATTATTGATGAGACAGAGGGAGAGGGAGAGAGAGAGGAGGAGGAGGAAGCCACAGTGTTTTTATTAATATCACCTAGTCTCAGAAGGCATGAACCAGCAGTTTCACTCTACTCTTATTTATTAGTAACAGGTTGTTAAGTCCAGCCCATACTCAAGTGGAAGGGAAATTAAGATGTACCACTTGAAGGGAGGAGGATCAAATAATTCATGAACATATTTTTAAATTGACACAAAGCGAGTGTGCAGAGGCTGGAGAGTGCGGGGTGTGTTTGGGAACCCCCACTAGATTGGGATACAAAGGCAGAGTATATGGGGAAGGGGAGAGGGAGAAGTGTCTGGAAAGGTAGATAGGGACATAGTTCCATGTGCCACAGGAAATAAAAGACATTGCATGTCAAGATTGGTCTCTAAGTATCTTCTTGCACCTGGATAAATACCTAGTTGATTTGAAGGACTGAATGTTTGTCCAGATTGAAGACAACATTACAACTTAAGTAGAATGTTAGCCTTATGAAAATAAGACTTATTTCATGAACTATATGCCATAGTTGAAGACCATTTATTACAATCATATTAGCGTATCCTGCAGTACACACACTCACATTTGATACGGAGCACTCTCTCTGAGGCGAATGCTGGCTTACACAGACCATCATTGAGCTTTGCCAGATCCTTTTTTTCCCCCCAACTTTGTTTTATGAGCTTTTTATACACACACTAGTGTGGAGAGGATATTTCAGATTCCCACATATCCATCACTCAGCTTCAGCAGTTATCAACTCTTTGCCATTCATCTCTTCTATCCTCTTCTGGAGTTTACATATCCAGATCAGAAATGGGCTTCAGTCCCAGAAGAAACACAATAGCTGTTGTTTCTAGAGCAGATAAATGTCTCAGCTTAAATTTGCTTCAGCAATCAACTTACCAAAAAAAGTACATTGCTACGTAGTGGTTGACTGGGTCCTGGCTGGCTCCCCCATTGAATTGTCACATGGGTCATTTATTTTTATCCCTGTTGCTGACCCCAGAGGATCACTAACCTGGGTAACAAGATCTCCACTGCTTCTGCCCTGTGCTGCGCCTCAGTTTCCCTCATTTATACAATGAGGGATTTTAAACTAGATGATTGCTCATGGCTCTAAAACTCTACAGTTTGGAAACATTGCCTGTTACCAAGTGCAAACATGATATGGGCGATTAATAAATTACCCAGGGCTCTATTTAATTGTACCATAATTTTATTTTGGTTGGAAGCTCCCAAAGGCTTGGCTGCTGCTACAAGCATTATTATAGGGCCATTGGATTTGTCATTGGCTGCTGTCGCAAAGTTACATGATGACTTCATTGGGAAAAAGAAATATACGATAGAGATCCATTCTCACGTACTCCATGCTTTTCTCTGGAGGGGGATGATGTGGAATGAGACTGTCTTTTGGAAACTTTGCCTCTGACGTGGACACTGAAATTATGCCTACCATGTCTATTTTGGAGCATCACCCTAAGTGTAAAGCACCATTGAAAAAGAGTTCAGGGAAAAAGGCACCCCTGTAACCAAGTGTTTGTTGTTCTAAGACTGAGAATGCCCGGCCAGCGTGGGATAACCTGTGGGCAACGGTGGATTAAGGTGGCAGCAATGTCCAAAGTGGCTCTGTCTCTTGCCCCTTTGTGATGGCTTTGCTGCCACATCCTCTCTCTGCCATAGCCCTGGAGATGGGAACTGTGCTGCTGACCACGAGGTCAGCAACTTGTACCCCTCGCTTCCCTGTCCTCAAGAATGATCATCCAACTTCAGGGAAATGGCAGATGACTCAATGCCGGGAAAGGAATCATTGTCTTGCTTTTAGGCACTGGCATGTTAGTGGAGCATGTTGAGCCAGAGAGGAATGTGGAAATGATACCAGCCCTAGTCCGGGGCCCAGCGGGGCTGACTCTGAATGCTGTATCTCCCCCACCCATCCCCAGTGCCCCACACTTCTAAAAAGCTAATTGAATTTTTGGGTCTCTCCGGGCATCTCGTCTGGTCCTGGAGCCCTAGGGGGAACCGAGGACTCAATGTGTGAACTCTGGATAACCCCCAGATTCCACAACTGATGGCTGTGGCTGGGGTATGCAGGGTTTATAGATGCTCCAACTTTTCTCTTTTTCCTCTCTCCGTACTCCACCCCCAATACATCTTCTGTTCCAGTAAGTACTCCACACAGAAATAAACCAATCTGATGTCATTATGTACCAAGTTCAAAACAAATGATCATTTTTACTATTGTGGTAAAAACCGGGAACAAAAGTGGACTTGTGGGGCAGAGCTGGCGGAAGGGCCACATTGCATTCCTGGCATTCCGGCTTGGGGTCTCCAACCTCACACGGCTTTGCCTTTGTCTCTGCAGCCCAGCCCGTGTTGTACTGGTGTGCCCGCAACATGTCTTTCTGGAGCAGCATTTCGTTTAACCTGGCCGTCCTGATGAACCTGCTTGTGGCGTTTTTCTACCCATTCAAGGGAGTCCGAGGAGGTACCCATATCTTTAACTTCAAAAAACCTATTAGAAGCAGCAGGAAGGCTGTGACTTGCATCTCAGTTGTGGTTCCTGGATGTATTGGTGCAGTACTGGGGATCCCAGTTATCCACATTCAGACAAGAGGAGATTGTAGCTGTTACCATGCTGTTACCATAGATTTAGTTTTAAATCTAACTTAAAATAATTTAACTTTTTTATCCATTTTTTTTTAACCAGGAAAGAAAGAGAAGCAGCTAGATACTATTAAACCTGTGAGAAAGTCTCTTAATCAGCCCCTTGTTTTATATATGAGGAAACTATGTCTCAGAGCAGTTAAGAAATCAGGCCAAAGTCACATAGCTAACTAATGGCAGAGCTAACCCTAAAACATAGACGTCTTGATGCTCAGTCCAGTATATGTGTTGCCACACCGCACTTCTGGAATTGATTTCAGACTGAAGAATTTGTAAGAAATCTCTGGAATATTTTTTTTGCCAGGGGTCAGAGGGGAGGCAGGACTTGAATGACTGCAGACTGTACAATGTTTAGTCTATTAAGAGGTACCTGCCATTATTCACATAACAAAACATGATGATTATGGTCTTTCTGGATTCCCCCCAGCCTACCTCCTTCCAGGCTACACATTTTGCTGAGAAAAGGCAGACAATTTGGAGGGGGGCATTTTGCTATTTGGGGCCCCTCGACAAGCATTCGAAGCTCCTCTTCTGTGATACATTCATGGCCCCTTTTCTGACATCCACAACAGCCACCTGGGAGGTCCACCTCCCAGCTAAATTTTTCATCAGAGCTTTTTGGCAGATCACCTCACATACGCATAGAACAACCTGCCAGGAACCACCTTATGTGAAAGATAATGGGATAAAGAGCCCAAACGTAAGACACAAAAACCACACAGGAGTAAGTTTCAGGCTCCACTCTTTAGCTTAATCATGCAGACATCAACTGAAGCAGACATGTATGGGTAATGAGTCAGCTTAAGGACCAATTTGAAAGCGATGACATGTTATGTAATGCTTATATGCCTAAGTTACCCTTTTGAGGAGTTAGCTTTTCTGTTTGACCTTAAGTTACATGGAAGGCACCATCTGAATGCCCCCACTCCGAAAAGTACAATCTAAACACAAGTCCAGGGGGGATTTTTTTTTTAATGTCATGTCAGGAAACATGAATGCCCGTGTCTATGTCTAAAAAGATTTGACTAGAACCCAGAGCTGCAAGGTTTTCTCTTTGGGGATGTCCACCTTAACCCAGCTGCCAGTCAGCAGAGGTATGCATGGCAGAGGGCTAGTGAGGAGCTCAGCTGGCTGTGGCGGAGGAGGCCCAGGTCTCCTTTCGCCTCAGGGAAGTTGTCATGTTCCTCACAGCAGATTATTCAACACTTACCTTGTCTGTGTTTTCATTTACTCTCCATTGCCTTAAAAATATTTCAAACAGATTTTATTATTCGCCACGTCTGTTTTTTTCACCGGTCATTTGTGGCAGCATTCAGGCCAGTTCTGGGGACAGGGAGTTAACAGCCCCCCACCCTTCATTGACAAGCCTCCTGCAGTGCCTTTCTTAGACTTAGGAAGTCCAGAGACTTAAGGTCTCTGCCTGGCTCCTGCCGCCCATTTGCCAAGCCACTCTGGGCAAGCCACTTCAGCAAGTCCTTGTCATCCTTTATGTGAAGAGATGCTTACATTAAGCCCATGGTTAGAAAACTTTGATATGGCTTCAGAAAGTCCTGTAGAACCCGGGGAAGAACAGTTGGCAAACTAGTCAGGATCTCCAGAGCATGTGTTTCTTGCCCATCCAAGCTTGAGATCCCCTGGATGGTATGACTATCGAGGGTCCTTCCAACTCTAAAATGGTGCATTCTGAATGAGCCATCAACCCAGGCTGGTCTGCAGGAGGCAAGGATGCCTGGTTTGGAATCATGGGCTTTAGAACTTCATGCTGATGGACTAAACTGAAAGTATAAATCAGAGCTCCTAGGAGATTTGACCTGAGGCTGATATGACCCAAGGAAGCCTTTTCCATTATCTAGTAGCTGATACTGCCTTAAGTTTATCAGTTCACTCTCAGAGGGATTCTTTTTTCCTTTTGTAAGATGCGTTGAGGGCATTTCCTATACTCATTGCTAACCATCCTCAGTAGAAGGGTTGTATTAACCCTGCCTAGAAACAAGATCTGGTTTGTTGACCTGAAAGTATTTCTTTGAGTTAATATGTGTTAGGATTTGTTGCATCCTAAAGGCAAGATTTCATAATGTCCCTCTTGAATGTGTATAATAGCCGTATTATGTGTGCTGATTTTGTGTGGTTCTGTGGCTTACAAGGTTTGCGACTGCCAAGAACCAGTGGCCTTAAAAGCTCCTTTTCAAAAGTATCACCGCCCCTCCACCTTTGTTTTAGAACTGACAAGTTACAGTCTTTCAAAAGCGTGCAACTCAGGCAGCTTCAGATTGCTTACTGAATTTGTGAGCATGCCGTGATGGCTAAAGCAAATGTAGTACTATTTTTTAAATGTTTTTATTATTGAAATTGTCAAATATACACACAAGTAGAAAGAACAGTATAATGAGCTACCATATATCTATCAGCCAGCTTTAACAATTTTGCCTATCTTGTTTCATCTATCCCCGTACTATATTTTCTGAAACATTTTAAAGAAGTCTAGACATCTTGGATTTTTTGTCCATAAATATTTCAGTGTATAACTTATGAGGACATTTTAAAATATGTATAATCACCATGCCATTATCATATCTAACAAAACTAACAGCAAATCCTGTAATAGCCTGTCCAAATTCAGATTTCTCCAACTGTCTCAAAGATGTCTTTCTAGAGTTGATTTTTTGGAATCTAGCACTATGTTTTTTAACACTGCTATTATAGTGAGGAGACAGCATTTTTACATTGGCCTCTTCAGGATTTGGGACATACATTGTACTGGTCACATTGATGATACTGAGATCATCTTAAGAGTCCATTTAAAATGGCATTAAGCATTTCAGAAAATGATAAGCCACAGACTGGGAGAAAATAGTTGCAAAATATATATCTGATAAAAAGCTTATATCCAGAATATGTAAAGAACTCTTACAACTCAACAATAAAAAAACTATTCAATTAAAACAGTGGGCAAAGCATTTGATCAGACACTTCACAGAAGAAGATGTATGAATGGCCAGTAAGCACATGAAACGATGTTGAGCATCACTAGTTATCAGGGAAATGTAAATTAAAATCACAACACCATACCACTGCAAACCTACTAGAATGACTAAATGAAAAAGATGGGCACTACCAAGTATTGGTGATGCTGTGGAGCAGATGGAACTGTCATACACGGCTGGTGGGAAGGCAATGTGATACATTCACCTTGGAAAACAGTTTGGTATTGTCTTTTAAAGTTAAACATATATGTAGGATCCAACATTCTACTTCTCTGTGTTTGTCCAAGTGAAATGAAAATATGTCCACTCCAAGAATTGAACATGAATGTTTCTAGTAGCATTATTTGTAATCACTCCAAACTGGAAACTCATTGATTGTTAACTGGACAAATAAATTGTAATATATCCATACTATAATATAGTCAGCAATAAAAAGTACAAAGTATCAATACATACATGGTAACCTGGATGCATCTTAAAAACTTGCTCAGTGAAAGAAGTCAAGCACAAAGGACTACCTGATAGGATTATTTTCCCATTTTTATGAAATTCTAGAAAGTGCAAAGCTATAGGGACTGACATTATTAGATCAGTGGTAGCTGGGGGTAGGGATGGGGCAAGGCATCACCTGCAAAGAGGCACAAGGAGACTTTTAGAGTGATAAAAATGTTCTGTATCTTGATTGTGGTGACAATTACATGCGGTGGTCACGTGACTGTATAAACTGCCAAGATTCACCAAATTTTACACTTAAAATGCATGGATTTTTTAAAATATTGATTAAGGACCATCGACTTCAGAGGCAAATGGTCTGCAGCCATTTGCTGCATCACTTTGGGCAAGAAATGTAACCTGAGACTCAGTTTCCTTTAGAGTAGACTGGGGACAGTAGGATGAATAAATGATCATCAACATCAAGGGCTTGACACGATGTCTAACAATTGTTAAATGCGTAGAAAGCGGCACATGTGCCTCAATGTGCACTTCTTGAATTTCTGAGAAACCTCTGCCTCTTTGTCCCCATTCCCAATCAGCTTTGCCTTTTGAAGGATTTCAAAAGGGAAGAGGTAAGTGGCTGGGCTGGGGGGAACAGTTGTTAAAGTGAGGCTGAATCTCGGCAGGCGTGGACTCAATGAACTAGGGCAGCCAGCAGCTGGTGGAAGAGCTGTGCCCTGCAAAGGTGTCTCCTCCCCAGTGGTGCCACAATCCAAGCATCTCTGAAGAAGTGAAGCCTCTTTATATAAGTGGCCTTAATCATGTAGTGCTGCTTGTTTACATCTGAAGGAGACTCAAAATGTGACAGCATTTGAAATAGGGGTGTTTTTTTTTTAATGAGTGTTTTACAGAACTATATTTTTAGCCGTGTTGGCTCATGTTATATAACCAAGCCGTCTCGTGGGACACTCTAAATAGAACTTGCAGTAGCAAGAGATGACAAAAATTGGTATAAGCTCTTTGACTGCAGGGATAATCTAATTGTAGGATGATGCTCATGACACGGAAGTTGCCTTTCTCCTTCCCTTGGAGAAATCTGATTCAGGCAGGGGACCTGCAGTTTTCCTTTGCATACTTTTAATAGAAATTAAGTTTAGGCTTCCACGTCGCCTTCTTTGAGTGAAGTGTGACACATGCATGAGTTTTATTTCTCGAACAAGCTTTTCGTGAGTACCTGCCAGGCACCAGGTACTTCCCCTGGGGAACGTGCAATCTGGTGAGAGAGAGACAAGTAAACTGACCATTAGGAAATAGTGTCCTGTAGGGATGACTGGAAGCAGGGAGTACGGAGGAGGAGGGAACTCCTGACATGTTTTTGTGGGGAGGAAGGGGATTGGGGGAGGCTTCCTGGAAGAAGTAATGTCAAAGCTAAGACCTGAGATGAATGAGAAGGGAAGAACTTCCCAGCAGAAGGAGCATGTGTGAAGGCTTAGAGGTCAAAAAATGCTGATGGGACTGGTTATGGATGGGGCAGAGAATTTGAGGTGAGAGTTGGGACTGGTAAGCCAAAAAAGTTATTGAGGAATCTGTAACAGTGCATGTTTTAGGTCTGTCCCCTGTACTCAGTGAATGCACAGATTTGTGAGAGAACCCTGTTTTGTCCTTGCAGGAACCCTGGAGCCCCACTGGTCGGGACTCCTGTGGACAGCCATGCTCATCTCTCTGGCCATCGTCATTGCCCTCCCCAAGCCCCATGGCATCCGGGCCTTAATTGCCTCCACAATTCTACGATTGATATTTTCAGTCGGGTTACAACCCACGTTGTTTCTTCTGGGAGCTTTCAATGTAAGTGTGAATACCTTCCTTGCCACTGTTTTGTTTGCAGATTAATAGGAATGCCTTGCATTCTGGTTTCTAGAATCCTGGCCTGTGCTTTCAGTCCAGAAAATTATTGTTTGGGGCAACTGTTTAAATAGCAGAGGCAAGGGATGGCTGCAGGTGGACGTCTCCCTCTTGACCTCCTCGTGGTGCAGTGAGCCTTGTAATGTATCCCCTGGGCATCAGCACTCTCACTTTTAGGGACTATCCCTGTCAGGAGACAGGCAGAAAAAGTGGTAGTGCTTTGAGATTTAAGTTAGTTTTGCCAATCTGGTCAAAGGTTTGTTGGGACAGAAGATTTTAGACAATAAGTGAAATGGTCAAATATTACCCCAGTACCCACTTCTGGAGAGGCCCACATAGAAAAGAGGGGATAGGTAAGAGGGCCTGGCCAAATACAGAGACAGGGCAGGTGAGAGGGAAGAGGAGAAGCAGAGACAATTCTTTAAAAGTCAGTGGTGACATTTAGAAATGCTGTTTCACTACCATTGAAAGATAGAAGCCAATTTCATCTCTGGGAGAATTCTTAGGACAAACTGATATAAAACCATACATTGGAGAGGTTTCCTGGTGAAGGGAAGGAGAAAATTGGGACATGTGAGGCACTGGAGGATCTAAAAATGCCTTCCAGGGGTGTCTGCCCTGAGCATATAAGGAAGCTGAGGTCCCATGCAAAACTGGAAGTGGTATCGCAAAATAATATAGTAATTCAGTGCAACAGCAAAAGCCCCAAAGGGAGTATTCAAATGGCACAGGCAGCAAGGACTTTAGAGAACAGGTCATGTCAAGCTGAAAAGCTTACAGCGGGGAGGAGGCAGGATGGAAGTTAGGGCTTAAGGAATGTAGGGCCAGGCTCAGTGGCTCACATCTATAATCCCAGCACTTTGGGAGGCCAGGGTGAGCAGATCACTTGAGGTCAGGAATTTGAGACCAGCCTGGCTAACATGGCAGAACCCTATCTCTACTAAAAATACAAAAATTAGCCGGGTTTGGTAGCATGCGCCTATAATCCTAGCTACTCGGGAGACTGAGGCAGGAGAATCACTTGAACCTGAGAGGTGGAGGTTGTAGTGAGCTAAGATGGCACCACTGCACTCCAGCCTGGGTGACAAAGGGAGACTCCATCTCAAAAATAAATAAATGAACAAATAAATAAATAATTTTTAAAAAAAGGGAATGGAGAGGATCTGGCCACGAAGCGGGGATTGAGAAGAGTTCTTTGGTTTCGTGGGCCCCATAGGCCAGAGCAGAACAGTGGGAAAGCTCGGGATGTTATCAACAGACAATAAAGAGTTTCACCTCATTCGTGGTTCAGTAGTGATCAGTAGGAACTGATCCTGTATAAGTCACTTGCAGCACTGAATTTTAGGATAAAGCAACTGGACTTCATGCCCCAGGTCAGCATTCCCAGAGCATATTCCACGTTGATAAATATGAGGTGAAAAAAGGGTTCCGTGATTGAATCCGCATGAAACATGCTGAGGTAAACACAATGAAAGGTTTCGTTACTGCAGGCTTCCTCACAGACTTTAATGTACTAATATGGATTAGGAACCTCCAAGGAAAACAGTGTCTTTCTGTTTCCCAAACTTATTTTCCTGCAGTTTTTTGTAAGTATCACTTGAGATTAGTGTTGTATAGAATGTATGTTGGAAACTCTGTTCCCAGTAGTGGAAAGTGCCTGTGGTGTTTTTGAGCCAAGAAATGGTCCATACAAAGAAGTATTCTTGAGAAAATGCATTCAGTATGGCTTGTTATGTGGATTCATCAGGAGGGACTAGAGGCAAGGAGGCTTTTTAGGGGCTGTAGCAATGCTTTGATTAGGTTTGAGAAGCCTGAGTCTTGGACATAGTGTAGAAGAAAGAAGGAAGGTATGGACATCAGAAATGGGAGGGAAATAGGCTGGGCACCGTGGCTCAAGCCTGTAATCCCAGCACTTTGGGAGGCCAAGGCGGGCAAATTGCTTGAGGCCAGGAGTTCAAGACCAGCCTGGCCAGTATGCATGTGAAACCCCTCTCTACTAAAAAAAATACAAAAATTAGCCTGGCATAGTAATG
The DNA here is from genome assembly GCF_029281585.2 of Gorilla gorilla gorilla. Classification (NCBI taxonomy): domain Eukaryota; kingdom Metazoa; phylum Chordata; class Mammalia; order Primates; family Hominidae; genus Gorilla; species Gorilla gorilla. The sequence goes on from NC_086017.1 coordinate 14,599,999, forward strand.
CATGCTTGTAATCCCAGTTACTTGGGAGGCTGAGGCACAAGAATCTCTTGAACCTGGGAGGCAGAGGTTGCAGTGGGCTGAGATGGTGCCACTTCACTCCAGCCTGGGTGACAGAATGAGACTGATTAAAAAAAAAAAAAAAGAAAGAAAGAGAAAGAAAGAAAGAGAGAGAGAGAGATGAGGAAATAGTAACACATGTTGGGCACAGAGTCAGAGCCTTACCCCACCCAGAAAGCAATGCGCTTCTGTTAGTTCGTTCTCACATTGCTATAAAATGCCTGAGACTCGGTCATTTATAAGAAAAGAGGTTTAATTGGCTTGAGGTTTTGCAGCTGTACAGGAAGCATGGCAGCATCTGCTTCTGGGGAGGCCTCAGGGAGCTTTCACTCATGGCGGAGTAAAAGCAGCAAAGTTGGAGCTGGGACAGGAGGAAGCGGATGGGGAGGCGCTACACACTTTTAAACAACCAGCTCTCTATCACTATACTGTATCCAGGACAGGTGGCGCTAAACTATTTATGATCCAGTCACCTCCCACCAGGCCCCACCTCTGACACTGGAGATTACAATTTAACAGATTTGGTGGGGACACAGAACCAAACCATATTGCCACTCTGGGTCCCTTTTTCAGACAAAGAGGGTATCACTGTCTTGATTGGGTAATGAAGGAGGCAAATATGACTCCAAATTTTCAGTCACAAATGACTGGGAGAAGAATAATGTGGCCATCTAAAATGAAGTCATGCAAAGATCTAGTTTTTCAGGGTGAAAATGCATTTAAATCGTTGACCTACTGGGCTTCAGGTGGAAAGACACGCTGTTAACGTGAGCTGCGGCATTTGGAAATACATGACCAGAACTACAGAGAGAGATCAGTGTGGGGAGGGGAATGTAGGGATTGCCTGCAGTGAGAGGAAACCATTTAAGAAAGAAATACAAAAGAATTACATAAACAACTAGATAGAAAAAATGTTCAGTATTTCAGAGGCTGTCTTCTATGGGCTGTCTAGTTCTTTCTTTCTCTGGCCTTCTCTGATAATCATTCCACAGTTATCACTTCTTTAACACAAATCAGTTGGGGGAAAGACTCAACTGAGATAATTAATTACCATTTACAACAACCTGAGCTGGTAGGGGGCAAACAGCTATAATAAATAATTATTTAGAGTAAATTTTATTTTACATTTTTTTTTTTTGAGACAGAGTCTCGATCTGTCACCCAGGCTGGATGGAGTACAGTGGTACAATCTCGGCTTACTGCAACCTCCGCCTCCTGGGTTCAAGCAATTCTCCTCCCTCAGCCTCCCAGGTAGCTGGGACTACAGGCGTGTGCCGCCATGCCTGGCTAGTTTTTTGTATTTTAGTAGAGACGAGGTTTCACCGTGTTGCCCAGGCTGGTCGCGAACTCCTGAGCTCAGGCAATCCACCCGCCTCGGCCTCCCAAAGTGCTGGGATTATAGGCGTGAGCCACCATGCCCCGCCTAGAGTGAATTTTAAAAGAGAGAAACACCCACATGGAATGTATGGGAGAGGGAAAGTACCTGTGGACGGAGACAGAGAAAGAATATCGGAGTTCTGAGAGCTGGAGGAGGAGAAGGCAGGGTCCTAAAGCCCAGCTGGGAGAGTGGTGAGCAGGGTGCGCTGGGAGACTTGTCACACCGCAGGGAGCTGGGAAAGATGCTAAGAGCAGACGGGAAGACTGCTGGGTGCGCAGAATCCTTGGAGACTTCACATGAGCTGTCTCTGTTGAGAGGTGGGGATGGAAGCCAGATCTAAGACTAACAAGCAGAGTCCAGCCGCAGGCTGAGACCACAAATAGCAGCTCTTTCCTGGGGAAGCAATGGAGAAAACTAGGGCAGAAGTTAGAGGGGAGAATGGATTCAGGTGAAGTGGATCACCCTGTTGTTAAGATGGCAGGATCTGGGGTGTGTTTGAGGTCCTGTAATGTGTGATGTCACCCAGGGCACCATCTGCCTCTCCCTGAAACCACATCATCATGGATCATCCAGAATCAGTGATACTTTCCCACCCTATGAAATCCCCTCCACTAGCAAAGGTTAGAATTTTGGAAAAAATTGGCAGATTGAATGCTTAGCCTGTCTGAGAAAGCCAGCAGCGATCTGTGGGTGTCGGCTTCCTCGCTTATCTGATTGCCGAGAAGCTCACTTATACTGACCTACCAGATTAACTGGCAGTATTTCCCCCGCACCTGTGGCCAAGGGAGCTAGAGTAGCAGAAGATGGTTTTACCAAGTGCATCCAGAGAGGTTCCTCTCTGGCCTCCTCCTGAGCCAAGTTTTTCTGTCAACATATTGCTGGAGATGGACTTGCAGGCATTGGGGTTTCTATCAAAGGTGAGACTATATTGCACAGTAGTTCAGTTAGGATTCCTTCAGTTGCAGATGTCAGAAAACCTAATCCATGCTTGCCTCAGCAAAGGAGAGTATGTATTGGTTCATTTTGACCAAGAAACCAACAGCCTCGCTTCAGGCACAGCTGATACAGGGGCTCACACCGTGTCCTCATGGCCCAGTTCCTCCTTGCCATCTTTTGGCTCTGTGTCCCCAGTGCTGGTGGTGCCTTCAGTGTTGGTAATGTGGCAGCTCCAGAGTTTAGAGCTGCTCAGGTTCAAGGTTGGTGGGAAAGAACAAAATTATCTTTGGCTGCAATCCCAAGAAAGAGCTCAGTGGACATCATTGGCTCCATTTGGTCCTGTGTCTATCTCTAAACCAGTCATTGTACCCAGGGGAATACACTATTGTGATGGCCAGGTTGGAGCCCCACCCAGACCTCAAAGACTGCTACTCAGAGAGGAATGGTCCCCAAAGGAAAATTAGAAGTTATTCCCAGAAGAGAGGGCAGGGGAATAGAACTCATCCTGAAGTCCCTTATATTTTTTTTCCCCCAAGAAAATTCTTGTTTTCCCTGTGAACTTAGGAGCAATGAAAGGCAAGAACTGATCACTGCTCATTAAATTGCCACCTTACAGTGCCTAGAATGTAACAAATTCAGAAAATGCTTTTGATCATGCTGATCACAGGGTTCGTGGATTGAGGTGACTTCTGTGTTTGACTAACTCATACAAGAATGTTAGAAATGATTCATATCTCATTTTGAAAATCATAATCTCAGTATGTGTTAATTTTGTTTTTGCCATAGAGAAATGCTACTTGATTACTGTTGCGCATGAAGTTATTTGACTACCATGTAATTTGTAATATGCCTGAAAAGCAAAGTAATGAAATGACTTAGATCTGCAAATGGGTCTTGGCGGGTTTGGTGGGCACCGGGTGGAAAAAGGAAGCGTTTGTTTGGGCATGGTGACTGAAATACATTTGTGTGAGATGCTCTCTTTGCTCTCATGAAGAGTTTGGCACAGTGCGTGCCATCTGACTGTTCCTGTCATTGTTCTCAGGTATGCAATAAAATCATCTTTCTAATGAGCTTTGTGGGCAACTGTGGGACATTCACAAGAGGCTACCGAGCCATGGTTCTGGATGTTGAGTTCCTCTATCATTTGTTGTATCTGGTGATCTGTGCCATGGGGCTCTTTGTCCATGAATTCTTCTACAGTCTGCTGGTGAGTACCTGGTGTGGGAATATTTTGTGTGTGGGGAAACTAGGAGAGTGTCCTATGTCCTCTCTCTCATCACAGACCCTTCCTTTTAATGGTGATTGGTGTGCCCGGTCCACCAGGATTGAAGCTCCACAGTTTGCAGCCTTTGGGGGATCTGAGGGGAAAGCTCCACAGGAATTGGGTCAGCCCAGGAATTCAAGAGTCACACAGCTGCACTGTGTACTGTGCACTCCCGATCTGTTACTTCTCAGTAATGGACAATGCCTGTAGTAGGTTCAGGAGATGTTTCCTTTCCATGCACCTTTGTTTTTCTTTACTTCTTAGACTCAGCCAGCACTTACACCAAGAGGAGTGTTTTTGAGGCTGTCATCCAGCAGTTCTCATGGAATCCATTTCTTGTGAACACGTGTAGCGACCATAAGAGTAGGAGCTAGTTTCGAAGACCCGGGACTCATGATCATGAGCTCAGTAGATTTATTGATCTGGGAGACCCTTTCAGTAGCTCATTTTCTTCCGATATGAGCCAAGTGCTTAATGTCTTCACAGTCTATAAAACAAGTTGGTTCCATCACCTTCCTCCTGAGCAGGTTTTTAAATTGCAAATCAAGTAACTACTTACTTTCCTGTAGTTACAGGGAATCTAGACCTGTGGCGTGGTAGATAAGAAACCATTTTCTTGTACCTACATAAAATGACAGGAAGCATAAAATTGACCTATCTGCAAGCAACACCATAAAGAGCCTAGGAATATTAAAATATTTGTGAGGACAAAAATGATCAAGGCCTAAGGGTTGACTTACAAAGAGAGGGGGGACTTGCAAAAGGCAGAGCAAGGGAAGCTCTTCAGGGAGGTGCTTAGAAAATCCCCCCGAAGCATGTATGAGAGGCATCCAGCCACAATCTAGTTTGATCCTATTGCGTTTTCTAAAAGTGAACTGAGGTAGCAGCAGCATCAGAAGCTGGGAGTTACTCTTATCTTTCTGCGATAGGTTAGAGATTTGAAAGCACAAAATGCAACTGTGTGAGACGCTCCCTTCGCTTAGCGTACTTGACTGCCTTGTGCCTCAGTTTCCTCATCTGCAAAATGAGAACGGTGTATCTCCCTCACAGGGCCGTCACCGGGATTACATGCAGCTGTTCAGGTCAGGGTCTCAGAATAGCACTGCCGAATGATTGCCAGCTATTATTATTGTCTTTGTCATTCTATATTCCTTCCCCCGTCCAAAACACCATAAGGAATTCACCGTTCAGATCACTAGGATTAGCTCATTCCATTAGGGGTGGATTTTGGCAGGCTAAAGGGAATGGATTCTTTTCCCTCGTCTTAAAATAGGTCTGGCTATAGTTTGAGGTTTTAGGCAAAGAGGTCTCGGGATATACTTGTGATTCCCATTATGTGGCCTATTTTGGTCACTTTGTATCAGAAATCTTTAGAGACTTATGTCTGTTTCTGGAACTTTTTGTCTCATGCCATCATGTCCCTGGACAACAAATTCCTGTCCTCCCTTGGGAGGGCGACAGAGTTCAGTTGGTGGTCTCTCTCATCCCTGCCAAGGGCTCTCTCCCAAGAGACAGGAGATTCCCCTTTGGTCAACGCCACCTTGCCCCAGTAGACACTTCGACCTTTCCTCCAATCTGCCTCCAGTTGGCTTGGCTTCTTTTCTGTTCATTTGAGTCCTCTTCTCTTCATCACTTGCAATGCAGGCCAGTGCCAGTGCCTGACGCAGGGCACATAATGGTGAGAGGAACACAGTCCCTACCCTCATAGGCCTCACAGTCAGGAGCACAGCACAGGGACAGCCGTTTTGTGAGTGCTCACCCTGCACTCTTCTCCACACACTCTCACTACCACCTTTGAGGTAGATGGTATCTTCCAATTACACCTGAGGAAACTGAGGCTTGGTGAGGTTAGGTAACTTGCTCAGAGTCACACTGTCAGTAACTGGTGGAGGCAGGAGAGCCTCACAACTCTGTTGATTCCCAAGTTGACACTGCCTTTTATTCAAGCATGTGAAAAAGTCCTTGCATCAGTGAAACTGGCATTTCACATTCCAGTTTGCATCTGTGCTTTCAAGTCTCCAACCTATCACAGAAAGATAAGAGTAACTCTCAGCTTCTGATGTTGCTACCTCAGTTCACTTTTAGGAAACGCAATAGGATCAAACTAGATTATGGTTGGCTGCCTCTCCTGTGCTTTGGGGGGGGGGGATTTTCTAAGCTGTGTGGACCTTGACTTGTTTGTGTCTTCAAGTGATGTGCTCCTTTTGGTATCAAAGCAGTACTCAATGTGTCTGGTAAGAACCAGAAAACACTGACACTTCAAATTATTCTACTAATAAGGAAAGCCTGCAACCAAAAGAAATTGGGCTGCCTGTAAAAGGAGAGAGAGCTGAGCAGGGAACACCCATGTGTTCCAGAGTTGGGAGAGCTCCCTCCATGCCAGCAGGCCGGAAGGTAGGGAGGGTGATCTGGTGGCCTAATTAAACTGCTGCCCCCCCTCCCCCACAAAGACTGGCTGGACCTGGTCTTGAGCCTGCATTAAAGCTGTGTCCTTAGAAAAATATTAACACCTGGAGATGAAAATGTGCAAAGTTCATAAGCAGGCAGTTAACAAAAGCAGAAATCCAGATGGTCAGTAAACATGGAAAAATGTTCATCCTTGGTGCTAAACAAAGACATGCTAATTAAAACAGCACAATCCCGTGTTTTACCTGTGACATTAGTAAAGGTTAAAAAGCCTGATGGTGCCCAGTACTAGTGAGAGTGGGGTAAAATGGGCATGATTCTTTACTAGTGGTGAATGTAAACTGATCCTGCCTTTCTGAAAGCAGCAGGCAAAATGTTTCTCTTATACCATTTGACCCGAATACTCCATTTCCAAAAATTCGCCGAAAAGGAATAACTAGACAAGCATGTATGGAGGCATGTATAGAAGTGTTCCTCACAGCATTATTTATTATGACATATAATTGGAAACATCTTGACTGTTTTTAAAAAACATATTGGTTATGTTAATCATGTTTTTCCCATATAGTGAAATACCAGGTGATCATTTTTGACAGGAAAATGTTCCTGATGGCTTGGTGAAAGGCTGGTTATGTGCCAGTATTATGGTCTAATATTTTTGTAAACAATATATATCTATAAATTGCATTTTTTAAGGCCAGAAGGAATTAAGCTATTGAGCGAATGTCTCTAGATGGTGAATTATTAGTGACTTTTTTTCCTTTGTGCTTTTTTTTGTTTTCCAAGTTTTCTCCATTGAACATGTATAATTTTCCAGTTAGAAGAAAGCTTTTCTTTTATATAAATAATACTTATTGATTGTTTTAAAATCAGAAATTATAGATGAGTGAAAAGAAAAAAATCGCTTGTCATTTCTATGATTTGGAGCCTGTGTAATCTCTGCGGTCCTTAACCACAGAAAACAAGTATCATTTGTTTGTTGTCTGAAGTTGCGCTTACTTGCCACTTTATATTGAGCTGCTGGAAAATATTTAACCAACATTAACAGCAACACTTTGCCTTCTGTCATATTGTATTGACTAAAATCCCTCTTCCTTGCTTCCATTTAAGTATCCTACTCTACCCAATGCCCTTCACAGAACTAGTCTCAGAACACAGATTGGTGTCAAGGAGGCAGAAAAGCCAATCGACCAGAAAATGACCTCAGATGAAAAATTCTAAATTGGAAGGGACTCAGAGATCAGCTGTCTCAGTCCACTTATTTTACAGATGAGGAAACAGATCCAGAGAGCTTAGATGGCTTGGCCGACATCTTGCAACAAATTAAAAGCAGTCAGGATTCAACCCTGTCCCCTGACTCACTTCATGGTGCAGTCACACCCCAAAGCCACAGTGGAGACCAAACCTTCTGTACAGGATTAGACAGCAGCCAGAGGCCATGCTAAAAACTAGCCTCAGGTATAAGAGTAACTTCAGAGAGCTCTCTCCCCACACTCCCCACCATTCTCCCAGTCAAGTATCTGTGACTGTAGCTCTTGGAAAACTAGCCGTCATCCTCCCATACCTATATGTACCTACAAGGATCCTCCATTCCTCAGGAAGCCAACTTCTTGCAAAGAGCAGGTTCCTTAGCAGAGGGCAAGCCTGGATTGTGAATGCACTGTGACCTGCAGGGGTCTTACCCTCACAGTGTTACCGTCACTAATGTCCCTGCAATACACTAGCTATGTGACCCTGCCCCAGTCTCTTGATCAGGAAATTGATGATAATTACTATTTACTGTACTTACTGAGCATATGGATGCCAGTGTGCTGAGCACTGTGCATATGTGGTTTACTTATTCTTCATAACAACTCTACATCCTCCAGTCTGCAAATGAGGAAATGGAGACTCAGAGGGGATGAGGAAAGTGCCTAGCCCGAGATCATACGGTGGACAGTAGCTGAGCTGAGATGTGAATTTACATCTAAGTCCAGAGTTCTTGCCACTGACGCTGGCTTGTAGTTCGTCTGCCTTCCCACCAGACACTGGGCTGCAGGAGGGCAGGGACCAGGGTGGCTGGCTCTTCATAAACTCACTTCAGTACTTTCTAAATGAATGGATGCCAAGACCCTCATCACTTTCCTCTCCCTTTGTCTCTGAAACTCACTGGCACAAGCATGTATTTTCTCTATTTCCAGTCCCTCTAAATGGCTCTGGATACTAGTTGAAGTTGCTATTGTTTCCTGCTTCCTCTTCTGTGTTTATTTTTCCTCATTTTTACCATCTCCGTTTCCCTGTGAAGCCAGGGAAGATGTTCAGTGTTAAGATCATATGTAGTGCTTTTGAGTGTCTAAGAGGGTAAACTCTCTCTAAACCAAGTTTTCATTATGGGATAGTGATGTACATCTAACTTCAAGGCTTCTTAAAATTCTTTTTGTTTGTTTTCAAAGCTTTTTGATTTAGTGTACAGAGAAGAGACTTTGCTTAATGTCATTAAAAGTGTCACTCGCAATGGACGGTCCATCATCCTGACAGCAGTTCTGGCTCTGATCCTCGTTTACCTGTTCTCAATAGTGGGCTATCTTTTCTTCAAGGATGACTTTATCTTGGAAGTAGATAGGCTGCCCAATGAAACAGCTGTTCCAGGTGGGTTTGGGATCTTCTGATCTTTTTAATGCTTAAAGATTATTTCCTGATTATAACTGAACTAAAGAAAATGACTTTAGTAATGCAGATATCTCCCCATTGTATCTCCCTAACACGCAGAGTGTGAATTTCAAATACAGGTCTTCATTCTCACAATGAATGAGGCAATGTGGCATATCAAATGCTAAGAGTGGGTGACCAGATCTGACATTTATTTATTCACTAACATCATCTTTTAAACTAGTGCAACTTTTTTGTAAAGCAGTGACCACATATATTGAGAGCGTTGGAGTATGCATCCCTTTAACTGAGTAAATCTACTTCTAGGAATCAATACTTAAAGAAAAAAAGCCTGCCGACTGTGCACGTAGAAACAGACATATATGGGAGAACGTTCGCTGCAGTGTACAGTTGGAAGCAGTCTAAATGTTCGGGGGTGTTTCATCAGATCATGGTACATCCATGAGGTGGGGTGCCTTGCACATAGGTACATCTTTAGAAACCTCCATGGAAAAATACCCACAAGATGTAGTTGGAAATGGCAGAAGGATAACTATAGTAGGATCACATGTATGTCTTTTTTTTTTTTTTTTTTTTCGAGCCAGGATCTCACTCTGTCTCCCAGGCTGGCGTGCGGTGTGGTATGATTTCACCTCACTGCAACCTCCAACCTCCCGAGCTCAAGCAATCCTCCCACCTCAGCATCCCCAGTAGCTGAAACTGCAGGCGCCTGCCACTGCATGTGGCTAATTGTATTTTTTGTAGAGATAGGTTCTTGCCATGTTGCCCAGGCTGGTCTTGAACTCCTGGGTTCAGGCGATCCCCCAGCTTTAGCTTCCCAAAGTGCTGGGATTACAGGTGTGGGCCACTATGCCTGGTCTTATGTTTTCTTAAAAATTAAAAAGCCCATATACATATATTAAAACATGGATGACGGTACCTCCAGACTGCTAGCAGTAGCTCTCTCTGGGGCTTTTTTACTATATGCAGGTTTTACAGTGAGCTCATGTTATTTTTACACATAGCAAGAACAGAAGAGATTTCCAATTTTGAGAGTGAAAAAAAATGACCATAATACTTTAATGGTACCCAAGTGCCCTCTTCTCTCAGTTACAATAGTTGGCCCGACTTAGTGAAATACTTAGTTTTTCATCCCGAGTCTAAGAAAGAGACTAGAATCGTTGTGGCTGACTGAGCCAGCCAGCCTTTGTGCTCTCCCTCCCAAATGCTGTGTTCTTGGCATGTATCTCCCAGCCTCCCAAGTTGACACTAAGTGACATTTACTGCCAGCCATCTTAGAGTTGTGGACTAAACTGGCCTGGACCTTGGATTTCTATTAATGCCTGCTAATGCTTCTCGTGCAGACTTGGTATAAATCTTGCCAGAGTCTGTACGTTCAGTAGTATCTGTCTAAGAGTTTCAGCTGTTTGTCTTTAAAGTTGGAGAGGTGCTATTTAAGTGCGATATTTCTAGTAAGCCTACAGGAATTGACATTTTTGGCTTTTTTCCCATCCAGATCACCAAATGAAAGTGTAAATTGCATTTCTGCTTTGAATTTATATGCAAGATTCTAGGGTGTTATTTATGTAAAGAATTGTTTAATCAGCCGTGAATTGGGGACTTCAAACATTTTAACCATATGCTGCCAGACTGTTCATCATAAAATTTCCTTCTCTCTCCCAGAAACCGGCGAGAGTTTGGCAAGCGAGTTCCTGTTCTCCGATGTGTGTAGGGTGGAGAGTGGGGAGAACTGCTCCTCTCCTGCACCCAGAGAAGGTAGGACCTCCTAACTGTAAGCCCCATGTTAATATCGGACTCCTCCAGAGGCTTAGCTGATGCAGGTGATGTTGGAAGAAGATTAAATTTACTGCTCAGGAGTAAGGCTATAGCAAAGGGGAAAGGCTGAGAAAGAGGAGGGAGATGAAGGGAAAAGAAGGTTACACCTGAAGAAAAGATCTGATGTGATTCAGCCGATTTATACTGAGTGCCCGCCATCTGCCAGGGACTGTGGTGTACTCTAAGAGACAGTAATGTAGTGGAGGGTACGGGCAGGCCAAATGGTGATTGCTAGAGTTGCCCAATGCTGGGAATAAGGATGGAATACAGAAGTTAGGCACCTGGCCTACTACTGGGCTAAGCGTATCATCAAGAAAGTGATGTCCAAACTATAAAAGAAGACTCTTGATATTCCAAGGAGAGGGAATAGTACACCTAAAGGCTTTAAAGGTAAAAAGAAAAAAACAGCAAGTTTGGGGAGATAATGATTATAAGGAAGGAGAGTGGCAAGAAATGAAGCCACAGATACAAACAAAGGGCTAGATCATGAAGGGTCTTCTATGTCAGGCGTAGGAGGTTAAACTTCATCCAGAGGATGGTCAGGGGTTGTTGGAAGATGAGTGATGAAATCTGTGTTTTAGCAAGACCCTTCTGCAGCTGGAGAAAGGAATGAGGCTCACAGCAAGGCATGGCTTTACTGCATAAACCAGTGAGAATGAACAGCCTCCAATGTAAAGCAGTTTATCCAGAGGCCCCGCCGTGAAATATGCCTGGATGTAGTCCTCACACCATTCCCAGTGAGGAACCTGGGTCCTGTGGCATAACCCTCATCTGAGAGACAAGAGGCCTGGGACTCAGGGTTGCCAAGCAACTCATCTAACATGAAAAGACTGTTTGCAGCTGGGTCTGGGGTTTAAAACCTGAAAAGGACAGGGCATGTTTTAGATCCCACAGAGGGAGAGCAATACTACCATAGCTGGAGAAATTAGCAGCGGTTAGCGATGAAAACAGTTGCCCCAGACGACTTTAGCTTTTGAAAGAAAATACTTGGCTCTTGATTCCTTAATTTTATTCTTTCGTGTGCCTGGTGAGATGGCATTCAGGAAACAGGATTTCGAAATCCCGGTCTCTCTTTTCTCCTCACGTTTTCTCTCTGTTATTACTTGCCGTGTTCGCAGAGCTGGTCCTTGCAGAAGAAACGGAACAGGATAAAGAGCACACATGTGAGACGCTGCTGATGTGCATTGTCACTGTACTGAGTCACGGGCTGCGGAGCGGGGGTGGAGTAGGAGATGTGCTCAGGAAGCCGTCCAAAGAGGTAAATTAATCCCGAGGGGAAGGAAGGGCAAAGGGGGTGGGTGGGGTGGTTGGTGGGAGCACCGTGCAGTGGTGTTGAGTGTAAACTGAAGACGCAGAGGAAGAGCTGGGAGTAGGGCTGAGTAGCTGCGGAACTAGCTCGTCAGGCTTCTTTCCTCTCTATCACGTGAGGTGATGCCGCAAAATCAGCTGCGTGGAAAGGGTTGGCTTTGGCTCTCTGTTCAGTAGACTTAGGGACTGTTTCCATCAGGGGTTAGGCCTGATCCACCTGAACGCACAGTGAATATCCCTCCCGGCTGTGTCACACCACACTTGGAGAAGTCACAATTGAGACAGGGGATATGAAAAGAGATGCAGTTTTCAGTTTAAAAGTTGAATGCCCAATTTAATTTCTACCCAAGTAGATGAGGTCTCACTTGAGCTGTGCCCCAGGCTCTGCAGACCAAAGGGTCGCAAGGGACCCAGACTGATCCAGACACCTCTCTTTTCCAGGAACCCCTGTTTGCTGCTAGAGTTATTTATGACCTCTTGTTCTTCTTCATGGTCATCATCATTGTTCTTAACCTGATTTTTGGGGTTATCATTGACACTTTTGCTGACCTGAGGAGTGAGAAGCAGAAGAAGGAAGAGATCTTGAAGACCACGTGCTTTATCTGTGGTGAGTGTCGCTGGCCAGCTCCAGCGAGGGCGTGAAGGCCCAGCGTGGCAGAGGCATGTGGATACGGCGAGGGTGTGATGGGCTGGGTGCGTGCCCAGTTATGTGGGAGGGGGCACCGGCTGCTGCGTCCTCTTGACTCTTCTACCCTCTGCCGTGAGTGAGGCTCTCCTTGGCCTTTATTCTGCTGGGAAGTATTTACAGACCTGGGTTCTGACTGAGCTTCTACCACTCAACTAACTGTGTAACCATCATTTAGTCATTTAACATCTTTAATCCTTCTTTCTTCATCTGTAAAATGGGTACAATAACATGTCCTTCTCTGCATTATTGTGAGAATTAGGAGAGACCGCGTATGTAACACTCCTAGCTAGAACCTGGCACACTATAGGCACGGGAGGAGAAGTAGTGAACGGCTACGTAAAAGAGGTGCATGGACACCAAACAAATCATTTTCAGTATAACTACAGGAAAATATTTGTAAATGTAAACTAATCATGGAGGAATCTGGGGAGCTGAGTAATCATTTCAGGATTATTCATAATATAGCTACTAAATATATAAATTTCCTAGTGGTATGTATGCTAAAAAAAATGATCATTTTCCAATTAAAGACTTAAATTCTTTGCTTTTTGCCCCCTTAAAACCTTTTTAAGCTTTTTGCTTTGGCATAATTTCAGAGTTACAGAAAAGACATGACTATCCAAAGAATTTCTATATATTCCTCACCCAGAATCCCCAAATATTAATATTTTATCTCATTTGCTTTATACACACACACACACACATTTTCTAATGTGAGTGGCTGACAGTGATGCTTTCTCATCCCTAAATATTTTAGTACACATTTCCTAAAAACAAGAACATTCTCTTGTGTATCTACAGTATAATTATCAAAATTGGGAAATTAAAACAGATCCAATACTGTTATCTCATCTACAGACCTTATTCAGATTTCACCCTTCATTCCAATAATGTCCTTTGCAAATCCCACCTCCTGTGGGGCTTCAGTCACCATGCCTCGTTAGCCTCCGCTGACACTGTTGAAGAATGCAGGTCAATTATTTTGTAGAATGTCCCTTGATTTGAGTTTGTCTGATGTTTGCTCATGGTAAGATTGAGGGTATGTATTTTCCACAGGAATATCAAAGACATGCTGTTGTGTTCTTCTCATTGCATCATATCAGGAGGCATGTAATGCCAATTCATCTCGTAACTAGTATCTCGGCTCACTGTAACCTCCACCTCCCAGGGTTCAAGCAATTCTCGTGCCTCAGCCACCTGAGTAGCTAGGATTACAGGTGCCTGCCACCACAACTGGCTGATTTTTTGTATTTGAGTAGAGATGGGATTTCACTATGTTGCTGAGGCTGGTCTTGAACTCCTGAGCTCAGGCAGTCTGCCCGTTTTGGCTTCCCAAAGTGTTAGGATTACAGGCATGAGCCACTGCGCCCAGCCGTGATACTAACGTTGATCATTTGGTTAAGGTGCTAATTGCCAGGTTTTTCCAGTAACTCCACAAAGTTACTTTTTTGGAGAGACACTTTGTAAATATCCTGCTATTCCTTAAACTTTCACCCCTTAGCTTTAGCATTCATTGATGATGCTTGACTAACTCTATTATGATGATGGTTGCCCAATGATGATTTTTATTTTATTATTATTTCTACATTTCTTTATTGGCTTTTTATTGTAAGAAAGAATTTTTTCTTCTCCCCACGTATGTGTGTATATTTCTCTGTTTGTATTTGTAACTACATGGACTTGTGGATTTTTATTTTATTCAATGGGCTATTTATTTTGATGTTCAAATTGCTTCAGATGTGGCCAGTGAGAGCCCTTTCCAGCTGACTCCTGGGTTTAGTCATGTCATTGTCATTTTCTATGTACTTTCTTACTTTTTTGGCATCATAATATATTCCAGGCTTAAGCTCACCTTGTACATTTCCTGACCTATCCCTGGAATCAGCCATTTCTCCAAAGAGCCCTGGTTCTTTTTATCGGAGAAAGGTGTTTAGAAGCCAAGATCTGGGGACTGAGTGTGCTCATTCCTGTTGGTGTGCTGCTGCTCTCAGGGCTTATTAGGGTACAAATCTAGAGGAGAGGCGTATGCATCTGCATATGTGTGTATGTGTACACAGCACATGTATCTGCACACATCTGTGTATGTATGTATGAAAAAGGATGAATTCATACTGATACCTTTAATTCCATTTCAGCTTTACAGGGTTTATTCTTTCTCCCTTTCTCTATTTGTGTTCTTTTCTCAGGCAGTGAGGAATCCAGTTCCCATTATCCATGATATATTTATTTGATCAATCCTAGAATACGTAGAGACTAGAATTGCTCACCCCGGCCTCTTCAAATTATAAACCTACCAGCTAGAATTCAAAATTTGTTTAAAGTTCTTGTTGTCCTTACTTATTCCGCCTCCTCAAAAAACCTTAACATATCTGCATTTTGGCATTTACCTGGGCGAAGGGACTTCACGTTCCCCGGTTGCATGCAATGTGTGAGCGTGTCACATTCTCATTTTACCCCTAAACACTCCTGGAACCTAGACGGCGGTCTCCCCATTCACTAACAAGGCCACTAAGGCATGTGGAGATGAAGCAGCAACCGCTAAGTGGCAGAGGTGGGATTCAAACCCAAGTCTGTCTGACTCACAGCCTGTATTTTCCTGCCATAATGTAAACATGAATGTACTTATAAGGCCGACAGAATCCAACTCTTTATAAAGACAGGAGTGAAACCACAGCCCCCTTTCTACTGACAGTTCTGTTATTGATTTTTTTTCTTTACCAAGACTGCTTAGTTGGGGCTGGGGGATTTTTGTCTCATTTTTAGGCTTGGAAAGAGACAAGTTTGACAACAAGACTGTCACCTTTGAAGAGCACATCAAGGAAGAACACAACATGTGGCACTATCTGTGCTTCATTGTCCTGGTGAAAGTAAAGGACTCCACCGAATATACTGGGCCTGAGAGTTATGTGGCAGAAATGATCAAGGTGAGTGGAAAGGCCTCCTGGGAGCAAGGTGGACTTGGGGCCTACTGGCCTGGCTTCTCAGCTCTGAGCAAGGCCCCAGCAGCCCATCGGGGAGCTGCAGAACAAAAGAATAACATGCGATGTTGCCTGAACCCTTCTCACGGATGGGGCGCTGTGCTCTGTGAACTTCGTGTGTTCTCTGGAGTGATCCTCAGAACCACTAGATAGGTGGTATTGGCCTGTGTTAGTGGGGGAAATGTTGAGCCTCGGTGAGATTAGCACGTGAGCATGGAACTGGGGCTGGGATTTTAATCTGGATCAAACTCCATAGCCCGATTTCCTGTCGCTATGTGCATCTGCCTCTTTTCTTGATAGTGCTTTTTTCCCCCCTTCTTTTTAAATAACACCTGCTCTCTAAGAGGTGTCTTAGAGGCAAAGTGACTGCTCACTGCAGTTCAGCATGGTTTGTGTTTGCCCTCAGCCTCGCCTTTCTGGGAGACACTCTACTAATCATTAAGAAGTGATCATATGATGGAGGAATTTGAGTTCCAAATGAATCTTTTCGCTGATGGGAAGTGTGGATACTATGTCCCAGGAAGCGGGGAAGCTGCTGCAGGCTGTTAGAGAACACTTCTTGGGCAGAGTTTGCTGAGACACCAAACGTGCGCTGTGGGTGTCCCGGGCCAGCTGTTCTTTCAGACCTGTGCTTTCCGAACATCATTAAAATGTTCAGGGGTGGATAGTGGAGTGAGGAGCATGAACTGTGAAATCGAGGGAGTCTTTGTGATTCACGCTGGCTGCCTCTGAGGAGAAGGGGCCAACTCTCCTTCCAGTTACCAAGGACTTGAGTGCTCGGCCTGATAATGACTTACCCTAAAGGAGCCTGCTTTTTATGTAGATGTAATTTTCAAGCTTTTTATGTAAAGATACTGGAAGTCAGGTCTGTTCAGATAAGTATCATCACTGACAGGCCTAGAGGCAGCCAGGCTTTCAGTTTTATTGCCAGCAGGGCAGCGATTGCGTGCTTGTATTTGCTGAATACCCCGATTACAGAGGCACAGAGGCCTCTCCTAGGTTCTGGAGGGCTTTCTGGAGATTCTGTGCCGTCTGTACCCTTGAGGTCCTTAGAGTTGAATTCCATGCTTCTCGGATTTTATTGTACATATGGATCATCTGTGGAGCATGTGAAAATTCACATTTTGACTCAGCAGTCACTTCCAGGACTTGAGATGTTCTGCATTTCCAACAGCCTTCCAGGAGATGCCGAAGCTGCTGGTCCGGGAATCACCCTTTAAGTAGTAAGAGCCTCACAGAGGAGACAAAACAGATGCTTACTTAAGATTACTCTCAGAGGGGTTGTGCGAATGATGAGGAGAAATATTCCTAATCCTTTACATACAGTTGGTCCTCTTCGGTTTGTAAAATCCTCTCACCTCTAGTATTGTATTTGGTTGTTAAAGTTACGCTCCATGGGGAACCCGGAGGAAGGGACTTCTGGGGTGGGGAGAGATGGATGGAGGTTCACGGCAGAGGTAACTTTTGAAAAAGGTTTTGAAAGACAGGATGAAGACACTAGGGTCACAGATTAGCAGAAAGAAAGGAGAAAAAAAAATCAGCACAGACTGGGGAGAAAAAGACACAAGTTGCAGAATGCTGATGATGGCTTATCCCTTTTACAGATAAAAGCCAGGCTGGGGGTTAAGTGACTTCCTAGGAACAGTTCAGAAGGAGCTGAGCCAGAATTCAAACCAGGCTTGGCTGACTGTAGAAATCGCACTCCATAATCATGTTGTTGGTAGGAAACTGGGAGGGTGCTGGTGATTCTGGGAGCAGACTCCTATTTTTAAGCAGATTAGGGATTCTGATGGGTGCCAGTGTGGATTTCCACAGGTGAGGTTTCCAGGGTCAGGACACATTAACTGCAAAGTCCTCAATTCCTTTCTTTTCCTCCAGTTGTTGACACTGGCAAATTAAACCCTACTCGATCAGCATTTATACTGACACAGACCTGTCCACATGCACAGATAATGACCTTCATTTGCATTCGATGTCTTAATGTCTAAAGGAGGCCTGTACTGTTCACCCTTGACTTATGTCCCTTCTCACCCCTCACTTTGTTCTCTTGTCTCTGAAGTGTTTGAGTGGGCCCTATCTTTAAATCTTCCAGGGGCCAGTTTTGAAGTTTTCTCTTAATCACCTTACTTTCCGGTCACAGAAAACTCTGGCACACTTTTGGGTTTCTGGCTCAATCGTGGAGACTTAAAGGCGTCTTGTGAGCAGTCACTTGATAAGGATTAAGAGCCAGAGCGACCTGTAGCCTGCCACCCACCCAACCCGGTCAGAGCCTGCTGCGTGGCAACACTCTGAGAACCTGGGTGTTTGGTGTGCTTTCTCCATCCACATCATTCTTTGATTATATGAGACATCTTGTCAGAAAACCTAAAAATCTACAGCATCAAGGATTCTTCTCTGAATGTTAAAGTTGTTGCAGAACTAGATGTTCCGTGCGCTAAGTGGTGGCTCAGAGAAGCATCAGATCTACCGCTAAACGGTGGTGCCTTCTCGCCTGCACTATCTGCTGTTATGTTTAGTCTTGAAACCACATGAATCCCTGCTGCGGACTCCTAAGGGAGCATTAGCCCCATCAGGGTAGTGGCTGGGGTGCTCAGCTGAGTCATTTGGCGGGGGTGGGGGCTGGGGCCCCATGGGACCTCAGAGCTGCGGTGCAGAGGCTACAAGACCACCTGTGGGCCCCGCTTAGTCACACCCTGTGGAGGCAGCCACAGTTGGGATGAGGCCCCCACCAGCCTCCCCCCTGAGCGGGGGCATCCTACCCACTGCTGCTGGGAGGGAAAATCAGGTGATCTCTTGAATGAGCCAACCCCAGGAGGCTGTAGCTACTCCAGCGTGGAGGACAGAGAAGGGACAGCTGATGGGCAGTGGCAGAGATGGAAGGAAAAGCAGGCTGGAGGGCTCACTGCCCTCTTGCTTACCTTATGTCTTTGATACAGGCTCTTTTAGGGTATGTGGTCCTCAGGAAAAATACCTCTTGCCTAATTGCAGAAGGCTGGGGATGTTGGATTATTCTGCAGCTCTCCTTTAGCCCATGGTTGAAGATCCCAGAGACTCCTGGAGACTTGTGGAATGACAGCTGCCAAAAGGCAACCCAAGAGAACCAATGGAAAAGGCCTCAGATGCCACTCGGGCAGGGAGGAGCCCAGCTGCCCTGAGAGCAGCTCCTTGCAGACAGCAGCATCAGGGATGGCAAATGGGTTTTCATCTCACCCCACACTGGGTCATAGAATTTATCTGGGGCACTGTATTGAGAAGGGTTCTTGGAAACCCAGGCTGACTTGGAAAGAATGACATTTGACGAGTCATGAATGAAAGAGGTGTCTGTGTGCAGAGCCATGGCCCTCCCTGCCTAGTCCCATGTCCCAAGGGCACATTCCCTGCATTGGTGGCTGCTCAGCCATGTAAAAACACAACAGCCTGTCTAGATCAGATACTTCACCTTTCCTAATTCCTGCTGGAACTGCCTACAGACAAGGTGACAGGACCTCTTCTCCCTGTAGATAGAAACAGTGTGTTTCTTGTCATCTCTGGAGGGAGGGAAAGAGGGAACATGTAAAGAAGCTCTGTCTTAAGTTGAGAACTCTGCAACTGGCTGTTCACCCACAAGTTAATCTTGTTTAAACATAATAGATCATACATTTCCCTCTCCCCTTTTGGTCTTCCCCTCTCTCCTTTCACTGGAGATGGGAGTATCCCCCTCAAAGCTGGGGCCAGGCTGATGCCTACTATGAAGTCCTCACTACCCAAGAAGTGGAGGCAGAAGATCCAAGGTGAGAGTTTCCGCTCTGTGCCTTCCCTCGCTGTGTGACCCTGGGCAAGTCACGGGACTTTGCTGACCTGGGTTTCCTGTCTGTACATCGCGGTTCATACCACCTCACACATCCGTTGGGTGGTAGACATGAGCTAAATGAGACCTGGCAGGTGGGAGGCACGCATAGAGGGAGGGAGCAGGCGAAAGAGCAACTGAGCAACAGGCCCAGAGGACAGCCAGCCAGGAAGCAGGGGCTGCGGGGCTGACAGCAGAGCTGACAGAAGCATCATTTCCTATGGTTCCAAAACTCTGCAAGACACCTTGGCTGTGGGCACGTTGTCACTAAGAAAAGTCAGAGTGGGCATCTTGACTCTAAGAGCCTCCTCCCCTGGAAAATCCCTATGTCTTTCTCTCTCTTGAACTTTAAATCTTTAAGTGTCCTTCAAAGTTGAGGCAGGGCATGGTTGACGTTAGCGTTCTTTTCTCTGTTGAATTGGGCACAGATACTTGTGAATTCTATCCATGTCTTTAGTGGTTTCCTCCACTTGCTTTTACTGCCCAGAAGTAGGGCTTTCATTGATTTGGGGAGTGGACCCTGAGTTCTGTGTATTCAAGGCAAACCTCAGATTAATCATGAAATCATTCATGGTTCGCTGGTAGATTTGTCCTTCAACTCAAGCACCTGATGGAAGGCAATGCTGTCGAGTACTCAAATGACCAGGGAAATGAGCCCTCCTCCACTGTAACTCACAGTGCCGCTCATTCCCCAAGATGCAATCTCATATTCATTGACTTGGGCCCTGGACAAGCCTGGGCTTTCAGAGAAATGTGACTGTGGGGTGACCTGACATAGCCCTTGGCAGATCAAGGGAAGAGGGAAAAAATATTTCCTTTCCCTGCGGGAACTTGAATTTTGGTGCCATCATAGTTTTGGTGATAGCCTTTTTTAATAAGCAAATTTTTATTAACCTTGATCTACATTTAAGTTTTCACAGTAATTTATATGCTGCACACCCTTTTTTGAATAATTTTAGCACTGTTTGGCTTTGCTCTAGTGCCAACTAAACTGAGAATTTGTGTTAGTCTATAGATGATGATTTGAAAGGCCATGCTATTGGAGCTATTTAATCTGAATAAGTGGTGAATTCATTATGAGCACTTTGCCTGAGAGAATTTAGATACTGCACCCTGGGCATGTTGTAGGTAAAAGACCAAATATTTGATTCCCAGCAAAGAAACAGCAGCCCATTTTTCTAGTATAGTCAAATGCAGGAGACGAAATTCTTCTTGAAAATTAGAAATTTGAGCAGCATTAAGAAGGAAGGTTGGTAAAGAAGACCAAACAGTAACTTAAGTACACAACAGTAACAATATGAAACTAACATAAGTGCCCATCAACAAATGAATGGATAAAGAAAATGTGGTATATAGACACAATGGAATACTATTTGGCCATAAAGAAGGAATGAAATCCTGTCATTTGCAGCAGCATGGATGGATCTGGAGGCCATTATCTGAAGTGAAATAAGCCAAGCACAAAAAGACAAATATTGAATGTTCTCATTTATATGTGGGGGCTAAAAAAAAAAAAAAATTGATCACGTGGCAAGTGGAAAGATAGATAACAGAGACTGGGAAGAGTGAGTCAGGGGAAAAAGGAAAGGAGGAAGAGAAATGGGTTAAAGGGTACAAACATCCAGTTAGGTAGAAGGAATATGTTTGGTAGCAGAGTAGCATGACTATAATTAACAAAGACGTGTGGTGCTTGGGTGATGGACGCCCTAGATACCTTGACTCGATCACTAGGCACTATATACATGTAACACAATTTCATATATACCCCATACATTTGTACAAATGAAAAAAATATAAGACATGTCTTCTGCTAATTATAGATTTCACTTCTGTATGTTGGAATTCTGCCCCGTTAACATAACTCTTATATTTTCAGAGGTGTGTTTTTGAGTGGATTGCATATAAAGACGACCTGATCAGATAGAACACTGTCCATCTACATTTCAGAAGGTCCCGATACCTTGGTCTACTCTGGCTACTTCTCTAGGACAGCATATTCGTCGACTAACGTGGACAGTGAAATATCGGGGGAGAACCTGCCCCCCCATGGTAGCTAGAGTGTTCTGGAATGCACCAGCGCTGCTGTTTCTGGAGGAGCAGTCTGTGCTGGGCCCTGCTTTACCCCGGGAAGGGCAGATTGGATAGTAAGGAATAGGTCGTGTGTAATCAGTGTGCAGGAAATAAACACTGTATGTGCATGATCTCACTCAATCCTCATCACAGCATGGTAGGTGGCACTATTAACACTTTATAGATGGGAACCTAAAGCTCAGGAAGGTTGAGCAACTTTAGCAGGGTCGCGGCGCTGGGAAGTGCTAGAGCCAAGACTGAAATCCAGAGCTGCTGAACCAGAACCCACCCTCAGGTTGTCCTGACCCACATATCCACATGTGGTTACCTGTGTGCACATGCACACAGCCCTCCTGTCAGTCTGCAGCCATTGGCTGGCTGGCGGCATCTGGTTTGGACTGGCGCATCTTAGACTTGGACTGGCTTATCTCCCATCCCTGACCCCGAGTGATACTGAATTAGCCTCCTTTAAAAGAGGCAAGATGCAGGAAAGGCCCCTTTGCGGGTAGAGAGGAGAGTGGGAAAGAGGATCTCCCGGGGATACTGACTGGCTCATGCATAAATCAGTAAGACAGGAGTTAGATGGGGTGTGACTTTCAGAGCTGCTGCTGCCAGCAACCACTGCTCAGACAACCACTTCAAAACCCTAGGGGTTGTTGAGATGGTAGGAGTTCAGGAAAGGGTATCAAGTGCAGCCCTTGCAAAGGATGTATCTGAAATATATGTTAATTTTGACCTGCTGAAATATGAGAAACTTCACTACCCTCACCTTAGCTTGAAACAGGGAATGACATGTCCTTTGGTGGCCAGATTTGGGAGGTGTCTAAGTAAAAGGAGAAGGACGATTCACTAGACCCACAGCCAGACTGGAGCTTCCACACCCAGGTGACTCATCTGAATGAGTTTAACTCCCGAATAATTACACATGAGAATGTCTGCTCCATCATCCTTTAAGCCTGGTGCTGAGTTTTTCTCACAGTGGGGGTAGACACCTCCCTACTTTCTCTCTTTGCCTCTCCTGCTCCCTCTTCCTTGCCCTCAACATTCCATTGGAGATTTTCCAGTTTGTTCCATTACGGGTTAGTTCACTTGACCTCTTCAGAAACTAGCTATACAGGATCCAGAAGCAAAGGAGCAATTTTCCAGATCAAAAGTAGTCTCAATGTGGCAGCAAGTGGGATGCTCTCAGAAGGTGGTGGGGTGCTTTTGCATAGGAGGGGAGAGTCCAGGAGCCCGCATTCTTGGAAAATGCTTTCCTGAGAGCTGCGGGTAATTTGCTTCAAAAAAAGTAACACGCAAAAGAGCCTTTTTGCCTGACAGCACCTCCTGGGTAACATTTCCAAGCAAATAAGTTCTATTAGCTAATTCAGTGCTACTAAACATCTATGAGGAAACATTATGAGAAGATTCAAAAGCAGTAGGACATCTGGCCCTTGTGTTTATCTGTATTTGATAAGATGACACAGGAAGCAAATACAGAAAGCAACGTGTTAACAAGGGCAAAAGATCAAAATGGAAACTTAATACCTGCGTGTCACTACCTTCTGTTTAAAAGGGGAACTGGCTGAAGTCTTACCTTGACTCAAGAGACAGCCTGTGAAATCTGCAGACACTTTCTGAAGTTGGGGACAACAGCTTCCAGCCAGAGGCAATGCAAGGAACCAAGTGCAGGGGCTGGTGGGAGTAGAGTTACCTGCAGATCATAATGAGATAAGAGTAAGGACCCAGGTGTGGGGGAAAAGATGGTGGCAGCGGTGACTGGAGCCAAGAAATGAGCATAAAAATTCACACAGCCATCATGGGGCGTCTCACTTTAAGGAAATCAGAAGTTGGAGACCCTGCCAGACAGCACTTAGGTGCAGGAGAGAGGAAGGGCGAGTCCAACAGGGCGTGCACTTAACCCTGGTCTGACCTTTCTGCCTGCCTGTGCACCTCCTCCGTGCATGAAGCAGGCAGCTCCTGGCTGTTGATAAAGTGCCGTGGACACCTTCTGCTTCGTGCAGATGCACGATGATGGGTTTGGGCTTTTATTCTGAATTCCAGTGAGGATGCTGGCAGGAAGGGAGTGCCTAGGTATGTTCCTAGAATATTGATATTTCAACATTGGTAGTGCTGAGCAGCAGCTTTCCTTGTGGCCTAACCTGGGAGGCCACGAGCATTGGTTAAAATGTCACCTGGGCTCTGACAAGCCCTTAACCATGGGTGAGGATACAGCCTGTGCTGCCTGCCAAATACGATTCCCAGAATGCCCCCTGAAGTTAGCTGGCACCACGGCAGAGTCAAGAATATCGGAGCAGGGAGGAGTGAAGAGGGATTTGGCACTGGCTTCCCGGTGGCTGGAAACAGTGTGTCAGCGTCATTGGACTCGCCGCCCAGCCAGCCAGCCAGGCCTCTCTCACCCCACCCTGTGCACTTGAGCTTGGGTTCGTGTCAGTGGCAGCTGCACAAAGCAGTTGCTGAGCTTAAGTTTCCCCACCCAGCCTTAGAACACATTCTGCCCTTTAGTCTAGAGAGGATGAAATCACCCCTTGTTCCGTGCAGCACTTCACTGGCACTTTCCTTTCATTGTGAAGCACTTGGCGTTTGGGCCCCGGTTCTGCACTGACCTCCCAGTGCTCTCCTCCGAATTTCCTACATTCTGACCTTCGTGGAGGGTGTGCCAGGTGCTGTTTGTAACAATGAGTTGAGCAGAGCCATGATCCTCCCTGAAGGAGCTTGTGTGCTAAGGGAGAGCATGGGGCGTGAGTCAGGTATACCCAAGAGTCTAGTCTGTGAGACTGTGCAGGACATGAGGGTTATGCATAGACATTGTTCCATCAGCCACTGAAGACTGGCTTCACTGCATGAAACCACTTCTCCCCATTGGCTACTTCGTCCAAGGATGTATGAGTTTGTACATGCTTATTATACACACGAAATACCTGCATACATGCACATTTTCCTCAACTTGGCAGATCTGATAAGCTCCAAAAGTGCATTTTCTCCCCCCGCCCACACCCTGACCCACCCTCCTGCTCCTTCCCCGACAGCACCACCACTGTGCTGCCCCGCTTGCCCTTTACTTCCAGACGTCCTAACTACATTTGTAACTCCCCTGCTTCAACTCCTTTATTTCCTGTGTATTCTAAATATTGACTGTGTCTGGTAGAGCTGGACTATAGTATATGATACTGAGAAGTGTGTCACCATAAAAATGCACTTATAAAACTGCTCTCACCTGGAAAATGTTCCGAATATGACTGTCTACATCAGGTATATATATTCAGAGTTCTTTAAAACCTGCGTCTTTACACTGAAGCCTACTGTCATGTCTCTAGGGAATGTGAGAATGAGGAAAAGATGTTAGTATTTAGGGATAGTCATTTGTATGTGAAAGCTATACAAGGTGAACTAGACTGAGTTTCCACCTTTTACAAATCCTCTCTCTTCAGGGCCTCAGTTTTACCACCTATAAAATGAGGAAGTTGAATCAAAGCGTCTCTTGTGCCCTTTGTAGGGTCTAAGATTCCAATAAGCAACACTCAGAGTGGGGATAGGAGTTCGTGAAATATGAAACAGGAAGGTGTGATCCTTAGGGTCTGGGTCAGGGATCAGAGTACAAGGGGCTGGTTAGAAAAGGGGAGGGTTTGGAAAGGATTAAGGAATTTGGAGACCATCCACATGGCAGATGATCTCTTTCCCCCTAAAGAGATCTAGCTGTGTGGAACTTTTCTTCCAAACCACTCTTAAGTCAATAACAGTGCTGGTACCCTTCTCACTCCTTCATGAAGTCCTGTAGATGGTGAGACAGATAACATCTTCCATCACTTCTTTCTCGGTGTGTCTAGGCAGGACTGACCTTGCGTAAAACCATTTCAGCTCAGAGCTTTCCAATATAAAAGCCCATCCGATGATAAAGCTGAGATGGAACGTGGTTGTGTTGCAGCAGCTTATTGGTGAGAATGTGTGTGTGTGTGTTTCAAAGATAAATGTATCTTTCCCTGAAACAACAGCATAGAACTTTGGAAAGATGTTTCCCTAGGCTTAAAACAAACACAATGTATTGTTGTATAAAAGTAGTAACGGATCAAAGTTGAATACTACTGGAATCCAGAAAAGAATAGAAGAAAACCACGAAAATTGCTAAAATCCTCATACACAGCCACTGGGAATGTTCTGGCATATTTCTTAGCTAATTGAAAGTGCAGGGGAAGTTGCCTAAGTGGGATGTCATAAGCCAGCTTGGACGCTGATGTGGGGAGAAGGGTGAGTGAGCCTGATTGTTCTCTATTCAGAGTCTCAAATGGGCGCGCCCTGCCCTTGTCCAGCACGGGTGGCCGGCCCCACCTTTTTCTCCTCCTGTCCTCTGGTTTCCTCAACCTGGCAGCCTAGGTGCCCAGGACCCAGCAAGTGTGCACCCTGTGTACCATGGTCCCTGTGCACCATGGCACCCTGTGGGTGCCCAGGAAATCCTCCACCTGTGACCCCAGAGTGACTTGATTATTCTGAGGCTGGCTCTTCCTAGGGATTTCATCAGAAACGGGTGTGGTTCTCTCTGCTGGGATGAGCCCATCTTTGTTGCGCTGTATCATCCAAGAACAACTATGGAGTCTGGGAAGGGTGATTGGTCATTCCAGTCCAGCTGAAGATTATATAATGTGGCCTGTTTTGGTAATGTCATTCAGAGCTCAAAAACAGAACCAGACTGACACCTTGATTTATGCAGTTTGGATACCCTTCATGTGGCTTAGTTGGTAAAAAGAGAAATCAGTATCCCTAAAATTTTTATCCCAAAGAAAGAAAGGAACTAACTTTACACAGGAGCTGAGCACTGAAACTAGAGTCAATACGTGGATTGCAGTGCTGACTCTATCCCAGCTCTAGGCAGATGACATACTGATTTATAATACTTTTGCATAATGCTTTCCAGTTTATGGGACATTTTTATAGCCATCTGATCCTTACAGTAACCCAGTGAGGTAGCTGGTGAGGTGATCTCTTTCAAAAAAGAAAGAAAGAAAGAAAATAGACCAGGTTGGTGAGCTAGCTGACTTATACACTCATTCACCATCCTGTATACACACAACTGAAACTCTTCTTATTACAGGCCATTGCTTTTTCTACTGACACACTAATGTCACAAGGCTGTGGCAGAAATGTACAGAACCTGTGAAATACAGGGATATTAATATGCATGTGGTCTGAAGTCACTGTACTTTTGGGACAAAGAGAACTAAATTCCTTGAATTTGGGGCTGGCCAACAAATTCCGGGTATGGAATCCCATTTTTAAAAAATTAATAGACTCACAAGATAGAAGAAGAAGAAAAAATTAAAAAGAATAAAAGGACGATAATTTTTTAATAAGAAAAAATTACTAGACTTTATTTTTTAGAGCAGTTTGAAGTTTACAGAAAAATGGGGCAGAAAGTACAGAGTTCTCATACATGCCCTTCTCCTCCTGACTTCCTGCCAGTTTCCTCTGTTAGTAACGTTTTGTATTATTGTGGCCTGTTTGTTAAGATTTGATATGCCAATATTGGATACATTGATATTAATGTCCCTCCATCATTTGCTGCTTACTTTTCATGTTGTGCATTCTGTGGGTTTTCACCAATGCAAATGACACGTATCCACCATTAGAATATCATACAGAATAGTTGCTGCTCTAAAAATCCTCTGCACACCTCCTATTTATCACTCCCTCCCCCTGAGCCTCAGGCTGTCTCTGATCTTACTGTGTCCAAAGATGGGATCCATTTTTTAGGGTTTTTTTAAAACACGTAAAACAGTTTTTTGTTTTTTGTTTTTTTTTTTTTTGTGAAACGGAGTCCTGCTCTGTTGCCCAGGCTGGAGTGCAGTGGCACCATCTCGGCTCACTGCAACCTCTGCCTCCTGGGTTCAAGCGATTCTCCTGCCTCAGCCTCCCGAATAGCTGGGATTACAGGCACATACCACCATGCCCAGCTAATTTTTTTGTATTTTTAGTAGAGACAGGGTTTCACTATGTTGGCCGGGTTGGTCTCGAACTCCTGAGCTCAGGTGATCCATCCACCTCAGCCTCCCAAAGCACTGGGATTACAGGCGTGAGCCACCATGCCTGGCCTATAATAGATATTAAGCTCAGGTGATCCATCCACCTCAGCCTCCCAAAGCACTGGGATTACAGGCGTGAGCCACCATGCCTGGCCTATAATAGATATTATTAAGTGGCATTTCAGAGCTACTGAACATAAAGATGACTATTTTTTCACCAAAACCAACAGATTCTGTGTTTTTGTTTTTGGAGGGTTAGGTTTCATTTCGTTTTGCTGTGATCTTAGAAAAATTAGCTCTAAAGATTAAATTTTTTTCTTCCTCTTCAATGAAAATAATCACCCTACTAGCTCATAAAAGGGACAAATGATTTAAAGTCCGTTAAGTGTCCCATATTCCTGCTTTTGAAGACATAAATATTATCTTCAAGCCTCCTCCTCCTGACATTTTCTGAGGGTTTAAATACATGGGGAGGCCAAATCTCTGTTTCCAGGCCTACCCCATACCCCCTTCTAGCTATTTCCATCACCTGAGCATCCCTAGGCATTCTGAGAGCATCCAGTTTGTCTTCCTGCCTGGTAAGAGCAGTAGACATGAAGCTGCCATTTGAGTTGGAAAGACCATCTTTGCCTCCTCGCATCTTCCCAGAAGGGATTCTCAAGGGCAGAGAAAGCAACAAGAGCATTTTTCTAGGACCCATCTTCTCTCCCATGACCCTTTCTTTTGCCCTCAAGTCCCCTCACCCTCAACACCTCATTCTCTGATTTGGCTATAAAAGATTCAACAAAAATGTTCCATCGTTTAGGTGGTAAACGTAATACTCTACCTGAGCAGACTTTCTCTGAGGAGGTGATTGATTACTCGGTAGTCTTTCTTAGAACAGCCTCTTCTTTTGAACCTGGGAAGAAAAAAAAATACCCCACTTCTCAGAATGATTCGCATTTGCATCATACAATCCAACTTCCTCCTCCGTCTGTCTGTCTTTGTCTCTCCCTCTCTCTCTCTCTCTCTCTCACACACACACACACTCTCTCTCTCTCTCTCTCTCTCTCTGTCTCTCTCCCTCTTTCCAGTCAAGGACATTTCAAGAGGTTGGTCAGTACCACCCCCATATCTAAAACTTCAGTGTTTGCCTTCGCAGGGACTTTTCCAACTTTACCTAGAAAAGAACTAACCAGAACCTTAGCACTTGTGGTCAGCCTGCTTCCGGCTGTGGCTTCAGTTAGTTTGTCTGCTCCGAGAGAGGAAGCACTTGCTGTGACGGGAACTGTACTGGCTGGATTGTAGGAGGACCGGGGCAGACAGTGCCTAATGACATCGGTATGTGAGATGCCAGCAGCAAGGAGTGAGTGAAGCAAAGCAGACTGAAGCCAGAGTCAGACCCAGTGGCAGATGCGGCTGACAGATGCTCAGTGACCCCGTAATCCTCTCCCCACCTTCCCCTCCCAACTGCATATACACACACACACCCCAAGATAATTCACAACAGACAAAGCGTCTTAGCTGAAGATGACTTTTCCAAAAATCCATTAGAAGCCAAGACACTGAGACACGTTTTTGATCTTGAATAGATAATACAGGCAAGATTCTGCAAACATTTCTAGGCCTTCAGACTCTGGCTGGCTGGAGAGGCGTGGGTGACAGGCTTCACTGGAGTCACTCGGCACTCAAACAAGCTCAGGGTTTTGTATGAAAGTCTTAGCTAGAGAGAAAGTAATTGGATTCAGGTGTTCTCTCTGTGCCTATTCCAGTAACTGGGTTATAGTCTAAACATCTGCACTTTGAGATTTAGATTCTCTGTGCAGAGGGGACCCTGTTGGTGGGGAACCTTACACCACACTGGAGCCTGTCCTACTGCACAGGATGCAAAGCCAACGGGAAATTGAGAGAACAGTCTGGCTAAAATTGCTAATTAATTTTAACTACCAGGTACTTCTTGGTAATTTGAGATTTAATTTCACAGCCCAGGATGATTGTTTAATTAAAACACTGGCAACACCTAAATTTGGGGCTCTCCCCCACTTCAGTGCAGAAAAGATAAGAATGCTTGCCAGTGGGATCCCTCCTAGCCCAGCTTTTCATTATTACATATTAAGGGAAGCAATGGGGGAGACTCTGTGTGGTGGTGATTGATAAATTTCTAGACCAGAAAATCCTTTTGCTATCTTTGCATTGAAGGCCTCCTGTGAAATGGAGAATGAGGCTTTATCCATAGGATGGGAGCACATGGCCCATGTGGACTGCACAAAGTATGACCTTCTTTGAAACGCCGTGTTTTAACATTTGATTGAGCACTTTGGGAGGTGGTGGTTGGATCACCTGAGGTCAGGAGTTCAAGACCAGTCTCTACTAAAAATACAAAAATTAGCCAGGCATTGTGGTGCATGCGTGTAGTCCCAGCTACTTAGGAAGCTGAGGCATGAGAATAGCTTGAACCCGGTAGATAGGCAGAGGTTGCAATGAGCTGAGATGGCGCCACTGCACTCCAGCCTGGGTGACACACCAAGACTCCATCTCAGAAAAATAAATTGACCTTTCTATCTGGTCTACGTAACTTTTTGAATTTAATATAAAAATATTTCAATCATTTACCATTGATTAAAATGGATATTGTACATTCTAAAAAGATGCATTATTTCTTTGTATGGCTTTATGTACCCCTTGGGTGGGGCCATCAAGTCCCAGGATTACAGGTATGCCATGTAGCAGCACAAGACGCAGGGCATCAGTGCCTCTCCACCACCACTGAGGCGAGGGGCAGAGATGCCAGGAGCAGCCCTTGGCATGCTGATGGGCCCCATTCGTGTCTTCAGCACACACTCTTTAGACACTCACCCTTGGAGGTAGGGCCTCCGTGCAGCTCCACAGAGGCGAAGAACTATGCATTGAGACCTGGCCGGTGACCACAGTTCTTGGACTAAAGCAGCTTGAGAATAGAGACCTTGTCTTTCTCATCTTTAGATCCTCGGCGCTCAACCCCATGCAGGACACAGATATTGTAAAAGTTCAGTAAAAGGCTGTTGAATGGAGAAAGTCTGTGCATTTTGCATTTATTTGTTCAAAGACCCTTCTGAAATCATTGCCTAGAGGGCCAGGAGGTACATATGGCATGAAAGAAGGTGAGGAAAATTCTCATTTTAATCTGTAGTCATTTGGTCACTTGCTATTAGAATAAGGGAGAGAAACTGTTCCTTAAACTTTCGGCTATGTGCAGACTCTTGCATTGGTTTTCTGGAGTCTTTTGAAGGCCTCATTAATGTGGACTCTGTTCGGAAATCTGTGTTTTCTATTTTTATAGAAGGTTTGCTAAGCAAATGAACATATGAAGGATTTGAAAGCCAGATTTTAGATGGATTCGCTAACATTTTAGGCAGTTTAGATTCATTTGCATGTCAGTAATAAGTGAGCTACAGGTGAGTTCTGACTACTAGCAGTGAGGACTGTGAATGTCCATCCTCTCTCCTCTCCACTGGTCTCGTAAGGCACGGCGGCCTTTCACAGAGTTCCTGCTTCCTTCTGTTTCCCTCTAGTCTTCAACAGTCCAAGCTGCTCCTGCCTGTCTGCCCTCATCCCCAGCTCCAGCCACACTGGAGCCTCACTGTGCCAGTGGCCTCTGTGAAATGCCCTCATGCTTGCCCAAGGGCTAACCTTCTTTAAGGCCAAGCCTTGCTTGAAGACAATTTTAGCCAATCAGTCACTGGTTGTTGGGTCTTACTTGGACACTACTCTCTCTACCGCTCCTAGATACAACATAGCCTGCATTATTCCTTATTCTTTTATTTGTTTTCAGAGAGTCTTGCTGTCACCCAGGCTGTAGTGCAGTGGCACAATTATGACTCACTGCAGCTTCGACCTCCTGGGCTCAAATGATCCTCCTGCCCCAGCTTCCCGAGTAGCTAGGACCACACCGAGCTAATTATTTTTATTTTTTATAGAGATGGAGTCTCACTCTATTGCCCAGGCCAGTCTCAAACTTCTGGCCTCATGCTATCCACCCACCTCGGCCTCCCAAAGCACTGGGATTACAGGCACCAGCCACCAGGACTGACTGGCCTGTTAAAAAGAAAATCTAGATGGTCACTCTCCTTAACTAAATTGTAAGCACTTTGATGGCAGGAATTCTATCACATACTTAGGTATCAAAACTGTTTCTCCTTTGAGGGGGTCTAGGATGCAGTGACCATGTCTCTGTTGCTCACTGTAGTATCCTCAACATTGTTGTATCCAAAGTGGGACTTTGTATCTTTTTTCTTCAGTTTGTTTTCCTCAATTGAGGTCAGTCTGCAAAAATATGTAGCAGCCACCGTGAGTATCTAGGGCCTCGTGCTAAGTGATCTCTCTGCAGCTGTGCTTTGGTTTGTGGCTTCAGCAGCCCAGCCCACATCATCCCTCCTCCCCTCACCCTAGTGGGAGTGAGTGATCACCAGTGACCTGTCGCCTATGTGTGCCCTCTTCTGAAAAATGAGGTTTCCTTCTCAGAGTTGCATAGTCCTTGAACATGGGCTACTTCCTTGGTGGGAAGATGTGGCTATGGCTGAAGGATTGACACAGGAGAGATGAGTATAGTCAATGATAGGTCACTGCAACTGCACGGGAGAAAACTGGTTACAGGTGGGGAAGCACTTTGGGTTTCTAAGCTAGTCATCTCTGAAATGGAATATTTTTTAACGATCTTTTGCCTATTGCTCTGTGATGGGAAATTGACGAATATAAGCTAACGTTAAGACACATGAATGAAGTGTTTATTCAGGGTATAGGAAGGTAGAGATTGCCATTTTTCTCCTCCAGCAGTCACGATAAGCAGCTCAGGCTTACTACTTAAGCATTTGTTATTAGGGTCCATGCAGAAAAAGAGTTGCATGTCATTCTGTCCTTCCACAAGCTTTTATTAATATTGAATGTCTACTATGCTCTAGCCAGTATACTAAGGTGGTTCCTGCCCTCATAAAGCTCACAAACTAGAGACTGTGACCCTGCCCGCCCACCCACCAGTATCTTAAGCAAACACTCTATGACACCTTGTTGTCCATGTGGTATGACTTCTGGTGATATTTTTCATCTAGCTGTCTTATATGGCTTCTATATTGCTAGATGGCCCTAGGTCAAGATACAGTTTAATGATCTCACTTGAGTTGTAATATTTAGACATGTCTCATGGAGTTTCGTTATTTTAAATATATTGATGCCTTCTATTGTATACAGCAGAGGTGAGCAAACCCAGCCTGCTGCCCGCATTTGTAAATAAAGTTTTATTGGAACATGGACATACCCATTTATTTATTTACTGGTTGTTTGGGGGTTATAACAGAGTAGCTGAGTAGCTGTGACAGAGACCACATGGCCCACAAAGCTGAAAATATTTACACAGAAAATGTTGCCGACCCCCACGGTGTACACAAAGCAACAATTATCCAGCATTCCGAGTGAGTGTGTGTGTTTGTGGGAGGGGGCTTGATTTGTTTTAGAAAGACCATTAAATGTATCCTTACAAGATAAAACTGGTCCAGGTGAGAATGACACCAGACATGTGGAATGAGTCAGTTTTCTTCCCCCTGTCTCAGGCTAAGCTTTTCTTACTGTTCATTCCTGCCTCTGTGTACAGAACTTATGTATGCGGCATGCTCTTTGGGAGAAAGGCATATGTGGGCAGAAGGAAGTGAGGTGGGAGGAGGAGTTGTCCCATTCTGTTAACCAGTAGTGAGAAATACTGTTTACAGGCATAAGCTATAGACATCAAAAGGATGGAGATGGACGGGGGAGGAAACTGAATGGGCCTTTCTTAGGCTAGTTGCCAGCACCCATCAACCATTTCAGGCTGGAAGGAAAAGGAGACAAGAGGAGTGGTTTCTATAAGCTCATAAAACGGGGACATTGACGGAAGAGCCTATTCCCCATTTTCAGCCTCTTAATGATCTCCTCACCCACGCAAACGCATACATGCACATGTATCTGTTAAGTGACAGAACACTTGGGACCTTAAAATTCACTTCAAGTGTTTGCAAAAGGTTTTCCCAGTATAATGCATTTTAAAATACACAGCATAATGTGAGGTCCCTCGAGCAGTCAAATTCATGGAGACAGAAAATAGAATGGTGGTTGCCAGGGGCTGGGGGGAATGGGGTTAGTGTTTAATGGGGATGGAATTTCAGTTGGGGAAGATAAAAAAATAATAGTTCTGGAAACAGATGATGGGGATGGTTGCACAGCAGTGTGAATGTACTTAATGCCACTAAACTGTATGCTTAAAATGGTTACAATGGTAAATTTTATGTTATGCATATTTTACCACAATTTTTTTAAAAAACCAAACTCATCAGCCATGTAATTTGCAAAGATCAGAGCGGCAGTGGCAGTATTCAGATTTGGAGATTAGGACTCTTGTTTAGAACCTACATTTCCCCTATATTTAAATTTAAAGTGACTTCCTCTAAGAATTAAGAGTTCCATTGTATGCAATTAAAAAGATAGCTACTGAGCAATTAAAAAAATACACAGCACATAAGTTCTGCAATAGAAGGAGATAACCTAATGAGAGTTAGGAAACATGGCATGGTAAGCTGGCCTTTCTTGTTTTTACCTCTAGAAGCGACTCAGTCTTTTTTTTTTTTTTTTTAATGTGGATTCTAGGAAAGAAACCTTGACTGGTTCCCCAGGATGAGAGCCATGTCATTGGTCAGCAGTGATTCTGAAGGAGAACAGAATGAGCTGAGAAACCTGCAGGAGAAGCTGGAGTCCACCATGAAACTTGTCACGAACCTTTCTGGCCAGCTGTCGGAATTAAAGGATCAGGTAAAGAAAGAAAATCCGGCGCCTACCCTCCCATCAGCATCCCCACCCACCCCCACTATCACCACACCAAATCTGACGAGGAAAATCAGTAGTGCTTCATCTGGATGGAAAAGGGAGCTGGGCAACAGGGGACAAACCCACTCACTCCTCCAGTCTCCACACCCCAATCCCCTTCACTGCCGTTTTTCAGGATAAAGCCATGGTGCTACTTTCAGTGCTGCTCAGGACATGGTTTTAATATGAACAACAAAACCAAAAAAAGGGGGGGAAATGCAGACTACTTCAGTGAACTACTGTCCAAAAACCACTATGCATAAAGCTATACCCTTTTTACTTTATGTACTGTGGAAGATTAAAAGCTGTTTCTTGTTTTGCTTCCTAGCCCTCAGACTTGTCAAATCCTCACCCCATATATTTAAATTCAGCATCCTAGGCTAAACCATAGTCATGGAAAAGCCCTTTTGGTTTCATTCTTTTCTCAGTGGCTTACTGAGTGGCTATCATAGTACAGGAATTATGCCAGGTGCTGGGGATAAAACAGTGAATAATATAGACATAATCCCTGATCTCACAGGCCTTAGCCATCTACAGAAATACTGCCTGCACCCTGCTTCCTATCCGTAAGATAAATGCTTTGCCCTTATCGTATGGATAGGAAGCAGGATGCGGGCAGTACTGTGGGCAGAATTTAAATTGGAAACAGGGAGCTTCCAATTTAAAGTAAGTTGTAGGGGACATGTTTATACAAAACCGCGCGTACTCTTTTTCTGCCCTTTTGACTCCATTAAAATGAACATGCCACAGTCAGCAGGTGGTTATCTAGTGATAGGATGCAGCTGTGTATTAAGGACTTGTACCCTGGGTGGTGAGCAGACCCTGATTGGTTTTATTAGTGCATTTCTGTAAGTGACTGGGATAATCATGTTCAGTTCAGCATTTTATGTGAGTTTCTGAAAGCTCTTTAATCAACTCCATAGACAAGATTATAGTGTTGCACAGCAATAAGCATGGGCCATGTCTGCACTGGAGGTAAGTTGCAAGGTACACCCACGGGTGATTTATCACTCTTACAAAGATGGTAACTAATGAAGACCGCATCTAGAATGCTCTTACTGGAGATGGTTTACAGAGCATTTTTAATAATCATACTTAGATTTATATTAATATTTCTTTTCAAACTAAATTATTCCAAACTGTGCCCTGAGATACCATTTGGCCTCAAGTTCTTTTCTTTCGTCTGTATTAAGGTGCAAATAAAAAAGACTAGTAGGAAAAGAAGGCCTTATTTATGAAGGTTGTCTATAGCTCTGAGCTTGGTAGCTACATAAAATGAGTAATAACCTAAATAAGTAAAACTAATGAAGACCTAACTAGATTACTTTGCTTAATGTTGACGTTTTACCCCCCGCCCCGCCATGAAACATTTGGCAGATGTTCTGCAGGACTCATGAGGACATTGGTGGCTGCAGCTGCTTCTGGCACCGCCCCCCCAACCCCCCAGTGAGGTGAACCTCTTTACACATCCAGCAAGCTTTAGTTATCTCCTTCTCCCATTTGAGATAACTGTGGCTACAAGAATCTCAGTTAAATCAGATGTTTAAATTAGGTGCCAAAAAATCTTACAGACACTGAACTAATACTTAAATAAAGGAACACTTCAGTTCTCCATAAAATCTGGTGCCATTTTCCAAAGAAACAGAGGATCTTTGTTTCACACCCGTGGTACTGGAATTTCAACAGTGAGGCATTCTAGCTCTCACATGCCAATGCGAGCGGCATTCATTCTTGCTCACTCATTTCTGCTTCTCATTGTCACACTTGGAGGCTCTTTGGGGGTATGTTTCAGTTGATCTGAGAAACTGGGTGTTACCAATTTACTAGAGAGTTTCTTAAAATGTATCTGAAACAAACTATTAATGGGCATTCTGTGGTGGTAAAACCAGGCAATGCCTCCCTACACTATCTGTCCTTTCAGAGCTAAGAATCTGTTATTTTGAATTGCTCACAAAGAGTGATTCTGAATCTGCTTCAGTGCACACTTTACAAACCAATGAGCCTCATCAAAGGAGTGAGTTGAGCTGAGGAATTAGAGTAAAGAATACAGGTATAGTGCCGGGCATGGTGGCTCACGCCTGTAATCCCAACATTTTGGGAGGACAAGGAGGGTGGATCACCTGAGGTCAGGAGTTCGAGACCAGCCTGACCAACATGGAGAAACCCTGTCTTTACTAAAAATACAAAATTAGCTGGACGTGGTGGCACATGCCTGTGATCACAGCTACTCAGGAGGCTGAGGCAGGAGAATCGCTTGAACCCAGGAGGCGGAGGTTGTGGTGAGCCGAGATCGCGCCACTGCACTCCAGCCTGGGTGACAAAGCAAGACTCCGTCTCAAAAAAAAAAAAAGAATACAGGTATAGGACAGTATCCGAGACTTCAGATGCCATCTCACCTCATTCCCTTATTTTCCTGATGAGGATACCAAAGGAGCCCAGAAGGTTCTTAGGCATTGCCAGGGCGGGAGCTCCTGATCATCCAGTCAGGGGTGTGTGTGTGTGTTTTTATTTGCTTTGTTATGTCACTGTACTGTTTGCCTTTCATGGTTGACTGTTTCAGTTCTTACTCTTTTTTAAAAAAAGCTTGAAGTTTCAGAAGTCAAGTTGCATCATATACTTAAATGGTATGGAGGATACATTCACTGTCATTTTATACAAGTGAGCATAGTAGAGACTTGGCATTTCTAAAATCCAAGATAAGATTATTCTGGATAAGCCAAAGTTTTAGTTTAAACAAAATATGTAAAATTTGATTACATAGGGACTAAGGTTCATTAAGTGACATTAAAACCAGTATGGTTTAAACTGCTTGATTCCAGCCTTTTATGCATTTTTTATTTTGAAGTTGGCAGTTGGACCCACTCTTCAGAAAGCCCTTCCCCTGTGAATGAATTTGAACTGTTTTTTTCTTGGAAGATATTATAAGTTAAAAAGAAGCATGAGAATCCAGTAGTACATTCTCAAGTGCTTTTACCAGGATTGATCTACTTAAGTTTTAAGGTACTCAGAATTACAGGAAAAATTCAGCATAGCTGCTTTTTTTTTTTTTTTTTTTTTTTTTTTTTTTTTTTTTTTGAGGGGTCAGGGGGATTTGCATCTTTTAAAAGGAGCTAGTCAGTGTTTTCTTTTCATTATGTAACTTCCTACAAACCTTTAATGCATTTGAGAATCAACTTGTTGAATAGATTTGAATTTTATTAAGTTTGGTTATAGCAATCATAAAGGTTTAAAAACCCTTTATATGCAAAAGATATTTAAAAATGCAGATATGTTACAGAGCTGCTCTTTCTTAAATAGTAATTGTGAGAATTCTTGCCCTTTGTGGGAAAAAATTTTGAATTAAAAAATAAAAGCTCCATGAATGATTAATGACCAAGAAATCTTGTGATATTTTTTAAAACAGCTATGAAAGAATACCATTCACTAGTAAAAGTGCTAGAAAACACACAAATTGCTCCATTACTTAGAGGTTTTTTTTGTTTTGTTGTTGTTGTTGTTGTTTGTTTTAGATTTTCTGATTCAAAAACCAGCAGAATCGAGCAATGATAGCTTAAATGTGGATGACTTTGGTCTAAATCTTTACTGTTATTTACCTCTTTGGTTGTTTTGTTATGTATCAATCTGAGGGAAAAAAGTTCTTGTTAGGATATTAGTAAAATTATGGTTAGTGGTGTCACTTTTTCTATTATTGCCAAGAATGGTTGGTTAGGATTGCTATTCTAAGTATTATTTAATGATGCCTCTCATCTTGAAGTTTCCCCTCCCAAGAGATTCTGAATACTAAATGTGATTCTCTTACATTCTTATTCCAAGGAGGAGAACTAATGTAAGAACTTAAAAATCTTTTGCATGTTTTCTTCATAATGCAAAAGAGCAAATACTAAGAAGGGATAACTTTCTTGAAAATATGACTGGCTTCCTATAGGACAGCGACCATTATTTGCTGTTGCTAGGAATACAAGAAGTGCTTGAAAATTCAGATCACATTAGCATGTTACAGCGTTTGGCATTTTTCATACAAGAGGGTTATCTTGCTAACATTAACTGCTTAAGGACAGAAGGCATAACACAAGATTAGAATAACTGCCCAAAGTTGGAAAATGGAATATTAAACGACCCGTACTGCATCTATGTTCCTTATACTGTGCTGGGACCACAAAAGAAGACTAAGTCAACATCTGCCCTCTAGATCCAGGATCTAGCAAGAAAGACAAAGAAGTAGACCTCTAGCAATCTGATACAGTATGAATGACTTGAGGCATGAATAGTTTCATGGAGCACAAAGAAGTAGGTAGGTAGTGGTCCGGTGTGAAGTTTGCAGTGCAGAAGGAGTTTAGCTTTTATAATCTTACAAGCAGGTGACTTCTGAGCTGGCAGAGAAATGCAGTAGGGGGCTTCCCAGGAAAGGAATCAGCATGAGCAACGGCATGAAAATGCATGGCATGCTCAAGGAATGGCAGTATGTTCTGGTTAATTCCGTTCCTTCTTTCAGCCAACACATATGAAACACCTGTTTGCCAGGTGCGGCATTAGGTACTGGGGCTACAAAGATGAATAGATCCTCTTCTCTGCCTTCAAGAACTAAAAGTCTAGAGTGGGAAACAAGTAAACAGATCAATTATAATTAAACTTGGTGAGTGTGTAACCGAGCTGTGAACACATTGCTCTGGGAATGAAGAAAAGGGAGTGATTTGTTCAATCTGATCTTCGGGAGAGGATTAGAGTAATTACCACAGAAGTCTTCTCAGAGGTGGTAATTCAGGAGCTTGGTTTCAAAGCCTGAGTAAGAGTTGGCCAGGTGAAATAGAGAGAAACAGAGCATTTGAGATCAACTCTAAAAATCTGAATTGTATCTATACATTGATAGTAAATCAACATATTTGTATTCAAGGGATGGTTTGGTTTCATTTCTCAGTATTTTGAGGCTCATCATTCTGAACATGACTGATTTTATAGGGCTGTAGAAAATAATTGTGATTACTAGAATTTGCTAGCTGTTTAGAATCTGAGTAACCAAGACCTTCCTGTAACATGAAAGCAGCTTTTCAGAGACTATTAAGATGTGTTATAAACCAGAAATGTGGCATTTGTGTGCTGTCAATGAACTTTCCTTCCAGTGCCAGCCTTTAATCACTTAGGGGCAATACTGGTAGATTAAAATTTGCCCATTTCTACTGTATGCCTCGTGTTGTCATGAACAGTCTTTCAGATGTTTGGCTGTATCTGACTTGTAAAGCTACACTATTCTTTGCTTCTTGTTTAGATGAGTCAAAAGGAGGAATGCTGAAATTCAAGCTAGTTTCTACATTTGTATAGATGTGAAGAACAGCATTACTACAACTGTTTATCCTTAGCTACATGGGAATTTTGAGGTTTGGTTTGGGTTTTTTGTTTTGTTTTGTTTTTGAGACGGAGTCTCCCTGTGTTGCCCAGGCTGGAGTGCAGTGGCACCATCTCAGCTCACTGCAGCCTCCACCTCCCAGGTTTAAGTGATTCTCCTGCTTCAGGCCCCCAAGTAGCTAGGATTACAGGCATGTACCACCATGCCTGGCTAATTTTTGTATTTTTAGTAGAGATGGGGTTTTACCATGTTGGCCAGGCCGGTCTCGAACTCCTGGCCTCAAGTGATCTGCTTCCCAAAGTGCTGGTATTGCGGAGTGAGCCACCATGCCCAGCCGTTTTGAGGATTTTTAAATGTACTATAAATGAGACATCTCACCACTACTCAAAATAGATGTTTCAATATTAGAATTTTGAATACAGTTACCATAGATTTTTTTACTCAAGAGTCAGTCTATTATCCGACAAAAATGCTAAGGATAGACTTTGGTCATTATATTTGTTTTGATGTAGGTAAGAGTAACAGACAATAATGATGCCTTATAACAAGATATATAGATAGTACGTGTGAATGTATGTAGGTGGGGTAGGTAAGTAGATAAGAAGAATTGAACTAATAAAACCAGAAATTATGTGAGAATATGCACTAAGAGGCTGGAGAAACCTAAGCGTCCAGAATTGTTGGCCTCAGTTTCTTATAGGTCAGATTTAGTCCTTCAGGGTTTTGAGGGGTTTTTTTTTTTTTTTGGTTCTCTTATAATTGTAATTGGATGATGACTGCTACTTAAAGACCAAACACTTTAGCAGTTGCCCAATTCCTTCTCCTTTAGCAGTCACTTAAATGGCAGTGATGTTGACTTAAATGACAGCCGTTCTGTCTAAAAGGCCATGGTTAATCAAAACAGTATCAGTCAAATGTGTATGCCTACTATATGCTCAGTTGCAGAGAATCTTCTCCAAGAGCTTCCCTCATTTGAGAAAAATAATATATGTACACAAATTACTTTTTTTAAAAAAAAG
This sequence comes from Gorilla gorilla gorilla, assembly GCF_029281585.2. NCBI lineage: Eukaryota > Metazoa > Chordata > Mammalia > Primates > Hominidae > Gorilla > Gorilla gorilla. The sequence goes on from NC_086017.1 coordinate 14,640,591, forward strand.
TGTTCAAGTATATACTCAAAATGATCTTGTCCCATTTTGGAGATTATCAGTGAAAAACCTCTTCTAGAGCAGCGGTTCTCAAAGTGTAGTCCCCAGACCGGCAACATCTACATCATCTGGGAAATCGTTAGAAATGCAGATTCATGGGACCTACCCCAGACCTACTCAGTCAGAAACTCTGTTTCTGATCTGTGTTTTAACAAATGTTCTGGGTGATTCTGGTGCATGCTGAAGTTTGAGAACCATTCTTCTAGGGAAACAGAAAAGAACATTACATGTGTAGTTGGTACTTAAAATTATCAGGAATATGACTACCTGAGCAAAGAATTGGCCAATAACCCACATCAGTGGGGAGCCTTAAGGTTAGGGAGGGAGGGAGGGAGGGTGGGTGATGGGATCACTTACAAAGACAAATGAATAGGGCTGCTAACTGAGGAGGTATCAGGCTGCGGCTGTGGAAGTGAAAAGGAAGCCAGGCCACCAACTGAAGACTCCTTTGTTGTAAAGTTTCAGAGGTTTCTTCAAGTTTAAGAGAAAGACTAACTGACAAATTGAAAAGTCAAGGAGAGCTGATTTAACAAACAGGGATGAAAATATGCATACTAAAAGGTCATCTCAAATACAAGTAGTTATTTAAAGCAAAATTACAGGGGAAAAAAGTCTTAATGGCCAACTTTGACATTCAACTTTGAGTTGAAAGATTTCAGCAGCTTTAAATATAAGCTTTGAGTAAAGTATCCTTCAATAAGGGTTGAGCAGACCAAGATTTTTTTTTTTTTTCCAAGACAAGATCTCAGTTGCCCAGGCTGGAGTGCAGTGGCATCATCACTGTTCACTGCAACCTCCACCTGCCAGGATCAAGTGATCCTCCCACTCTTAGCTTCTCAAGTAGCTGGGACTACAGGTGCACGCCACCATGCCTAGCTAATTTTTTTCCCCTTTGGTAGAGATGGGGTTTTGCTACGTTGCCCAGGCTGGTCTCGAACTCCTGGGCTCAAGCAGTCTGCCCACCTCAGCCTCCCCAAGTGGTGGGATTACAGGCGTGAGCCCGCTGCACCTGGCTGAGCACACCAAGATTTCTAAATCAATTTGAACACTTGAGATTATCCAAATTTAGCTAAGTTGTATTGGATTCCCTCTCAAGGTTACCTGCCAAGGGAAGGGTTGTGGGAGAAAAATCTGAGCTAAACATCTGAACTATCAGGCAGTAAGATGAATGAATTACTGGCATTTTAACCTAATTGTGAATTTATTTCATGTGTCATATTAGGTTCTCCTTCCTGAGCTGAATCTGTGGATACAGTGTAGTGTGTAACACTTCCTTTAAAGATGTCACTCACCTAAGGAAACTTCAGGGGCTAGCTGGAATTTCCTAATCCAATTCTTAATTAAAAGCTTTATTAAAAGCTACCTTTTGGAAATATTAAGTCCTTGTAAACCTTCTCATCTAAATTATAACAGAGAAAGCATCTCCACAGGAGCCTAAAAATAGTATTTTGATTTGAGAGGATAATGCTAGTTTTGAAGAAGAAAAAATAACCACATTGAAATTGAACCTAGGTAAATTAGTCTTGTTTTATGTTCTCTCCAGATATTTTGTACCAAAAATGAGTTCATGTGAAAAGTGAGATTGAGTGAGAAAAGTGAGATTAAGTGTCACATCTACTATGCAACAGATGCTATGCTAAGAAATTTACATATAACCTCACAATTCTCCACCAGTCAGCTAGGAATTATCATCCTGATTGTATGGATGAGAAAACAGACTTTGATAAGTTAAATGACAAAACCATAAGAAACTAGATCTGATTCCAAAGCCTTTATTCTTTTTACCCTAATTCCTCTACAATTTTAGGAAGCTAAAAACATAGGAGTAGGACCTTAACCCACTTGCAGACAACAATTTTCTTGAATATATATTTCGTACAGCCTTTTTATCTCAGTTGACTTGAATGCTCAGCCTAAAATCCAAAACTAAGACTAACTGGGTTAAGGAAAATCTTACTACAGAGACAGAAGTAAGTATGCCCTAAAATACCTAGAACAGGTCTAGAGACCCATCAACATGAGAATATATTTAGTTCAGCAACCAAATGAATAGAATCGGCTTCTTGTTTGGGATTTTGAAAGCACTTTTTCATTCGAACTAGTCTTAGGCAATGGTCTCGCCTGACCTTCAGCGAGCCTCAGTGTCTACTGGGTGGCAAGAAATAGATACCGTGAATGGTCACAGCATTATTTGCAGCATTTAATCATTCTGGACCTCAAAGAGATTTGAGAACATTTCTCATTTTCCTAGTTATGGTAGGTAATTTTTTTTCTCTAACCAACTACTCAAGAGTCATTGAAGAGAAAAATCAGGACCCACTGAAAGAGTGTGGACATAAACCCTCCCTCTCAAACCTAGGATTCTAAACACTGCTTTTCTTGTTAGTAAGGCGTGTTGTTACTGTCGTACAAAGCCACCATTTTCCAATGAGTCTTCAAATCATTTGGAAATGGATTTGGGAAACAAGAAAGAATCCTGTGCTTTTATTGTTTTTTGTTTCTTTATGAAACAAGTAGCAAGCAATACTTCTGAATGTTACAATGCATGACTAGGTCACAGAATTTCCCATTCTGCCTAAGAAGATGCCTTTTTTGAAGTGCTGTGTGTTTGATATAGCGATGGTACACTATTTGTAGAAAGTGGGTTTCAGTATAAACCATAACCACAGAGGTAAATCTATGGTTCAGTATGCGATTTGACGTACAGGAAGTATCTGGGTCTAATGATGAAACTTTTTAACTTTCCAGATGACAGAACAAAGGAAGCAGAAACAAAGAATTGGTCTTCTAGGACATCCTCCTCACATGAATGTCAACCCACAACAACCAGCATAAGCAAATGAAAGAAAGGAATTGTATTTACCTTTTATAATTATTATTAGTGTGGGTATGGCTAATGAGTTCTGATTCACCCACGAAGGTTACATTTATGCTGAATACATTTGTAAATACTCAGTTTTATACTGTATGTATATGATTGCTACTCTAAAGGTTTGGATATATGTATTGTAATTAGAATTGTTGGCATGATGACATTTCATTTGTGCCAAAAATATTAAAAATGCCTTTTTTGGAAGGACTAACAGAAAGCACCTGATTTGCACTTGAACCAGATTATAGATTTAAAAGTATATGACATGTATTTTGTATTTAAAACTAGAATAGCCAGTATTTATGTTTTTTATAAAACTGTGCAATACGAATTATGCAATCACAATACATTTGTAGCTCCCGAGTGTCCTAAAGGGAGTGCACATCTTTGAAGCTGGCGTGTTAATACTATGTAATAAATGGTTAACTTTCAAATGATGCTGCTGCCAAAATTATATTAATAGTGAGTTTCAGGCCCCTGGGCATTTTGTACCATGTAATTATCCTCTGGTGATGCTGTTTCTCGTTAGTGGCAGTAGTGCCTCCGTCTCCTAGTGATAATGCTCCAAGTCTATGAACTGTTAAATCAGCATTCATTTTAAGAAAAGCAACTTTAGTTTCAAAGATACTTTTAAGCTTCTAAATTGATCATTTAAACTATTTCTTTAAATAAGAGAGCCAAATTAGAGGCTCATACTTTAGCTTGTGAAGAAGATAATGAATTTTTTAAAGGGAATTTTTATGCAATGTTCAGGATAAATGCATACTGCTGGCCAATCAGTGTCATCTCCTGGGTAAATTTTGATGTCACGTTATAAAGACATGCATAATTGATGGTTTCTAGATTATCTAGTCCAAACAATAGAGTTTATTTTTTCTTCATCTGAACCAACATGCTACAGTAGCTAAGAAGTATTAAAACTATATACATCCATATAAAGAGGAAATATGAACTATCTCATTAGAAGTCATAGCTGAACACAGATATGTTATTCTTCTGAAAGAGCCACATTTTGGTTTTATTTCTTGTCACATGATTTCTTTTCTTGATGATGGATGAAAAATATGAAAGGAAACTTTTATATCTGTTGCCTAGTTTTGTACATGGATCTCATTTTACAAGAGAATCTCTCTGCAAAAAAAAAAAAAGTTTAAAAATGCATTGAAAGCAGAGTTCTGAAATGAGTAAAGTTTGTAAATGCATATATAAAAATATTTAATAAATGATGCAGAATATACAGTGACTGGTTGGTGGCTTTCATTTGGCATCTGTGACTTAACTGCTATTCCATTTATGTACTTTCTTTAGGATCAGTTTGAAGTACAATCGGTTTGATTACCAGGTTAATTCAGAAAATGTTTACCTGATTATTTAAAAAAACACTTGCTGTTGTTATGACAACTCTGAGGAGAATTATTAGAACAAACATTGGGGAGTATTTAGTACAACATTCATTCATTCATTCTTCTGGATTAGTGACTGCCAGCCAGGCTGTCGGGAGCGCCCTACTAAGTCTCCTGTCTCTTCTGCTTTTACTGGGGGATCTTGAATTTGCTGTGTGCAATGTGGAAGTATCGGGAACAGCTGAAATTTGTTTTAGTTCATGCCCAGTGGTCAGGGTCCTTCAGCAAAGTGTAAAATGTTTTTACAGAGCCACCTTGCCTGTCCAAACGTAGTAAAACCTGTTCCCTCCTCAAATCAGTGCTTGCCCTGGCTGCTTTTTTTGACAGTAATTTTCTCTATGCTTTGGTAAATAATACCACCCAATGTTGGGAACTAGGTCAAGATTAAATTCCAGTTAAATGGCTAGTTTTGTAACTAATGCTTCTACTTTATAAATTTGATAACTTAAAAACAAATTAATTTTTTCCAGTCAGTGCAGCCTGTCTCCACAAAATTTTTCCATCATAAGGCAAGCCTAAGACAGATACCTACTTTTATCTCTAAGCAAAATGGCAATCTATGCTAACCCCCACAATGCACACATTAGCTAGCAAGGACTTGCTTTTCCCCTGGGCTTTCTCTTTGATCTCTCACACTGCCCAACGAGATGTGGCAGTGTGTGTGGTTTGTCTCCCAAGTCCCATCCAGTTCATTGGAAAGTTCTGCATTGACATGCCAAGTTGCAGCTTTTACAGGTTTGTCATGTTCCGTTTGAATCCTGTCACTTAAGATATAAATCTTCATTCAGTGTGCCAGCTTCAGCAGAAAATAAATGAAATTGGAATGCCACTCCTCCCTCTATGCAGTAGATCCTACCCTTGCCGTTTGGGTGTGAACACTAAAGCTAGTAGAATTGAAACATACAATTTGAAGTTAAAACTCCGGTGGCCTTTGATGTGTAATTGTAATTCTGCCTGCTTCCTTCACATTGTGCCTTTCCAACGCCTCTATTTTAAGATCAAGGTCCAAGTCACCTTCAAAGTTACCTACCCGGATGAAGAAGTAGTGTTATTAAAGTATGGTAGTACTCGCTAACATGAGAGAAAGCCAATGTTATTTAATTAAGCCATTTTATTTAATATTAACAGTTTGCTATAGCACCAATTCAAGTTTCAAGTATTTGCAAATTTCCCTAACTAATCCATCTGTTAAAGGGTCTGGGAAATTCCATTCCACTTCTCTAACATTTATGGGATCTTACCCTTTCCATGCCCCTAAAGTTGTGTAGTGATTACCCTGTTTCTCTCTGCAAGTAAAGCTTCCACTCTGTTTGCTGTCGTCCTGAAGGTCTAAATGATATTCCATCCACCCTGTTCAGTTTTCTCCTAGTGCTGTATTTATCTGTATTTACCCTGCCCCCCAACATACAAAATATGACTTTAATCTCATTCTTTAAAGATTTGATACTATTCACTTAGTTTGCTTTCAAGTTCACGTTCCTTAGTCATTGTTCTTCATTCAGCCATTTTTTTTTTTATTTGGTTGCACTTTCTGGAAATCAATTGCTTGATTTTGCTCCTGTAAAACGTGCTCTTTCACTGTGTTTCACTGAGCACTTCCTAATATAAATTATAAAGCAAGCATCCTTTGTCTGTGGACGCTAGTCATCAACTCAGTCTTTGCAGCAGCAAACTATACAAAGCTGTTTGTCTCCCAAGTCCCATACAGTTCACTGGAAAGTTCTGCATTGACATGCCATGTGCTAGTGGGAAATTATTAAGCTCTCTAGAGTAAATTAAGAAAATAACCTGTTAAAAACTCAATTGTAGATCTCTGTATACTCCTACTATAGACGGCTTGGATAAAGCCTTAATGGGCAACGGCCTGAAAGTTTCTGATAGTTATCTTAAGGCTAATAATGAGACCCTTAGCCTGACTTTTGAGCGGCAGGGAGGGAAATTTACTCCTTCAAAACTGTTACAATCATAACTACATACTTATAGAAGCAGAGTTGGGTTTTTGCCAAAACTTTTTTTTTTTTTTTTACAGATTTTGATAACATATGTGCTTGTTAGAAGACAAATTATATGACAGTAAAAGTCACCTTTACATAAGACAGAATATAATAACAAACGACTGTTATTGAAGGCTCTTGAGACACTGTACAGCAGAAGTGAAACTTATTTTAAATAAGATAAGAAATTGAGCCCTAAAGAAGTAAAGTAACTTGTCCAAGGACTCAGCTCCAGAATAAATAAAGATCTCCTGACTAAGCAAAATACAGAGAGCTCTTCCCACTTGCTATCTCCCTTCCAGAGTGGGGATATCAGTAATCAGTTTCCCTTAGCAGTTCTCCCTTTACACAAAGCACTCATGCAGAACTTTATTTTGTCCTACATGTGGAACAATACAGATTGATTTGTTTTTTCTTTTCAAATCTCTTTCATGAGATGATGGATCTACACATTAGAAAGTATTGACTCTGAATATTTTGTCAAGACCGAAAACTTTGTGGCAAAGATAAGCAGCGAGTGAGCTCCTAAAGTCTTTATCTTTCACAACTACAAATCTCTTGTATATAGCTCTTATATAACTGCATTTTTCAAAGGGAGAATCCGTCCTCGGCCCAATCAAGGTGGCTTCTTCCTAGGGAGAATGTGCAGGTGCACACTGGTGTCCTCTCCTACCACAGATGTCAGTGTTCACTGGCAAACTCTGCCTTGGTCTTGTTCCTTACACTAATAATTTAACAATCAACTAGAATGTTGGAAAATCCCCATAAAGATTTCAATTTTACAGAAAGTACCCAAAATTCCACTAGTTTTGCATCACAAAGCAGTGGTTGAAGTAAAGTTTTGAGTAAAACGCCGTGTGTGTGGTTTTTGTGGGTGGTTGCAGCTCAGAACAACGTTTAGGCCTCATCAATCATCTGACAGGAGAGAGTATGATGGCAATTTATAATAAGATGATTATAATTATCATACACATTTTTCCATCTTTGGTATCATATGCCACATTAAGCAACTCTTACCACCTAGAGGCCAATTCAGAAGCATAACAAGCCTTCAGGTCTGGAACCAAAAAAGTCTACCAAAATCAAGAAAATAAAAAGGTAGACCACTGGTGGGTGTTTACATTTGGTCAACTCAGACAATGCTATGGAGTCTCCAGCTGCTGGTATTTTAAACTCATTTGGTAAAACAAATCTCTAGCTTACTAGGGCAAGACATTAAAAAAAAAATTACCAAAGGAACATCTTAAAATACTTTAAGGTCATGACAAACCAGTGTGAAAGAGAATCCTAACACCTAGAAGCGAAACTGCATCATCCACCCAGCTTGGAGAGAAAAAAGAAAGCCAAAAACCACTACAGAATAAGAATGCAGAGTTTGAGAAAACCCCTAAGGTGAATTCTGAACAACAACACAAAGAGTCCAACAACATAAGAAGTGCACACTGTATGCGAGAACCACTCATGGAAAGAGTTTGCCAGCACATTTATAACGACCTCACAATAGATGGTTGGTCTCAGGTAAATGGAACTTTAGACAATCCAGGAATTTCACCTATTTACTCCTGAGCATAAGTCACATAGTTATCACCTATGGTATCTCATAAAGTCTTGTGAGAAGCTTTTTGTAAAAGTTCTCTGCAGAAAAACAATTAAGGTTTGGTATAAAACTGGGACAAGGAGACTGGGCCACACAAGGCTTAGGTGCTAGGTCTATGTCAGAGTCCACATGGCAACATGGTGGAATGGAAAGAACATGGGCCTTAAGGTGGATAAGAATTCTAATACCATTTCTGTCACTGAAATGTTATAACTTGGAGCAAGTTACTAATGATTTTAATGTGCAGTTCCCCCCTTCTCAAGAGTAGAGATGCTACCACGTACTTCTTTGGGCAGTAATGGGCATCAAGAAAGATAATCTATACCAAGAGTCTGGCATATACCTGATACGTTACTTCCCATTCCTTTGCAACATGACCATTTCCTTTTTTTCATACCTATCCACAATCTCAGCTAACTATTGCATGACCAAAAGCTTCTTTCTGTTCCCACTAAATGGGTCTGATGTTATTACTGCGGGATCCTAAATCTACGTGTCTTAACATGACATATTTGGGCCACATCCAGTCCTTTTAAAAACTTTTATCTTTCTATCCAAATTATGTTTTAACTATCAGTTTGAACTGAATAAATTCATAAAGAAACCTCTCATACAGCTTATGACTTCCAGATAACTATTCTCATATTTTTTAGCAGTGCTGGATTCAAGTCTGACTTCTTTTTTTAAAATAAATCTTGGGCCGGGCACAATGGCTCACGCCTGTAATCTCAACACTTTGGGAGGCCAAAGTGGATGGATCACCTGAGATCAGGAGTTCGAGACCAGCCTGGCTAACATGACGAAACTCTGTCTCTACTAATAATACAAAAATTAGCCAGGTGTGGTGGCGCATGCCTTTAGTCCCAGCTACTCAGGAGGCTGAAGCAGGAGGATCACTTGAACTCGGGAGGCGGAGGTTGCAGTGAGCTAAGATTATGCCCCTATGCTCCTGCCTAGGCAACAGAGTGAGATTCCATCTCTAAATAAATAAATAAAATAAATCTCTACAGAAAAAATGTTTTATCTTGGGAATGACAATATATTTCCTTAGTTTCTGAGATGCCTTCACTTACATTCTCATTTAAACCTCCCAGCCTTGTCAAGTAGATATTATCCCTGACGTCTGAATGGTCCCAAGTTGTACTATCTTTAATTTAACATTCAAATACAAATTCTACACCACACCTCACTACCTATAGAAGACCCAGAGCCTCTTTAATAATTTCTTTCTGAGAAGGATCCTGAGAAGGAGCAGAGACCCCACCTTGGGGGCCCGTGAGCCCCTCTGCAACCCGAGCATGAAAATAAAGGAAAATCTCGAATTCCTTCAAGGGCAATTCCAGGCACCTAGCTAGCCCTGAGAAGTAAATAAGCAACTTGTCAAGCAATAAAGTAATATAATAGCAGCCTCAGCGCAGTGGCTCATGATTTGGGAGGCTGAGGCAGGTAGACTGCTTGAGCCCAGGAGTTCAAGACCAGCCTGGGCAACATGGCAAAACCCCATCTCTACAAAAAATACAAAAATTAGCCAGGCGTGGTGGCACACACCCATAGTCCCAGCTACTCAGGAGGCTGAAGTAGGAGGATCTCCTGATCCCAGGGAGGTCGAGGCTGCAGTGAGCCAAGATCACACCACTGCACTCCAACCTGGGCAATAGAGTGAGACACTGTCTCAAAAATAAAATAAAATAAGGTAATAGTAGCTTAAAACAATAGCCAAGGAAGTCATGAGATGTTTGGTTCCCTAAAGAAACTATAGATAGTATCTTAACATATGTCCTTGAGTTGTTTTTTAAAAACTCAGACCACTACCAAAGGAAAAATGCTGTCAGCTGGCAGGTAAATCTCAGATAAGGGGGAACGGAGGATGGAACTCTGACCACTGTTCTTTGTTCTAAATTTCTTCTTGAAGGGCCTGGAGGAAGTTATTGCCCACAAGCCAGAGCTAACATTCTTTTCTGCTGACCTCAAATTTTTCTACAAAGCTTCACCTCCTTAAACAATTGGGCATTAGAAAATATCTCTGAATCCACCTATGATGTATGGGCTGTACCCTTCCACTCCTACTCCACTTTGAGATATCCCACCTTTTTAGGTTAAACCAATATGTAGCCTCATGTATTGATTTATGACTTTGCCTGTAACCTCTGCCACGCTGCCTTTAAAAACCCTTACCTGTGTAAGCCATCTGGGAGTTCAGGTCTTAAGCATGAGCTCCCTGATCCTCCTTGCTTGGTGCCCTGCAATAAATGCCTCACTTTCTCTCCCTGCAATCCCGATGTCAGTGTGTGGCTTTGCTGCTCTGGATGGGCAGACCCAAGTTCAGCAAGTAACCATTCTAAGGAGGGTGTTTACACCTTCTTCATGATCTTGTCACTGTTTCATCCTAAATCCTGATTCCAACCCAATTATCTGTTCCTTCTCATCATCTCCCCTCTCTTTATTTCACTAGTGTGGACACAGCTCTCTCTCCTTCCTGTCCCCAAAGCACCACTATCATCTGGGCTTTGTGAAGAACAGATCTTTAGTGGAAGAAGATTACAATAAGGATTAGGAAACAATTAAAAATTGAGAATCAGTCATCAAAGCTCCCTCCCCCTTCCTTTTCACTCATGGGAGGAGCAACTTCTCTTCTCAGCCTGTTGGCAGGCAGGCATCTACTTTTTCTTTCCCACTTGCCTAAACAAACAAAAGCAAAACAAAACAACAACAGCAAAAAAAAACCTTCCTTCCAGCCTCAAGTGAAAACCAAAAATTCTTGTTTCTTTACTATGCAGAGCAATTTTAGCCCTCAGTTCCCAGTCATTCCTCTCTAGATTAGGCCTTTACCTTGGCCAAAAAAAAAAAGGCTATAATTCTGTCATCCTTAGCTTCCACTTGCAGGGCAAAACTGGCTGCTAAAATAGCATTTTTTTCTGATACATCCCTATTTTACGGAACAAGAAATGTCTTTGGAAAGTTGAAGTGATTTGGGCTGGGCGCAGTGGCTTACGCCTATAATCCCAGCACTTTGGGAGGCCGAGGTGAGTGGATCACCTGAGGTTAGGAGTTCGAGACCAGCCTGACCAACACGGAGAAACCCTGTCTCTATTAAAAATACAAAATTAGCCAGGATTACAGGATTACGTGCCTGTAATTCCAGCTACTCGGGAGGCTGAGGCAGGAGAATCGCTTGAACCCAGGGGACGGAGGTTATGGTGAGCCGAGATCATGCCATTGCACTCCAGCCTAGGCAACAAGAGCAAAACTCCATCTCAAAAAAAAAAAAAAGAAAGTTGAAGTGATTTGACCAAACCAGAACATCAGACCTGGGATTCAAAGCCAGATCATCTGACCTCATGTATATTCCTCAGTATCCCAGTGCTTCACTATGCGAGGTGCCATCCAGCTATGTTCCTGTGTCTGCACCTCTACCTGCCCACCTTGCCTGGGGGAGATGTGTAAGGTATCAGAGTTCTAAGAGATGCAAAGAAAAGTCAGAGTTCTTAAAGGCAAAAGCTGCAACTAGTTCATTTCTGTATTGTTAGTACCTATCACAATTCCTCCCAAACAAAGAGGGTCAATGCCTTTGAGGGGTAAAAAAAAGATTATTTTTGAAACTTCACTTAATCTGCTTGTTTTGGAGCCAAGGGCAAGGAGGAGTCTTTCATTAAGGAACGAATATCTAGCAGTGGCCCAAAAAGAAGGTGCAGATAGAACTGAACATCAGGCAGTCACTACTCTTTGTTGCTAACTCACCATTCAATCCTATAAACTAACCATTAATCATAATGCCTCTGGCTCCGGTAACCCTGCTTCACAACATTCTCCAATTTGCTCCCTCTAACCAGGGGATCCCAATCTCTCTCTTCCTCCCTCTTTCAATGCTTATAACAAAGCTGTGATTTAGCATGGTCTCTATGAATGTGCAAATTCAGACCCACATATACTTTCATACTCCTCTCTCCACCCAACTCCCTTATCTAACAATGCTAAAAGGTAATCCCTCAACAATCCAGGTAGTATTATGGCAGTTCTCATTACACCTGAACAGACAGAGCACATTTAAGTAGCCTAAAGAAATTATGGCCATTTTGAATAACAAATAATTATGGTTCATCTATACAAAAACCATATGTAAATCACTTGAGTTAGAGTCTCCCAACCAGATTTAACAAATTTTAGTATTTCTGCTAATACTAGAAATTTCACAATGGGCCAAATTTCACAAATGGGACTTAGGGGTGGATGGAAGTCTTTCATAGCTCTTTTTGTACCATTCCATAGGATTTTAAACTGAAACTCTGACATACTTTGGATCTGTGTCCCCACCTAAATCTCATGTAGAACTGTAATCCCTATTGTTGAAGGTGGGACCTGGTGGGAGGTGACTGGATCATGGGGGCAGAGTTCTCATGAACGGTTTAGCACCATCCCTCCTTGATACTGTATAGTGAGTTGAGTTCTCACGAGATCTGGTTGTTTAAAAGTGTGTAGCACCTCCTGCACACTCTCTTCCTTCTACTCCAGCCATTTGAAGTGCTGGCCCACTGTTTTCCTTCCGCCATGACTAAGTTTCCTGAGGCTTCGAGGCCCAGAAGCAGAGCAGATGACACCATGCTTCCTGTACAGACTGCAGAACTGTGAGCCAATTAAACCTTTTTTTCTATAAAGTACCCAGTCTCAGGCATTTTTTATGGCAATGTGAGAATGGACTAATATAAATTCTCATACTCATGGGTAGAGTACAGTACAACCACTTTGAAAAACAACTGAAGTTAAAAAAAAATAAACACACCTACTAAAAAATCCAGAAATCCTACTACCACGTATTAATCCAAAAGAAATGAAAATGTATGTCTATACAAAAACCTGCATGCAAATTATAAACAACTTTATTAATATCACCTCAAACTGGAAACAAACCAAATGTCCATCAACTAGTAAATGAATAAACAAATGGTGGTGCAAACATACAATGGCGATTGTGTGCAGGTGGCCCACAGCCCACACACCCAGGACTGCCAATGTTTGGGGTGACTCACGGTACTTTTACCCTTCTTAGCACATTCAGTGTGCACACTTTTTCAACTAAGTATTTCACAGAGTTGGGCAGGAGGGCAAGGGTCAAAAACCTGCTCACTAGAGAGCAAGGTAGCACTGGCAGTGAAACTTAAAATGATTTGTGCTCCTGATTTAAATAAAAATAATCCGTTGCCTGTGTTTTAGAACTTACAAATGGAACAGTCCTGTAGGTATGATGCACTAGTTTCCCACTGTTGCTGTAACAAATTACCAAAAACTTAAAGGCGTAAAACATCACAAATTTATTATCTTACAGTTCTGCTTGTCCACATTCCTTCTGAAGGCACTAGGGGAGAATCCCTTTTCTTGCCTTTTTCAGGTTCAAGAGGCTGCCTCCATTCCTTGGCTTGTGGCCTGACCCCATCTTCAAAGAGAGGAATGGCCAGTTGAGCCATTTACACATTGCATCATTCTGACTCTGACTCTCCTGCCTTCCTCCTTCATTTATTAGGACACTTGTGATTCCATTGGTCCAACCTGCATAATCCAGGAAATCTCCCCATCTCAAAATCAGTAATCACATCTGCAATCTCCCTTTTGCCATGTAAGGCAACATATTCACAGGGTTTGGGGATTAGGACATGAACATCTTTAAGGGGGCCGCTATTCTGCCTACCACATTTGCTTAGGCAAAATCTAGACAGGTTAAAGACGAGAAAAACAAATCACATATTTCTTTTCAACTCTGACGGATTTGAATACAATTAGGAAGGTCACATTTTCTCATGGTCCAAACAGGCTGAACAAGTCAGTTCATTAACATGATCGTATACACTGATAAATCTATAAATGATTGCCCAAAGAGACTGTTGCTTCCTTTTACATTCACTATTGCTATTCTTGGACAACCAGAAACAACTATAAAAAGATGTTTGCTTTTTTAGACACACACACACACGCACCCCTGATTACAGACTTTCTTCCTCAGGTTTTATTTGCTAGGATTTGCACTTTAAAAGATCCAGTGAGGTACAAAGAAAATAAAAGTAGATCAAAAACTTCTCAACCAGATAACCTTTACTGATTTTTAAAAAATGGATGCATACCTGTATAAGGTTAGAAAAGTTGTAAGTTACTAATATAATAGAGCCAAAAAAAGAAAAAAGATTAGAAAAATTAAATAATATGCCATCCAAATTTCTTTGATGAAGTGTCTATACAAATTTTTTTTCCCACTTTTTACTTTCTTTTGTTATTAAAATGTTTAGGACTTCTCAGACTATGATTATGTTATTAAATTTTAAATTTTGAAACTTATGCTTTTTATATTCTGGTTGCCAGTTCTGTACTAAATATATGTTTTGCAATTTTTTTTCCTCGTCTGTGGCTTGTCATTTTCTTAGCAAAAGTTGTTTTTGTTTGTTTTTTTGATTTTTTTTAGATGAGCCTCCCTGTGTTGCCCAGACTGATCTCAAACTCTTGGGCTCAAACAATCCTCCCAACTTGGCCTCCCAAAGTGCTGGGATTACAGGTATGAGCCACCACACCTGGCCAGCAGAGCTTTTTGGAGATCGAAGGATTTAATTTTGATGAAACCCAATGTATCAATTATTTTGCTCCTATGGTTCATATTGCCTCCTAAGAAATCTTTGCCTAAGATTCCAGAGATTTTCTCCTAGAACAGCATTGTACAATATAACTTTCTGTTATGGCAGAAATGTTCTATAATCTGTGCTCACCAATACACTGGGTATAGCTAGCCAGATGTGACTTCTGAGAACTTGATATGTTGCTGCAACAACTGAGGAGCTGAATTTTTTAATTTTATTTTGTTTTAATTAGTTTAAATAGCCACATGTGGCCACCATAATGGGCCAGGAAGTTCTAGCAGTGTTATAGTTTTAGGTTTTACATTTTGGTCTATGATACATTTTTACTTAATTTTTATAGAGGTACAAGGTATGTGTCAAGGTTTTTTTTAAAAAAATATGGACACCTAATTCCTCCAGCACCATTCTGTGTGAAGACTATTCTGTCTCCAATGAGTTAATTGGCACCTTAGTCAAAAATATCAGTTGACCATGTTGGTGTGGGTCTATTTCTGGACTGTGCTGTTCCATAGACCTATATGTCTATCCCTTCATCAACTGAACATATAGTCAACTGATATTTAAAAAGAGTGACAAGAATAAACAATGGGGAAAGGATAGTCTCTTTAACAAATGGTACTGGGAAAAGTGGATAGTCACATGCAGAAGAATAAAACTGGACGCTTATCTTGTACCACACACAAAAATCAACTCACCAGCCTGGGCAATATAGCAAGACTCCATCTCTACAAAAAATAAATAAATATTGAGCAAGGGAGTTTGAGGTTGCCGTGGGCTATGACTGCACCACTGTATTCTAGCCTGGATGACAGAGTGACACCCTGTCTCAAAAAAAAGAAACAAGAAAAAAAGAAAAGAAAAAACCAACTCAAAATGGATTAAAGACCTAAATGTAATACCTGAAACTATAAAACTTCTAGAATACAGGAAACCTTCATGGCACTGGTCACGGCAATGACTTATTGAATATGACACCAAAAACACAGGCAACAAATGCAAAAATAGACAAGTGGTACTGCATCAAACTAAAAAGCCTCTGTACACCAAAGAAAATAATCAACACAGTGAAAAGGCAACCTATAGAATGGGAGAAAATATTTGTAAACCAAAAAATCTGATAAGAGGTTAATATTCAAAATATATAAGGAGCTCCTATAATTCAATCGCAAAAGAACCAACCAAACAAAAATAATATAATTTTAAAATGAGCAAAAGCAGGTGCAGTGGTTCATGCTGACAATCCCAGCACTCTGGGAGGCCAAAGAGGGAGGATTACTGGAGCCCAGGAGTTCCAGACTAGCCTGGGCAACATAGCACAACTCAGTCTCTACAAAAAAAATACAAAAATTAGTCAGGCGCAGGAGCACGCACCTGTAGTCCCAGCTACTTGGGAGGATGACATGGGAGGATCACTTGAGCCCAGGAGGTCAAGGCTGCAGTGAGCTGTGACTGTGCCACTGCACAACAGGCTGGGTGACAGAACAAGACCCTGTCTCAAAAAATAAAAACTTAAAAAAAATTTTAATGGGCAAAAGACTTGAATAGACATTTTTCCAAAGAATTCATACAAGTGGCCAACAGGTATATGAAAAGATGCTCAACATTGCTAATCGTCATGGAAATACAAATCAAAACCACATGAGATATCACCTCACACCTGTTAGGATGGCTATCATTTGAAAGCAACAACAACAATAACAAAACCCAGGATATAACAAGTGTTCGTGGGGATGTAGAGAAATGAAAACGCTTGTGCCCTGTTGGTGGAAATGTAAAATGATACAACTGCTATGGAGCATAGCATAATTTTCCTAAAAAATTAAAAATAGAGCTACTATATGATCTAGCAATCTCATTTCTGGGTATTTATCTAAAAGAATTAAAATAAGATATCTGCATTCCCATGTTAACTGTAGCATTGTTCACAACAGCCGGGAGGTAGAAACAACCTTAATGTCCACTGGTGGATGAATAAAGAAAAGGTGATGTGTGTATATAATGGAATATTACTCAGCCTTAAAAAGGAAGAAAATCCTGTCACATGCTACAACATGGATGAACCTTGAGGACATTATGCTAAGTGAAATAAGCTAGTCACAGAAGGACAAATATTGCACGATTATTCTTACATGAATTACATAAAATAGTCAAACTCACGGAAGCAGAAAGTAGAATAGTGGTTGCCAAGGGCTGCAGGTAGGGGAAAAAGGGGAGTTGCTATTCAGTGGGTGTATAGTTTCAGTCACACAAGATGAAAAAATTGTAGAGATCTGCTGTACAACTTTGTGCTCATAGTTAACAATACTATACACTTAAAAATTTATTAAGAGGGTAGAGCTCATTTTTAACCATAAAATTTTAAAAATCATTTTGTCTTGATTTTTGTAACTTTATAGCAAGTCTTGAAATCAGGTAGTGTGGATGATCCAACATTTTCTTTTCCAAAATTGTTTTGGCTATTCTAGGTTCTTTACTTCTCTATATAAATTTTAGAAATAGCCTGTCAATTTCCACAAAGAAGACTGCTGAGATTGTGATTGCAATTGCATTATATCTGTCGATTTGGGAAGACTGACATTTTGACAATATTGAGAATCCTAATCCATGAATTCAGTATATTTTACCACTAGTTTAGGTCTTGATTTCTCTCATCAATGTATGTCAGTTTTTGGCATGCAAATCTTATACATGTTCTGTTAGATTTATTCCTAGGTATTTGTAAATTGGATGCTATTATTAAATATACTCTAAAAAGTTTTCACGTTCAAAATGTTTGCTGTTAGTATAAAAAATTATGGTTCATTTTCATATATTGACCTTGTATCCTGTGGGCTTGCTAAACTCACCTACTAGATCCAGTAGACTGTCTCAAAAAAAAAAAAAAAAGGTCTCGCTCTGTCACCCAGGCTGGAGTGCAGTGGTGCAATCTCGGCTCACTACAAGCTCCACCTCCTGGGTTCACGCCATTCTCCTGCCTCAGCCTCCGGAGTAGCTGGGACTACAGGCACCCACCACCAAGCCCAGCTAATTTTTTGTATTTTTATTAGAGACAGGGTTTCACCATGTTACCCAGGATGGTCTTGATCTGCTGACCTTGTGATCTGCCCGCCTTGGACTCCCAAAGTGCTGGGATTACAGGCGTGAGCCACCACACGCAGCTAGATCCAGTAGCTTTTTGTAAATTATTTGGATTTTCTTCATAGACAATCATGGTATCTACAAATGAAGGCATTTTCATTTCTTCCTTTCCAATCTGTGTGCCTATTTCTTTTTCTTGCCTTATTACACTAGCTAGGACCTCCTGGACAATATTGAATAGGAGTGGGGAATGCCAACATTTGTTCTGCTTTGTTCTGATCTTAGGGGGAAAGCATTTTATCTTTCTTTATGAAGTATGATGTTAGGTGTTTTCATAAATCGCCTTTACCAGGTGGAGGAAATTTCCTTCTATTCCTTGTTTTCTGAAAGTTTTATCAGGAACGAATGACAGATTTTTGTAAAATGCTTTTTCTGTATCTATTGAGATAATCATATGCCTTTTTTCTTCTTTAGTCTGTTGATATGGTAAATTGCATTGATTGACTTAGGTATATTGAACCAACTTTGCATTCTTGCAGTAAGGCTCATTTGGTTATGATGTATTTTCTCCTTTTTTTATATACTAGATTTTATTTGCTAATATTTTGTTTAACATTTTTATGTCTATATTCATGAGGGATACTGGCTTGTAGTTTTCTTATAAATTCTTTGCCTGGTTTTGATATCAGGTAATGCGGGCCACATAAAATTGAAAAGTTTTCTCTCCTTTTCCTTTTGTTTTTCCAGGATGGGGGTCTCACTCTGCCACCCAGGCCAGAGTGCAGTGTACAATCACAGCTTGCTGCAGCCTCTATCTCCTGGGCTCAAGTGATCTTCCTGCCTCAGCCTGCTGAGTAGCTGGGACTACAAGCATGCACCACCACACCTGGCTATTTTTTCTTTTATTTTTAGTAGAGATGAAGTCTCTGCTGAAGTCTCTACATTGCCCAGGCTGGTCTCAAACTCCAGAGCTCAAGTGATCCTCCTGCCTTGGGCTCTCAAAAGGCTGGAATTACAGGCTTGAGCCACCATGCCCAGCTTTCCTCCCTTTTTCTATGTCTGAAAAAGTCTGTATAAAAATGGTATTACCTCTTTCTTAAATGTTGTAGGAGTTGCCAATGAAGCCATCAGATTTTTCCTGTGGGAAAGTTTTTACATTGCCTAGTACCTCTTAGGTAAGCTTTGAGTGTCTGTCAAGAAATGTGTCCATTTGATTTATCAAATTTATTGACATAAAATTGTTTATGATATTCCCTTATCATTTTAATGTCTGTAGGATCTATAGTGATAGCACCTTTTTCATTCTTGAATTAAAACTTATGTCTTCTCCACTTTTCCTTCTGATAAGTCTAGCTAGAGGTTTATTAATTTTGTCTTTCAAATACCAGCTTTTGGTTTTAGAATCTTTTTTAAAATTTCATTTCTGCTCTTTATTATTTTCTAGTTTCTGCTTGTTTGGGATTTAATTTGCTCTTCTATTTTTAAACTTTTTAAGGTGGAGACTTACATTGTTGATTGGAGGCCTTTTTTTGTTTTATAATATAAGCATGTAATGCTATATATTACCTTTTAAGCATTGCTTTAGCTTAGTTTCATACATTTTGATGTGTTATATTTTTATTGCCAGTCCATTCAAAATAGTTTTTAATTTCCTTATGCCTTCCTCTTTGACTTACAAGTTATTTAAAAGTATGTTGTCTAATTTCCAAATACTTGAGAATTATGCAGATATTAGCAATTTCTAGTTTAATTCTGTTGTGATTAGAGAACATATTTTATATTATTTCAATTCTTTACATTTGTTAAGGTTTTATGTCTCAGAATATCATCTAACTTGGTGAATTTCCCACATACATTTGAAAGAATGGTATTCTGCTGTTGTTGGCATGTTCTCTAAAACTTAATTGAATCAAATTGGTTGATAGGGCTGTTCAGGTTTTCTATATCCCTACTGATTTTCCGATTACTAGTTCTATGGATTACTGAAGCAGGAGCACTGACATCTCCAACTAAAATTGTTTGTCTACTTCACCTTTGGTTCTTTCAATTTTTTGTGTTAGGTCCATTCATATCTATGCTTGTTGTGCATTCTTCATGAATTTCTCCCTTATTCATTATGTAATATCCTTCTTTTTTCCTAGTAACATTCTTTATTCTAAAGTCTACTTTGTCTAATATAGCCACTTCATCTTTCTTTTGATTAGTGCTTTGCATGGCATATCTTTCCCCGTCCTTTTACTTTTAATATATCTATGTCTTTATATTTGAGGTGGGTTTCTTGCAGATAGCATATAGAGTTGGGTCTTGATTTTTTAACCCAATCTGACAATTCTTGCCATATTTAAAAAAATAAGTTCAAATTTCCCTCTACCTACTCCACCTTTCAAAAATTTGGATGTCTTTACATATTAGGCAACCCTTCAAGCCACTAGCCACTTCTATGTGCAATAATGTTTCCCTGTCCTAGAGGTTTCTTACAGATCTGTCATGCAAATTAAACATTAATACCTTTATTCAAAAATAACTTAAAAGTATACTTGATATTTCTATTCTCCCATTCCTGAGACAGAAGCAAGTATTATACACCCAATGACTCCCAATATCTGTCTACAACTAAAATCTCCCAAGTCACTGTCAAACCCACTAAGCCAAAAGCCTACTTAATATCTTTGATGTTTCACAGGTACCTCTTACTCAACATGTCTAAAACTCAATTTGTTACCATCCCCTGTACATTCTTCCTTTCAAATTTGTACCCTGTTTTATGTCTCTCCTCTCAGTGAATAGTAGTATCATCCTGCCAATTGCCAAGTCAGAAATTCAGGAACCACCTTCTCTTCTCTCCCTCCATCCAACTAATCATCAAACCCCCATTAATTCTACTCCTCTATATTTTTTCGAATATCTTACCTTTTCATTTCCCATCTTATGTGCAATGTTACTAGCCTTTTCGGCAACCATCATTTCTTACCTGGATTTCTGCAAAAGTCTTTTAATGGTTGTTCCTCCTACTTGCAGTTTTGAAGCTCCCAGCATTCTTGTACCCTACTCCCCAAAACTTCTACTCACAAAGTCCTTTGGCTCCCTCTTCTTATCTATCCTCTCTCATCAGTCCCTCCTTCACTGAAGCCATTGCCCCAACACACACACATAAATCTATAATAATTAACACTGTACTTCCCAAGTCCTGGAAGAACAGATGCTGTCTTTTGCATCATGTCTTTTCACTTGCTATTCCTTTATGTAGAACATCCACCTCCTCCTGCGTTCACTTAACTAACTTTTACTTATCCTCCAGGTTTTTATTTAGTTAAGGTATCCTTTCTCCTGGGAAGCTTTACATAATACACTAATCTAGATTATGTGCTCTTTATCTTTTAGCACTTAACACAATGAAATTATTTTTCTCTCTGTATCTCTTTCTAGATTGCAACCTCCATGAGAGCTGGGGCTGCTTTACTTGTTCATTTCATTCATCACTCTGTTCCCACTATTGTTAAATTCAGTAATCCTTATTACTTAGAAACAGGCACAAACCAGAACAAAGCAGTCAATGGCATAGTGTAATTTCGGTGTATTGACTCAGAGCACCACACTGACTATGGTCTCAGTCAAAAATATTAATTGCTCAACATGTTGACATTCTTATTATTGTGTAAGGCATTATAGGACTTGGACTCAGATGTCTTGGGCAATTCCTTTCAGCCTCTCTGAAGGTTTTTCTTCATTTCTTTAAGGGATTAAGCAATACCTATACCAAAGTGATATAGGAGAAAGAGATTATAGGAGACGAAGTGAAAGCATTTTGTAAATCAAACAATGATACTCAACATATACATATACGTATCCTTGACTAATCCACGGTGGCCAAAGTATAATGGCTTATTTTTATCCATCAGTGTTTTCCACTACTACTAATTTCCTACATTTTCAAATTTATTTTAATAAAGGACAGGATAAATACCAATTACCTTTCTTTTTCTTAAGTCTAAAACCCTTGTTTTAAAATCCTCATCATCCAATATCAATTTTACTTAAAGATTCTCAAATAGTTGCTGTGCACTAAAATAAAATTATTGATCCCTTTATTATACAAACGATCTGTTTTAAGTCCACACTAACATTGTCAGGTTTAGTTATTTCACCTGAAACAAACGAAAAACAACAAAAATATTAGAGGGAACAAAAATTTCTCAATGAAATATTATAAATAGCCAGGATGTATACCACAATTAAAAGGCATAACTTTTCAGGAAGATTCTTTTTTGTTAAAAAAAAAAAAAAGTAAAAACAATGCTATAAATTTCCAGAGGTGGAAGAGCATATAATAAACATTGTTTTATTCCCCATTATCCAAAATAGTACAGTTGGCCTTTGAACGATGCAGGGGTTAGGGGTGCCAGCCCACTGTGCAGTCGAAAATCCAAGTTTAACGTTTGACTCTGCCAAAACTTAACTACTAATAGCCTACTGTTGATTGGAAGCCTTACCAATAACATGAACAGGTGATTAACATATATTTTGTATGTTATATGTATTACGCACAGTATTCTTACAATAAAGTAAGCGAGAGAAAAAATGTGATTAAGAGAAATCATAAGGAAAATACATTTATCAGTATGTATCAACCCCACAAGTTTACAAGATGAATTGTGTCTGAAATGGCGGGCAGCTGCAGCTGCAGACCTCCATACATATCAAGCAATTCAACTTTTTCTTCTAATGTCATGACTTTTCTCTGCTTCTTGGGAGCACTTCCAGCATTGCATGGGTCCCATGGTGTGACGCAAGGTATTGCACTGAACACAATGAAAAATACATGAGAACCTCAAAAGATCACTTTTTACTGTGATACACAATTTTCTGGAGAGATTGACTGCTCCTGCAGAGATGATTAGCATCACATGACATTTTAAGTGGCTATGCACAACACTTGAGCTCATGGCAATAGCAGCAGGAGGTGGCTACAAAATTACTACAATACAGTACGTACTACAGTTAGTTTTATGCAGTTAGGATTTAATACTGCATCTTTGTTGTTTATATTTCTCTCAACTACAAATGGTGCCATGTAGTCTATGTTTGTATGTATGTTTTAATAAATTTTACATTTTTATAATAGATTTGTGTATATTTTACAGTAAATGATAAAACAGACTAGTATCTACATATATGTTCAGCATTCATGATATACCTAAGTTTTTCTTAAATTTTTCCGTATTTCTAGGCTACTTGGTTCATCTGTTTTTTCAAATTGTGACAGATGTCCAAAAATTTTTCTAACACATTGAAAAAATTATTTCAATTATTAGAAATAATTTTTTGAATTTTTTTTCAAATTATTGAAAAAAAATCCACCTATAAGTGGACCTGCGTAGTTCAAACCCATGTTGTTCAAGGGTCAACTGTAAAAAAAATCATGAATATACATGGTATATTTAAATAGTAAATATAAATGGTACAATCTCAATAAATGTTTATGATGATTGCTGTAGTTATTTATACTACATTAAATAATGTATGTTGAACTGAAATAGTAAGACCAAGGACAACTAACTCCTTTATGCCTATTTCAAAAATCTGGACCATTAGTAGCTAAACTCTGCAACTGTTTAAAATATTAAAATGAAAAACTGGTTAAATGGAAAAGTCAAACCCTGGATTCCCTCATATGTGTATTTTTCCCCCTGTGGATCTCATCTGACTGGACCTCATATGCTTTCAATAATTTATTTGTAAATTATAATTCATACATAACATCAATCAAATGGCTGCTTTTCCAACAAGGAGCTATGTGTGGGCAAATCACTGACTTTAGCAAACATCTGACAGTTAATCAAGGGGGTCAGGATCGGCTACTTGTACATATTTTAGATGTACGGCATCACATACTGCGTGCGGTCATGAAAGGCTCACAAAAAAGCTAGTCACATCCTGGCAAAACATGTTGTGTGATAAACAGACCATAAACAGAAACTATCACTGGCACTTAGGGGCAAACTCCAGCTGGGTTTCTTTATCCCTAATCCCAGTTTCAGCTGCAGGTTTTTTCCAGAAAGAACAGTAGTTTGATTTACTCAACACTCTGTAGAAGGGCGTGGTTATCCTCTAAATAATATTACAAATGGATTTTCTCTGAACTCCTGTAGCAACAGGATCTGACAGTGGTTACTGGTAGGAAAAGGTGAAATTAAGATCAAAATAAAAGCCTACAAAAAATAACAGCTTTTAAGGACCACCTAGAGACAATGGAGGTACGGGTATTTTTGAGACCAAAAAAACAGTGTAACACAGCACAGAATATGAATACTTTTCAAGCTTTCAACACAGTTAACAACTGAAGATTATCTGGTTTTGCCAGCTCTATTACTGTTTTATCCCATGTTATTCCAATACACTAATAACCTCCACAAATACAGATTAATCACGTTTCCTTCTTGATCATTAGAAAAGGACTAATTGTAAGAATAAATTTAGAAAAAATAATCAATGAAATGCTTCCTTTATCTTTTCTAAAACACTAAACTAGAAAAATTTGCAAAGTAAGACTGAGCAGCTTTTTCTACGGCTGGGATCAATGGGAGTGTACTTAATAAATGAATAATTGCATTCCTTCTCCCTGGCCAGCCGACAGAGTGGAAATCGACCTCTGTTCAGCGGGCAGGCACAACCGGCTGGCATGGTGTCTGCGTTCCCCTCCTATGAAAGGATCAGCTCTAGTTACATGCCCTGTGCGCGGCCTGAAGCCTGTAACCGGGATTACGAGCCCACTATGAGCCAGGGACTAAAGGTGACACAGATTTCACCTCTTTTCATTACCTTTGAAGGAAGTTCTGTGCCCCGATGACGAAACTGGGGCCAAGCTCGCATAGGCAGTGCGGCCGAGTCAGCCCTGCGGCCCCCAAGCTAGGGCACGAACCCACCGCAGTGCTTGCACCAGGCACTGGCTCCGAGAGCAAAGGCATGACTGGGCACCTAAGTACCCACTAGGCAGGTAGTGACTGCGACATTAACTCTCTTCTTTTTGGCCACTCTCAGGCCGCAAGTCCTCAAGAAAAGGGAAAACTGAGGCGCGAGCCAGGTGACTTTCCAAAGGTCACAGCTGGTAGCAGGCCGAGGAGGGCCTCCAGGCCTGGTCCTTGCGACCCTCAACGACCATCTGTAATAATGCCCAGAGCCTCTGCCAGGATTCCCCAGCCCTATGTTCCCGCGGCCTTTGAGGGGAAAGGGCCAGGGCCTAGACGTTCCCCTCCCGCGTGGTTTTCCCGTCAGCAGCTTTCGTCTGCAAGGGAAAGCGGCGGCCCCACCCGCAGACAGCTGCGAGGCACCGCGCCAAGCGTATGCGCCTGTTCCCAGGCACTCCCTCCTCCGCCTTCAACCTTTTGCCACCTCCGCCCTCGACCCAGCCCCGCCGTGCGCCTGCGCGCCCCGGCCCGTGGGCCAGCGGGCAGTCTACTCACGTGGGCCTCCGCATGGCCCAGCGCCGCCAAGGGCAAGGCGGAGCCTCGCGATCGCCCCGCCCCCTCCGTGCCCCGCCTCCTGTAGGGAGCGCGGGACCCTCGGCTGGCGCGGGCACTTCCCAGCCCAGCCCGGGGCGCCGGCTTGGCCGCGTGCGCGTGCGCATGGTGGGGTTTGGCTGGCGGCGGTATGCGGTCGAGGCCGCGGAGGCCGCAAACTCTAGTGGGAAGGCGGCGTGCCGCGGCCGGCTTCGGTGGAGGAGGGGGCGTTTCCCCGGAAAAGGAAGGAAGTGGGTGTCACGGGCCTCAATACGGCCCCTTTGGCGTCTTGAGTGGGAAATCACAAGATACTGCTCCAGATTTTCCCATTTTATGGCTAAATCCAAATGACTCGGACCCCTGCCCCATCACATCAGGAACTTAAGCAGTTCCTTCCACCAAAGCTCAAATACTGCTGCAAGCGCTTTGGTAATCATGAGCATTATCTATGAAGCTACTGCGGTGGTCAGGGCCCCAATCGTCCTGCTGAGTAGCAGACTTTGAAAGACGGTGTCCAAGGCCACCCTGCTGGTCAGTGACCTGCTCTAGAGGCTAAGCCAGGGCATGCTTAGAACTTTGATATTTAGACTTCTTACATTAACTTAACCCAGTTAACAGGTTTGTGGGGGCATTTTTTGTCTGTTTTTTTGAGACCGAGTCTCGCTGTGTCACCCAGGCTGGAGTGCAGTGGCACAATCTCTGCTCACTGCAGCTTCTGCCTCCTGGGTTCAAGCAATTCTCTCACCTCAGCCTCCAGAGTAGCTGGGATTAGACGTGTGCCACCACACCCAGCTAATTTTTGTATTTTTAGTAGAGACAGGATTTCACCATGTTGTCCAGGCTGGTCTCGAACTCCTGGCCTCAAGTGATATACCCGCCCGGCCTCGCAAAGTGCTGGGATTACAGGCGTGAGCCACCGCACCTGGCCTTGTGGGTTTTTTTTTTCTTTCTTGAGACAGGATATTGCTGTATTGCCCAGGCTGGAGTGCAGTGGCATGATCATAGCTCACTGCAGCCTCGGACTCCTGGTCTCAAGCGATCCTCCTGAATCAGCCTCCTGAGTAACTGGGACTACAGGCGCGTGCACCATGCCCGGCTCATTTTAAAAAATCTTTTTATAGAGAGGAGGTCTCGTTGCGTTGCCTAGACAGGCCTCACACTCCTGGCTTCAAGCTGCCCTCCCACCTCGACCTCTCAAAGCACTGGGATTACAGGCTCACAAGAGCCACCGCACCCAGCCACTTACTGATATTCTTGTGTAGCTTTCTGGTGGGTAGTTTTATTAAGAAAAGTCTATATCCAGACCATGTCACTATATTCAAAATAAAAAATCCCTGCCTTAGGTGAGTTGTGTGTGTTCTCATACCATGGGTCCCTTGAGAACACGAAGTTTTTTGTGATTGTTGTTCTTAACATTACTTTGAAGCTGTCCTGATGGAGTGTGGTAAGATGGGGCATTCCTGGGACAGGACTTAAGGAACATATGTCCCACATTTATCACATTTGGCAGCATTTAGTTTTGCTTGATTATGAGTTCCTGTGGATTTTTTTTAGGTTGATTCCTGGGTGCAAATACCATAAGGAAGTAGCTCTAGATCTGCTGTTCAACCCCCAAATTTCACTTTCTCGTTAATATGGAATTACTGCTACTCCTGTTTTTCCCATGTTCTCTTATGGTGGGTAGTTTTACTAAAGATTATCATCAGAAGGTGGTTAAGAGAATGGGATGATTAAGGAACAATGAGAATTGAACGAAGAACAAAACCTTTACTGATTTGAGATCTTCAAGTTCTGCTCCCTCCTTGCCGCCCTCTCACCCAAAAGTTTTAGAACTCAGTGACCGTTCACAGATGGACTCAAATCTTTGCTCATAACATTTGAAAGAATATTCTTCCTGTATTTGGATTTGAATTGCCTAAATTGAAATTTTGGCAGAATGGATGCACTGGAAATTGGGGAGGAGGCAGTGTCAAGGTATTAGGGAAAGGAGGGGATAATCTTGGCTAGGAGAGATAACAATGAGAGTTTAGAGAAGGAATTTTTTAAAATGAGTGAGTGGCAGATCTAACAATATTCTATGATTTATTTATTTATTTAGAGACAGAGTCTCACTCTTTCACCCAGGCTGGAGTGCAGTGGTACAACGTCGGCTCACTGCAACCTCTGCCTCCCAAGCTCAAGTGATTCTCCTGCCTCAGCCTCCTGAGTAGCTGGAATTACAAGAGCACTCCACCATGCCCGGCTAATTTTTATGGTTTTATTAGAGATGAGGTTTCACCATGTTGGCCAGGCTAGTCTCAAACTCCTGACCTCAAGTGATCTGCCCACTTGGCCTCCCAAAGTGCTGGGATTATAGGCATGAGCGACCGTGCCTGGCCTCTATGGTTTAATAGTAATGGTAAGCTAATTCTTGAGTGTAAGGATTTCTATATTATTTATGGTGACCAAAAACATTACTGTGTCCTCATTTGGGGAATCTTTTTAGTTAAACTGGGCCTGAAAATTCTTGACAATAGAGTAGGAAGGGCATAGGGAGGGGCTGAGAGCTTAATGACAAAGATAATCTAGGATTGGGTAGATCTCAGTTCCAGTTCTTTTAGTGTCTCTGCAGCACACAAGTAACTAGTTAACACCAGGTATACAGAGGCCTGAACCTGGGGGGTTGTTGCTGAAATTCCTCGAATGGATGCAGCCAATAAGGGCTCAAATGCTATGTCTAACTTAGTCCCCCAAATTAAGAAGCACCAGATTAATTTACTGAATAAGAGCTCAAGATAGAGACCCTGTGCACCTAGCATAGGTATTACAAATTGAATCTCATCAATTACTGATCAAAGACTTAGCTCAGGGGGCCCCTGTGGCAACTTGTGGTCCTCTTACAATGAGTTTTTGGGACTACTTGCTGAAAGAATTGTATATTTCAAAGTAATAAAGCCCATAGTTGAAGAGTTTTTAAAATACCGCCCCCCCCCCCCACCCCGCCGTCTGTTTCAGTTTACTTCAGAGGTCTCATTTTGCAATATTGGATTCAGATTGTTGGACACAACATTTATAAGAGATGTTCTACGTTATTTTCTCAAAGCTTCATTTCCAGGATCTTTCTCCCAACTTGTTTTGTAACCTAAAGCTTCCTACTCCCTGTAAAAGATAATACCTTAGCTGAGAAAAATAGTATTTTGATTTCCCACCTTGTGAGGCTGAAGTAGAATAAGTTGTAACAAGAACAAAGTCCTAAAGATAGAAGAATAGGCCTCAAAAGCTGAGGTTGTATAATGGTCGATGAGGGAGATGTCACACCAGTCCACAGTGAAAGGTTAAACAGCAGCCCAGAAGAGCACAAGTGGATAATTCACTCATTGTGTTTTCTGTTGACACCCCGTCCTCTCCCACCTTTTAGGCTAATGTAGGTTCTGCCTTGATTAGAAGAAAATTTTTAGAACTAGACAGGGGCTTGGAGCTTATGGCTCATTCTGCTCACCTGTACTTTGAGCAAACCGATTAAGCATTTTCAGGTGACATGGCCAACACCACAAAGCTAGTTATTAGCAGAACCAGAATTAGAACCACTCCCTCCCTGCTCAGATGCAATTGCTCTTCCCTTTTCTCTCCAAAATGGCCACCATCAATTTCTTCCCATCTTGTATGCACATAATGTCACACAATTCAAGAGGTGGAGTCTCTTCCCTCCGCTTGACTTGGTTTGTGATTTCATTTGGCAGCGGAAAGATACAATGAAAGTGATGTTCTGAGACTTCCAAGCTCAGGCCATAGAGGTCTGGCAGCTTCTGCTTCCTCCCTCTGGGGGCCAGCCTCCATGCTTTAAAGAAGCCTGGGGAGGCCAGGCGTGGTGGCTTACGCCTGTAATCCCAGCACTTTGGGAGGCTGAGGCGGGAGATCACCTGAGGTCGGGAGTTCGAGACCAGCCTGACCAACATGGAGAAACCCTGTATCTACTAAAAAATACAAACTTAGCTAGGCGTGGTGGCGCATGCCTGTAATCCCAGCTACTTGTCTGAAACAAACAAACAAACAAACAAAAGCTTGGGCTAGACTACTGAGTGATGAGACCAGAGACCAGCACACAGACGCAGAGAGGCCACTTGGAGGAGCAGCCAAGTGAGTTCAAGCCTTCTTTTTATGTTGTTTTTGTTTGTTTTTGAGACAGAGTCTTCTTCTGTCACTCAGGCTGGAGTGCGGTGGTACAATCTAGGCTTACTGCAACCTCCGCCTCCCAGGTTCAAGATATTCTTCTGCCTCAGCCTCCTGAGTAGCTTGGATTACAGGCATGCACCACCACTCCCAGCTAATTTTTGTATTTTTAATAGAGACGGGGTTTCACCACGTTGGCCAGGCTGCTCTCGAACTCCTGACTTCAGGTGATCCGCCCACCTTGGCCTACCAAAATGCTGGGATTACAGGCATGAGCCATTCCTGGCCAAGCCATCCTGAACTACCCAGTGGAGCTCTACCCCAATTCCTGACCCAGAGGATCATGAGAATCAGGCAACGGAAAGGCTGCTACACCCTCTGCCTTTTTATTAACTTGATGGTCATAGTTAAGAAATCAAGACATGAGACTATGGTTAAGTTTCAGTAGTCTCATTAAGAGACCCAGTCAGCTAACACTTCCATGTATGTCAGCAGCTCTTCTCCAACAATAAAGCTGTAATTTAAATTACAGTTTATTAATTTGCTGATCAATCAACCCTATGGGTATATTCACTTATACTTAGCATTTAACTGTAACAAAGTTTTTTTTTCTTTTCAAATTCTAATATTCTGGTTATCTACTGCTATACAGCAGACCACCGGAGAACTTGGTGACTTAGAATGACACTACTTATTTATTTATTTTGTAGAGACAGGTTCCCGCCATGTTGCCCAGGCTGGTCTCGAACTCCTAGGCTCAAGTGATCCCAGCCTCCCAAAGTGCTGGGATTACAGGTGAGTGACTGTGCGCAGCCAACACTACTTATTTTGCTCACCACTTTGTAATTTGAGCAGGGCTTCATGAGGATGGCTGGTCTCTGCTGCCCTCAGCATCAGCTAGGGCTGGCTTGAAGTCTGGGGGTGAAGTAATTTGAAGGCTGGCTCTCTCTTGTCTGGAGGTTGGTGGTGGAAGACTTCAATAGCTGGAGGCTAGAACAGTGGGGTTCGTCAGGTATCTCTATCTCTATCATCTCTGTGGAGTTTTTACACACAGTCTCTTCAGCATGGTGGCTTCAGGCTGGCTAGTCATCTTACATGTTGGCCAGGGCTCCCAAGATTCACACTCCCAAGAAAGTGATCCCGGAAGAAGCTGTATCCCACTGTATGACTTATGCTCTGGAAGTCATACAGCAACCCTTGTGCCCTGCCATTGGTCCACCCATATTCAATAAAATGGACTATCGGCCCCACTTCTTGATGAAGGAATGCCCATATCAGACTGTTAAAAGGGCAGGTGGCTGCTGCCGTATTTGAAAAATACAATCCTGCCTTGCCCAAGTCCCAAACTCTGCATCTGAATTTCATGCTAGGGATAAAACTTGATAGAAAAACTAATTCCAGGAGCTTTGATTGCTTTTAAAAAATGCCAACTGCAACACTTAACATTAATTTAGTTTCCTGGTACATGTCTTGATTTGGGAGTGCAGTTCATCTTATCCTCCCCAGGGATTTGGATTCAAACTGGGGAGGGTAGAATGTGAATAATCTATCATTTTTGCTGTTTTTGTAAACCTTTTTTTAAAAAAATAGATTTTATAGCCTGCAGTTGACACACACACAATTTTCATCGAGGTTGAGACATTATGAATTTAATCTGACAGCCACCTATTTTAAAGAAAATTAGTTGTATATGCTCTGTAACAAGTTTTGGGTAAATATTAATAACATATATTTCTACCTGCATGTGTATGCACACATACCTACTCATGTTGTATCTCATTCCTGAAGGATTTCCAGCTTCTCTGCCCAGTTTGCCTGGCGTTGTTTTTCTTAAACCTGGCAATGCCACACCAAAGGGATGTAATGCCTTTTTAACTGCTGTCAGCAACACTCAAATGGTCAGGGCAGGAAGTAATGTGTGCAGTATCTTTCTTTAATTCCAGTAGAATCATATTAAGGCTAAGATTTAATTAGCTAAATTGGAGTTTGTATGTGAATAGCAAAACTAACATTTCTATTATTGTAAAAACATGCCCAAGGACATATAGCAATTGGATAAAAGCTGCTATGCTTGTGTGGCATTTTGTAGTTATGAGATAGCTTCTTAGAATTATTACAAATAAAAATAAATATCCAATACATTTATCTATTTCTTGAAGATTATTGTGCCTATATGAAGTACTTCTCTGTCTGTGGTCTGGCTTTTAAACCTTGCTTTTCCAGCTTACTGTCTTCTAGAATTAAGTTCGCTAAACTGTGTTTTCATCACTATCCGAAGACATGATTTTATGAGTCTTTTAACAATGACTTTCCAGACTATCTCTGTAGATTCCACTTTGAGGTTGCCAAATAGCTATATCACTGAAAACTTCGGTATGTATCAAATGTTTGCATTTTAAATTATCTCCTCAACCATGTGATTTCAGAGATTTTGGTAGTCAACTGACTCCTAACATTTTGTGTCTGAAAATTAAGTGTATTGCTAACAGAACCCATCAGTGAATAAAGAATTTGTATTTCTTTCTTTTTATTACACATGCCAGCGCAAAGAAAAGCATTCTTTTATAAAGTGAATTATCCCCCTTTGTTTATTGGGAATTTTTCATTTTCATAGTTTCTCTCAAAGCTAAGCAATCCAAGAATATTTTTGCAAGAAACAACAATAGAATGAGGACTGAATGTGTTCCTAGGAAACATTTTAACATTTCAGTTCATTTTAAAGGGATTGAGTTTGTTTTTAAAATTGTGAGGAATAAGAAAATTGGATTAAATGCCAAAGAATGGTAAAAGAATGCTGTGAGGTGACATTAATTTAGAGCAGAAAATGTAATTGCTAGGAAGAAATGGCAGAGTGCATCTTTGTCACAAGCTGATGGGAGGCATTACTTTTCAAGTAGCTCTAAAAGATGAGCCTCATATAAAGTCACTGGATCAACATATCTCCCAGCTAAATAAGGCTAGGGCCAGCCAGCACTGTATGGTGTGAAGGCCTGTATGCCCCTTTAGCAAAGCTACATTAACCAAGGAAGCTGAGCCTTGAAAGTAGCTTTCACAGGCTACCTACTCACAGAAATTCTCAGAGAAGTAATTTTCATTTAGAAATGAGAAAGTTACTGGAGTTATTACAATTGCTCTTCATTACCTCCCCACTCCAAGCCCCCAAAAAAGTGAAAAATGATTTGAATCTACCCTGTTAACATTCAGCTCAAGTTGAACTTGAAGCCATTAGCTATGTGACTATATAGAATATCTGACGGTATCAGATCTTTGGGGGTTCTAACCCCACAAGAGTGGCTCAACGGGCGTTTCACATTCCCTGTGTGTTAGACCATCCTAAGGAAAGGGCCCAGGGAACTCACCGGATTCTCTTTTCCAGTCTTGCCATTAAGACTGCAATGGAAACTCAGTTTAAAATGATAGAATTACTTGTCATTTACCTAATCTCTCTGAACGTTATTTTCTTCTTTGGTAAAGTGAACAGAAACCCACATGCCCTACTTTTTCATAAGAGTGTTGCGGTTTAAAAGAAAAAGGCAAGTAATGTGAAGTGAACATTTGGCATAATCTGGCCCCTATAAGCACATTCTATGAATTGTCCCACCAAATCCTCATAATGACCTTAGGAAACAGGTACAGAGATAAAACTGAGGCTTAGAGAAGGTCCATACCTTGCCCAAACCATATCTGGTAAGTGGCAGAGCCAAGATTTGAGCTGTCTGACTTCAGACTACTAAACTATTCTACCTCTAATATAACATATATGAAAACAACTATCAAATGGTAAAGTCCTAGGCAAACATCAGATCTCACTATCATTAAAACTTCTTTTCTCTGAATCTTTACTTAAAAATTACATTATGTGACCGGGCACGTAATCCCAGCACTTTGGGAGGCCGAGGTGGGTGGATCATGAGGTCAAGAAATCGAGACCATCCTGGCCAACATGATGAAACCCTGTCTCTACTAAAAATACAAAAATTAGCTGGGTGTGGTAGCACACACCTGTAGTCCCAGCTACTTGGGAGGCTGAGACAGGAGAATCGCTTGAACCTGGGAGGCGGAGGTTGCAGTGAGCCAAGATCGCACCACAGCACTCCAGCCTGGTGACAGAGCAAGACTCTGTCTCAAAAAAAAAAAAAAAAATTATATGTGTGTGTGTTTCCATTTTTGTTGATTTTGGTGAGGGCAAGATGTTTTTATGCAGTTTTTTTATGATAGTAATATATGCCAGTAATAGATGGTCAGTGAAGAAAATACAGAAAAGTCTAGATTAAAAGAAGAAAACGTGATAGCTAAGTCAAACCTAAAAGCATGTTGAATAAGCAGCAACCCACATTTCTCCCTCAAAAAGTAAGGTCATTATAACAATTCTCAGAGGAAGAATAAAATATATTAGCACCATGCACACATCGTTCGCACTGTGATATTTATTAAAGGAGGGTCAGGCGACATATTGACTATAGCAAGTTGTCATAGCTTGTCAGCTATAATTAGAAAAAAAAGAATTGTAAGAAAAATTAAATGAATAGATTAGCCACAAAATGCTTGGCAGAGGTAAGATTTGGCAGATACCTCAAGACTCTAAATTTGCTGACATTACTAAAGATTCATTTCTAGAAAATCCCGATCTAGAAGAAAGATTCCCATAGTGCAACAGTTTGCATAGGGTGCTTTAGAATATATTTATTTATTGAGACTGATTTGAGAATTGATTCTGGCAAATGTTCATTTTGGAACTACAGCAAAGGGTCAGAGAATTCCTAAAATTCAGAGTCATACCTTGGACTTTAGAGGGACATTTGAGGCAGAAATGTGAGTAGAATGCAGGAGACTGGACTCTGAACATGAGAGGCTCTCATTTAAAAGATTATTACTAGAAATGAGCAGTCAGGTGGGACTGTAAACTAGTTCAACCCTTGTGGAAGTCAGTGTGGCGATTCCTCAGGGATCCAGAAATAGAAATACCATTTGACCCAGCCATCCCATTACTGGGTATATACCGAAACGACTATAAATCATGCTGCTATAAAGACACATGCACACGTATGTTTATTGCGGCATTATTCACAATAGCAAAGACTTGGAACCAACCCAAATGTCCAACAATGATAGACTGGATTAAGAAAATGTGGCACATATACACCATGGAATACTATGCAGCCATAAAAAACGATGAGTTCATGTCCTTTGTAGGGACATGGATGAAGCTGGAAACCATCATTCTCAGCAAACTATCACAAGGACAAAAAACCAAACACCGCATGTTCTCACTCATAGGTGGGAATTGAACAATGAGAACACATGGACACAGGAAGGGGAACATCACACACCGGGGACTGTTGTGGGGTGGAGGGAGGGGGAAGGGATAGCATTAGGCGATATACCTAATGTTAAATGATGAGTTAATGGGTGCAGCACACAAACATGGCACATGTACACATATGTAACTAACCTGCACAATGTGCACATGTACCCTAAAACTTAAAGTATAATAATAATAAAATAAAATAATAAAAAAAAAGAAATGAGCAGTCAGGAATGTCTGTTTCTGTGCTTTTAGTAATTGTTGGAAAGAAGAAATCTAAGACGTAAGCCATGAGATTCCAAAGAGCAGAAAAAGAATCCAGGGAACCCATTAGGTAAGATATTCAGAGATGAAAGAATCTCACCATGACTTCAAATATATGTGCCCCTCACCCCATTCCTCCTGAAAACCAAGGTGTTTTGTCATTTCTGTGCTGTATTGATTTCCCTTCTAATTTCAACTGCCCTCACACGTGAGAGGAGCAACATTTTTTTTTCTTTTTAGGTTAGATGGGTAATGTGCCGATGTGGGAACAAGGTTCAGAGGGTGGCACATCTCACACATGTCATGAACACCCAATCATCATGCTCATGAACTATAGAAGAATCAGAGAAATGGCATTTTCCAATTGCTTCCCTAGACAGGCTGTTACCTGTAAGACCCGTCCCCAGATCCAGAGGCTGCAATGAACCCTCTGAAACCACTGCTTTGTCATTCAGTTATCCTAGCCTTTCTCTGTATCACCTCTGCTTCCCTCTATGGCATCTTCAGCCACTGACTCAGGAAAGAAAAGTTCCAGAAAAAAAAAAAAAAGATTGGTGTGAAACACACACACAAACACCCCACACCTTCAAAGTGTCCCCAGTGACAAGTTAAGCAGTCATCTGAGATTATGTAAAAAATTCCTGAATCCTTTAAGTCCTGTCCTTTATTCCTTTCTAAGCATGAATAATCCAGTTCTCTGATTCCTGGAAAATTATAGGCAATATGTAGAAGGAGAGAAAAAAAACTGACTAGTCTCTTTCAGGAAAACTTTCCTGGCCAGGCGTGGTGGCTCACACCTGTAATCCCAGCACTTTGGGAGTTCAAGGCAGGTAGATCACCTGAGGTCAGGAGTTTCAGACCAGCCTGGCCAACATGGTGAAACCTTGTCTCTACTAAAAATATAAAAATTAGCCGGACGTGGTGGCGGGCACCTGTAATTCCAGCTACTTGGGAGGCTGAGGCAGGAGAATTGCTTGAACCTGGGAGGCAGAGGTTGCAGTGAACTGAGATCATGCCATTGCACTCCACCCTGGGCCACAGAGTGAGATTCCATCTCGAAAACAAACAAACAAACTTTCCTGAGCTGACAGTTCCTGTTGTCTTTGTTTCTGAAATTTTGTGACCTGAGTCATATTAGACATTAAACATGCACTTAAATATTACATGCAAGGGAACATACATTTTGTCACCCACACAAAATAATTTGCTGAAAAAATAGAGACAAAGTCATTCCCTTAAGCATAGAAGGTGCTTAATAAATTCATTAATTACAAAAAAATCCACAAACCGTAGAATGAAATAATTAGGAAAGGATTAATGTAATTGTATTTTATTATACATGAGCTGGAGTAATTTGATTTTATACCAGTTTTATTTTCCTTTTTAAAAAATGCATTTTCAATTTTCATTTCTCACATGTAGGCTTCATGAAGAACCACTAAAAAGGAATCAGAGAGATTCATGCTTCCCAGGCAACAAAATCAGCAAACAATGAAAGGCAAACTAGGTGTTGATTGTTATAAACAGAAATAAATTGTAATCCCTGCTTTTGTTGCTTTGCCACAGAATCATCACCTGCTGCCCACAATTACATTAATTCTTGTCCCTCATACTAGCAACTTTACAGCTGTCCTGTCTCCTTCCACCTTAGTCCAATGATTTTTTTTGGGGGGGGCGGCGGGGGGAGAGATGGGGTCTCACTATATTGCCTAGGCTGGTCTCGAACTCCTGGGCTCCAGTCATCTTCTCACTTCAGCCTCCCAAAGTGTTGGGATTATTGTTAAGTTACCTCAAGTAGGCTGTTTCATTATTGTGCAAGCAAGCCCAAAAATGTACTATTTTGAGAGAATAGAACATTTAAATAAGCATAGCCTTTAAATCATCCAACCTTCTAGTCCCAATTTTAATTCACCCATTTCCTTATTCTTAGAAAAAATTCACATATGGGTCAATCATGTCATACAAGAAAGTAACTCAATGCTCACATTTCATAAACTTTAAAAAAATTGGAGATTTTCTCAGTAATGCTTTTTTCCTTCTTTTAGATTATTAATAAAAACCTCTACATTTACTGAGGAAGTATTTAAAATTAATTTTGACTTCATGTATTTGCATTTATACATGTTGCTATTTATGGGCAAAAACTATTCAATGTACAATTAGTGATATTTTTCCCCAAGGGATGAGCTCATGTTTCCACTGAAGAAATTAAACACACACTTTTGATGTATTCACTCTCATTTCAGGATCGATATTCTGAAGAATAAAAATACCCTGTCCAAAACTTGGAGAGTTACTTTGATTTCTTTTTTAATTTCAATTTCATATGTAAGCTCCACCCAAGACTAAGTTCTGCTCCAGGTTCTGATAGTACTGAAATTGCTTTCTCTTTTTTCTAGAGTACGACATAATTCTTACCTAAATGTCAAATAGTCATGGTATTCTTATAAATACCCTTGTTTACAGTAAACTTAATGTATGTTTGGAAAATAATTCATTAAACACTGTAAAATGCTAGTGTTGACGACTTCCTTGGGAAGAGTGAAAGAGCTGATTTAGGATTTGGCCATTTGTAGTGACGACCTAGCAAAATAATTAAGAAAAAACTATTCAACGTTCCCGTTCCATTGATTTCATTTACAGAATGCCAGCTGGTTCCAGTGCTTCTCTGTTTAAATGAATACTAATTTCAAGCTTTTCAAACAGACCTTGCTTAAGGAAAGTCAGGAATACAACATCAGCAAGTTATCCAGTATCAAGTGCAGGCTACGTGCCTGATGTTTGCAACTGACTCATGAGATTCTGGTGTCTCAAGGATATCTATTTGATATCTTATTCTCAGCTATATAATCTTCCAGATTAAATTGCACCAGAAATAATCTGTGTACACCCCACAGAGAGTAAATAATCAGACATATCTCTGCTCTTCCCTTTTTCCACTCTTGCACATGACTTTGCATGTGATTATGTAAAACCTGCAGGCCTGATATTTTCATTATAATCCTGCAATTACAATTATATAACCAGCTTGCTGTTTCCAATTAAAAATATTTTTTAAGTGACAAAACTGCCCTACAATAAATGCAACTTATGGTGGAGTTTCCCAGCGATCACACTGGGGGATTCAGAAGCAGAGCTAAAACACTTTCTTCCAACTCTCTGCCCAGTTGATCCATTTATCCCTTTAAAATACATTATGTAGAATCAAAAAATATTTCTGGTCTGAGTATATGGAGGTTCCCTGGGATTTAGGGGATTTCACTTGAAATAGATTTTTTTCCACAAGATTTCAGCTTTTGCAGAATTAGCTCTGATATGAATAATATTTTCACATCATTTCAAACGCATTTAAATTTCTGAAGGTGTTGCTCAAGGAAGCAACTAATGCAAACTTTGTTAACAGGAAAAACCATGTTTAAAATAAAAAATTAAGCACGGCAGGTACCTAAAAGGAGCCTAAAAACAGAAACAGCATGGAACATTTCTAAGAGTTGGAACGTGTAAAAATATGTATGTTAAAAAAAAAAGTTCAGAAATAGATCCAAATATATGTGGGATAAAAATTGCATTATAAATCAGAGTGGAATGAAAATAGGGATAGTTCAATATTTGATATTGAGCTACCTGGGCAGCATTCTAGGGGAAAGCCTGTCTTATACCAGGCCAAATTTCAAATGAATAAAAAATGTAAAGGTAAACACCAAAAACTAACCAAGATCTAGGAGAAAAACAGGATACTTTCTTAATGACCTTGAATATGGTAGACCTTTTCAACTATGAGTCAAATCCAAAAGCCATAAGAGAAAATATTGGTAAATTCAGGTACATAAAAATAAAATTTATTTTATATTTCATTTTTAAAGATAAAATTTATTTTATATTTTATTTTTAAAAATAAAATGTATTTTATATAAGATGAGACAAAAATATTTGTAATTCATACTAATAAAGGTCTTATCTTCCTAATACAGAAGAGCTTAAGTTGAGAAGAAAAACACAAACTGCCCAAAAGAAAATCATACAAGAGGAAAACAATGGGAAAAATTAGATACCATTTTTCTTCATTTGTTCACACACACAAAAAAAGTTTGATGACATCAAGTGGAAAATATTGTTATGTATTACTGTTAAATGCATTAAGTTACTATAAACTTTATGTGTAGGGCATTTTGGCAATATCTAAAAAATTACTAATTATTCCTTTGGCTAGCAATTCTACCTCCACGGATATATTTGTGAAATGACCCTACATAAGATTATTCACTACAGAAATGTTTATTGGAAACAACACAAATATTTGTCAGTTGGAGACTAGTTAAATAAATTATGGTAGCTCCATATAGTGGAATACTATACAGCTATAAATAAGGAGAAAGGGAAAGGGTCCATGTACTGATTTAGAAAGATCTCCAAGAAATAAATAATATTAAGTGGGTGGTGGGGAAGCAACGGCACAGCAGTGTCTGCAGTATGCTACCTTTTGCATAAAAAGAGACAAGAAAAACTACATTAAGATTTGTATCAACCCAATACTACCTAGGAAAAAAGATTTGTTGGTATGTGCTAAACAAACTATGCTTACATATACACATAATAACATCAGGACCAGGTGTGGTGGCTCATACCTATAATCCCAGCACTGTGAGAGGCCAACCAGGGGAGGATGGTTTGAGCCCAGGAATTTGAGACCAGCCTAGGCAACACAATAAGACCCCATCCCTTAAAAAAATTAAAATAAAAATTAGCTGGGCATGGTGGTGCGCACCGGTAGTTCCAGCTACTCAGTAGGCTGAGGTGGAAGGATCACTTGAGCCTGGGAGGTTGAGGCTGCAGTGAACCATGATGGTGCTACTGCACTCCAGCCTGGGCAATGGAGTGAGACCCTACCTCAAGAAAAGAAAAAGAAAAAAGAAAAGAACATCAGGTGTGCGGCTGTCTGTGTGTGTCTAGGGTGGTTGGGAACGAGGTAGATGGGGGACAGGGTTGTGAAACAATTTTTAAATTTTCAATAATATGCATATTACCTGTTCAAAAATTAAATCAAAACCAATATTTTTCCCTAATCTAAGCCTAGATGATATTTACTTTACTTCTGATTACGTATCTCTTTAATGACACATTCTTTAAAATTATATGTTGTGCTAGAAATGTAAGATTAATTAGGTTTGGTTGAAATTCATTATTGAAAGAGTAGGTTACAAAAATTAATCATATTCTTGACACTTCTTACTCAATTTTGGCTTTCTCTTTGTATAATTCTTCTTTATACTTCTACTTCAAATATAACCCTTCTACGTTGCTTAGAAATATGTGAGAACATTCACTGATCAAGGACCCTAACCTTGTCACTGAAGAATTTTAATCAGTTTGAAGTTTTTATGAGCATATAAACGTGTTAAAGTTTTTTTGTTAAAGTTTCATTCTTTATCACGTACATGAAGTTCTACTAAAGAAGTTAATTGGCCATCTGCATTTCTTATCTATTTTTCCTCTTAAAGTGGAATATAAAATCCTACTTTTATCCTAGGATGAAAAATCATTCCTTCAAGTGGTAAGATGTCTTCAGTGCATGCAAGGATATTTTCCTGACTGTATAAGATTCTCACCAAACACCACCATATTTCTTTTAGAGATCTTTTACTTTGTATTTAACAAGAACTCTTTTTTTCTTTGACACGATTAAGGTTTTATTCCAGTTAATCGCAAACACAATTTAACCTTCAGGAGTTCCCTTTTAAAAAGTTTGCTCTTTCACTTCATTCATTATACATCCTCAGCCCACCCTGTAGATGTATTTTGGAACACGTCACATAATTATTAAGTAATTGTATGATTTGTTCTTTCATGTTTGTCTTCTGGTAGAATTCAAGGATAGGAACCAAATCTCTCCTATTCACCATAGTTACAGTCCCCATGCCCCAAGAAGTCTAATGAATTGTCTTGTACATAGTAAATTCTCAGTATGCAGTATATTTGTCGAACAAATGAATTGCCTTTGTCTTAACATCTTAACGTCTATTAAAATTACAAGCTCCTTGAGATTAGAGACTGTTTCAAAGGAGTTGGTTTGGTATATAGCTAAAACAGTATAGAACCAAATTACATACTTAATCCATTTATCATGAATGAAGCAATCACACATCACTGGCAACACTAATATTGACAGACCCCGTAATCAACATCCTTGAAGTAATAGAACATTGCTGGCTTGACTAAAAATAATACAAATTTCAAATTATATTTTGTGTCAAATAATTCTGACAATTTTTTATGCTTCACTGAGAATATTAACCTTTGCAATGAGGTGTTATCCACTTCCAAGATAGGTTCTGTATGGCCTATATGAAATACGGTTTACCTCCAGTAGGCAGTCTTTTCATAAAGACCAGCAAAATAGTGCGAGGATTGGATACTAAAAGTATTTACAGTATGTGCAAGTGGAAAAAGTGTATCATCCATTCAAAACTGTTTAATTTTCCTTGGGTTGTTATAATGACAACTTCCTTAACCTGATAACAGATTTTTAAAAATGTAATCATGTATTTATTTTATGGTTTGCACAAGATGTACCTTTAGTACATCCAGATTTTCATAACCCGTCAAACAGTTTTTCAGTATGTGTTATGGCAGGATATTCTAGAACTGCCAAGAAAAGTAAATTCACAGAGCTGCCTGCAATTCAGTAACTATAACAAATTAGCATAAGCAGCCCCATTTTAGAAGGCACGGCTTTTACAAGTTACACAGAAAAATAATGTGGGTTTGCATTTCTATCATTAAAAACTGCCCTTGCCATGAATGGTTACACTGTGAATATTAAACACAGCCCAGATAATTCAATGTAGCTCGTCTGTTTGAGGTGGAACTCCTTAATGAAACATTTGGTTATGATCTAAAGACTAACTAGGAAAACTAGCTAACAAGTACCTATTTTTACGGATTTTTTTCTACTTTAAAAAAAAAACGCATATCAAATAAAACCTCTCAACACTTGTCAGCTCTCCTGTGAACATACCATATAAATGGACTGGCACCGGCTGCCAGAGAAAACGAAAGGCCAAATTACTCTCTTCCACCCATGCTGTGAAGTTCAGAGAGAAATCTGTCCTAGACCCAAACCACACAGATAGCATACAATGCACCATTTAGCAAGAATGAAAGAATGGATAAAATTCTTCAGATTTCTCTGCACAATAGCAAAGATCTTATTTTGTTAGTCACCATCACAATTTAAAAGGCCTCTGGTGGTTGCTCACAGAACAAAACAAAGGTATTTTCAAATATCTAATTTGCTTAAGCTGTGTTCATTCTGGCCAAAACTCCAAAAGGCATAAAAACTGTGGCTGCAGGCTTACCTTATTCCAAACATATCCGCAGTGCAGTCAGTTGCCAGTGTCATAGTAAAGAGGTCTCATCAGTACCTAGAATAAATCAATCAAGGAAGTGAATTTAGAGTCTGGTTTTTGATTCTGGGAAACATGAAACTGTTTATAACCATCCTGGGAATACTATTTTCGAGCAACCTGGGCAATATAGTGAGACCCTGCCTCAGAAAAAAAAAACATATCTTTTTACAGAACGGAATACACTATTGGCCAGCTTCGGAATTTTGTGAATGCAGCTGCTTGGAGGGCAGGACCTTCGTTCACCCCTTCCACTCCAACCCGTGGAGAAGGTTGAAGGGACTGTCAGTGCCAGCCTGCTTTATGGTGGGCGAGAGAGTGTGGGGATGGGGGCAGAGATGCAAACTAAATAAGGTTTAAAGAGAAATTAGAAGATGCCTGTCCTGCCATGGACCGTCACAAACAGGCTCTTATTTTTCTGTTGGACTCTAAACTTTAATTTACCCACGTATTCTCTCTTCCTCAAACTCAGAATGTTAGACTTACCCTTCACCCTCCCTCGTGCCTCCTCCCCAAGCACTTTCCCACAGGTATTCCCTATTGAAACACAGGTGGTTGCCCATGCTGGAAATTTGGAAATGTCCCAGTTACAGCCCTTTTCAATCAATCACCAAGTCCAGGTGAATCTACCTCTTTAATAACTGCAGTGTTTCCAGTTTTGTGCATCCCTACAAAGGCCACCTAATCCAGTCCATTCTGGTCTCTTTCTTGGATTTTGATAACAACTTCCTAAATTATCTTCCCACCTCCAAGTTGTTACCACTCCTTTCTGGTCTTTTTTTTTTTTTGAGACAGGGTCCCACTCTGTCGCCTAGCCTGGAGTGCAGTGCAGCAAACACTGGTCACTTCAGCCTCAGCCTCCAGGGCTCCAGCGATCCTCCCGCCTCCTGAGTAGCTGGAACTACATGCGTGCGCCACAATGCCTGGCTAATTTTTGTATTTTTAGTAGAGACGAGGTCTTGCCATGTTGCCCAGGCTGGTTTTGAACTCCTGAGCTCAAGTGATCCTCCCACCTTGGCCTTCCAAAGTTCTGGGACTACAGGCATGAGACACCATGCCCAGCCCCCTTCCAGTCCATTTTTTTTTTTACACCCACATCGGTTTTTCCCCCGTGCTGATCGTATCACTCCCAAACTTAATATCTGACATTCAGAGTCATCGTGTTTTTTCCCTATCTTGTTTTGACCTCAGTTTACCTCTCTCGTTTTATCTTGAGCCTCTTCTGCGCACAAACACCAAAACGCTCTACTTTTTGGTTGCCTGAGAGCAGCGTACCAGATCAAAACCTGGGAACTTCGTATTTGTCCTTTTCTCTCTGCCAGGAATATCGTCCTCTCCATCTGCGCAATGAGCCCTACCTCCTCATCATTTTTACCTCTGTGGAAATCCCTTCCTTCCAGAAGCCTCCACTCACTTCTGATGCCAAGGAGCTTCTGCGGCGCCCTGCACGCACCTTTACAGATGCAGGTGGCTGTTTTCTGTGTTAGACTGCAAGCTCCCGTGAGCTGGGTTCATTGCTCATCGTTGACTTGGCCTGGCAAATAATGACTTGGCCTGGTAAATATAATCATTATTTGGTAAATAATGATTACACGAACAAATGTAACTAAGACATCCAGATACAATCTAATGCATTTCATGCAACTCGTGTAACCAAGTGAGGTTTTCCAGCTGTTTCAGCTTCTATTATAACTTACATTACAGAACTGGGGTGTCCCAAGCACCAGATTATAAGAATCACCTGAGTCACTTGACAATCTAACAGCGTCCTGTCTCTTAAAGAGACACGCGGGAAACTGGTAAAAGTGAATCTGAAGGAAAAAACTGGTGATCAGAACCAGGAGTAAACTTGTTTTTCACTGCATACCCTTTAGATTTGCCTTGAGTTAAAAAAAAAAAAAAAAAAGAAAAATACACACACAAACACACTCTCTCATTTAAAATAAATATATTTACTTTATATGTCTTATATATTCATATATTGCTGGAAGAATACACAAGAAACCAACAACATTGAGCACCTCCAGGTAGGTGAATTGGGATACTGAGAGAACAAAGTTGGGATAGAGACTTTATAATGACACTCTTTTATACCTTTTGGAATTTCCCATCATTTTAAATGTATGACCTGGTCAAAAAAATTTAAAAATTAAACAAAATCACAGGCTGGGCACAGTGACTCATGCCTGTAATCCCAGTGCTTTGGGAGTCCAAAGTGGGAGGATCACTTGAGCCCAAGAGTTCAAGACCAGCTTGAGCAACA
The DNA here is from genome assembly GCF_029281585.2 of Gorilla gorilla gorilla. Lineage (NCBI taxonomy): Eukaryota > Metazoa > Chordata > Mammalia > Primates > Hominidae > Gorilla > Gorilla gorilla. The sequence goes on from NC_086017.1 coordinate 14,685,077, forward strand.
TAGCAAGATTCCGTCTCAACAACAACAAAATTTTAAAAATTAGCCAGGTGTGGTAACACATGCCTGTAATCCCAGTTATTTAGGAAGCCAGGATGGGAGGATCATCTGGGCCCAGGAATTCAAGGCTGCAGTGAGGTATGATGGTGCCACTGTACTCCAGCCTGGCAAGACTCTGTCTCTTAAGTAAATAAATAAATAAATACACAGATTTTCAGGCCCATCCCTGGATGTTCTGATTCATGAAGCTGGAAGAGGGGCCTAAAAAAATCTGTATTTTTAATAAATTCCCTGGGTAATACCTATGATCAGGTAAGTTTGAGGAACACTGTTAAGGTTGGACTTGACCTTAGAGATCATCTAATCCAGTAGTTCCCAAACCTGGGCATCATCCTTGACTTAATCAGAATATCCAGGGAAGGGTCCAGGGAAACCAGTGCTTTAAAAAGTGCTCCCAGATGATTCCAATGCAGGCACTGGCTTGCAGCTTGCATTGAGACCCATGACAAGAGCGCCATCCATCACCCAACCAATACACGAATTGCTTCTCAGTATCGTATGCACAGAAATGTCTCCATCATTATTGCAGCTGGCCTTCAAAAGAGCCCTTGGTGACTCTCCCTTCCTGGTATTCATGCTTTTATGTAGTTTCCTCCCACACTGAGTAGGGCTCACCTGTAGAACCCATAGGATATTGTGGGAATGATGGAGCGTGGCTTCCAACACTAGGCTGTCAAAGATATTGTGGCTTCTGCCTTGCTCTCTCTTGGCTTGTCTGCTCTGGGGAAGCCAGCTGCCAGGTTACGAGGATGCTCAGGGGCCACATGGTGAGCAACTGAGTCCTCCTGCCAATCACCAGCACTGACTTGCCAGTTACATGAGTAAACCCTGTTGAAAGTGGCTCCTCCAGTCCCAGGCAAGCCTTCAGATGACTGCAGCCATGGCTGACATCTGGACTGCAATCTCATAAGAGATCCTGAGACAGAACCACCAAGCTGCATCACTCCTCCATTTCTGGCCCATTGAAACTGAGTGAAGTAGTAAATGCTTAATATTGTTTTAAACTGATAACAGGGTTTTTTGGGGGGAGGTGGGGTGCAGGAGACTTGTCACACAGCCATAGATAACTAATACAATCATATTTTCCCACAAGTGCATTTCTTACCAGTGGCCCCATTTCCGTTTCATCTCCCGTCTGGAAAAATATTCTCTTCCCCAAGCCTGCAAGTAAGGTATTATAACATATTTGCTTTCACAGGTTGAGTGTTAGTTTAGAGTGCCATCATGGGGCTTTCTAACTTGGGCAGCACAACTTCTCAAATACTGTCGGTTAGCAGTGGGGAAACTCGTCAGTCTTACTTCCTGTGGTTCTCTGTGGCTTGGCTTGAGTGGATGGGGAAAAACCAAATGATCTTTTTTTGTGGTGATGAAGTGCTGAGCCCTTGTCCACTGTAGGCCCAGTTCTGGCATTCTCCATGCCCACTGAGGCCTCTCTCTGACCTTTCCCTACACATAGAAGGCAGGACAACTGTAAATGCTCTTTAGCTTGTGATGTGATGTCTGTGCATTACACCTGCCAGATTCTGGATCTTGACCTGAAAATATTGGTTTCTGTTTTGACAGAGGAGATGGGCACCTGATTTTCATCTGGAAAATGGTACGTGTGCAACATTTCCAGTATCAGAAAGAGTATTTCATATGCAATTACCCTCCAAGCCCTAGGAGGACTTTAAGTCCTTGGAAGGAAGCCAACCTACTCACTGTCCTTGATGTCATCTACAAAGTCAGAATGGTAGAAATCACATTAGACTTCACTAACAAATCATCAGCCAAAGTCTTAAAACAGATATGTGCATTTGCTTCATGCCAGCTCTTCCTTTTTTCTGCCAGTTGCTGATAGTTATGGTCACTTAGCTTTGATCTCACCGGACACCTGATTGTTTAAAAAGCCAAAATCCTAAACCCACTGGTGTTATTCTGCTTGCAGATAAAAGCAAAGGTCCATTTGTGAAACATCAAAAGGAATTAGGAAAATGTGGGATGTGTGTTGCTTGGTGTTGCCTAGCAATATGGTTAGGGCACAGGAATCACAGAGAGGATGAAATTCACACCCACAAGGAAATCATATTATTCATAATAAACACACACACGCACACACACATCCTGACATCTCTGCAAGAATGTTATAAACTGAGTACAGAATTATAGTCACAAGTAAAATAATCTTCGGAGCACTGAAGAATAAACATTCTAGTTGATTGGTTGCTTATATTTCAATGTCTATATGAGTACATCACTCACTTAAAGGCAAAAGCATTAAATGTCTGTGAATGGAGTTTACAATATCTCTCATAGACATGAGCTCTGTCAGTATAAGTAAAACATACATTTTAAACCAAATATATTAATATGTAAAATGATAGGACAGAGTATTTAATATATAAAAACAACTTTAAGCTCTTTCCTCACCCTTATTTCAAAATATCTAGGTTTACCATGAATGTTCATAACGGTGGTGGTAAAAAGCATGACCATCAAAGTCAGGTGCTTGTTTTCAAATCCTGACTCTGCCTTTTGCCATGTGAGCATGAATGGGTTATTTAATTTCCCTAAACCTGAGTTTCCTCATCTATCAATTTGAAATGATTGTACTACTAAATTTATAGGGCTGCTGTGAGGATTAAAATAAAGGAATCTGGCCGGGTGTGGTGGCCCACGCCTGTAATCCCAGCACTTTGGGAGGCCAAGGCGGGCAGATCACTTGAGGTCAGGAGTTTGAGACCAGCCTGGCCAACATGGAGAAACTCCGTCTCTACTAAAAATACAAAAATTAGCTGGGAGTGGTGGCGGGCGCCTGTAATCCCAGCTAATCAGGAAGCTGAGGCAGGAGAATCACTTGAACCTGGGAGGTGGAGGCTGCAATGAGCCAAGGTCGTACCACTGCACTCCAGCCTGGGCGGCCTGAGACTGTCTCATGAAAAAAATAAAAATTAAAAATTAAAAATATAAGGGAATCTATGTAAAGGATGAGTACGGGGCTTGGTTCTACAAATACATTGGCCTTTCTACTTTTTATTATTAATAGTACTGTATTGTTATGCAGAAGGCTTCTTGATTGCTTTTCAGTAAATATAGATACTATCAATTAAGCCAAGAAAATGTTACAGGTTGAATTTTTGCCTGTAAGGGGGCTTTGGGGTGTTAGGAAAAGGAGATTAAAGCCTCTAGTCCCTGCCCGCCCTATCAATTGTTCTTTCAAGGTCAGAGCCAAGCAACTCGAGTCCAAGAATGAGATGCAAGCCTCCAACATGGCCACTCACTGAAGGAAAACTCCCATTCCACGAGGCTGTTCCATCGTAGGGCTACACAGACCAGTATTCTCCCAGCTCCAGGCTCCCCTCCCAGAACAACTCACTCCTATATCCTGCATCCTCCCAGGTTACAAATCTGGGAGTCTTCTAAAAGGGCTTCCACCTTTCTTCTTTGTAGCTGACCTTGGAAATGTTCTCAGTTCTGGGTAGAGCTTTAATTTCCTCCATAAGTACTGCTTTCCCAGGCTATGACTGCTTTGCCAGGTTATGATGATGGGAACCTGCAGGTGGGGAAGAAAGGGAGGCATCAGCTGCCTCTTCTGCTTGATCTAGGAGCTCTACTTCCTAGAAACATTTGTGTCCTAAGATATTGGTGAGACAGAATCAGAACAGCTGAGCTCCCAGCCTTCCCCTAGGGAGAGGTAAACAGTTAATAGAGCACCCTGAGAAATAATATGTGTACCCAAAATAGGCAAAATATAAAGAGCGAGTGACTTGTGAGAATGAGAAAATTACATGGATCCCATTTTAAGATTCAAAAGTCAGTCAAAAACCAATTGTAAGGCCAGGTGCAGTGGCTCACACCTGTAACCCCAGCACGTTGGGAGGACAAGGTGGGGAAATTGCTTGAGGACAGGTGTTTGAGAGCAGCCTCGGCAACATGACCAGACCCTGTCTCTACCGAAAAAAAAAAAAAAAAAAAAAAAAAGATCTTAAGAAGAGACATTTTAATGTATTCTTAATATCATTTTACTTGTATGAATTTGAAAAAGGTTTTTGTTTGTTTTCTTCTTACCAGTGAAATATTTAGGACAGAATTAACCTACAAGTCCTATTGCTACTTATATGTTTATGAAAGTTCATTTATTAAGATAGAATAAATGCTTTTTTTGGCTTTTAAGAATCGTTGAAACAACATGGGGTTAAAAATAGAAGGGCCCTATTTATATTAGAACAAAAAGACTAAATTCCTAAGCTTAAGAAGTAAACAAGAGCTATATGAAAAGACTTTAAAATGCCACTGAGGATCACAGAAGAAAACTTGAACTAATGGAAGGATGTATGTATTTTTAGATAAAAAGACTTAACTATATAAAGATGTCAATTATTCCCAATCTATAATGCAAAAGCTCAATTTTAAAAAAGGACTTTTAAAAACTATACAAGCTCATTATAATATGGAAAAATAAAGAAGCAAGAATATTCAGAAATCCTGAAAATAAAAAAACAAGGGATTTTTAGTTGTATCAGATATTAAAATATAGTATAAAGCTCTAACAAGTAAAAGGGTATGATATATGAATAGACAAAGCAACTCAATGAATTATAAATGCAAAGTCCAGAAATTGACTCAAATACAAAAAGAAATTTAGTATATGATAAAATGCCACCACTTACCAATGGAAAAAGATGGTCTGTTCAATAAACGATGTCAGAGCAACTGAGTAGCCCTCTGGGGAAAAAAATGAGAAAGTTGTATCCAAGCCTTACATGTTTCACCACGATAAATTCCAGATGAATTAACATTTTTAGAAAGAGCAAAAGGGAAATAAAATCATGAGAGCACTAGAATAAGCCATTAGATAATCTTTAAATATAATCTTGGAGTATGCTTTGAAGCATAGAGTAAAAGCCAGAATCCAGGCTGGGCGCAATGGCTCATGCCTGTAATCCCAGCACTTTGGGAGACCAAGGAGGGTGTATCGCCTGAGGTCAGGGGTTCAAGACCAGCCTGACCAACATGGTGAAAGCCCATCTCTACTAAAAATAAAAAATTAGCCGGGCATCGTGGTGCGTGCCTGTGATACCAGCCACTCAGGAGGCTGAGGCAGGAGAATCCTTTGAACCCAGGAGGCAGTGAGCCGAGGCTGCGCCATTGCACTCCAGCCTGGGCAACAAGAGCAAAACTAAAAAATTGATTCTTCAGGACTTTCAGGTTAACTTTGTGTTTATGAGCCCCATTAAAAAGTGGGCAAAGAACATTAACAGACACTTTTCAAAAGAAGACATCCATGTGGCCAAAAAGCACACGAAAAAAGCTCAATATCACTGATCATTAGAGAAATGCAAATCAAAACTACAATGAGATACCATCTCACACCCAGTCAGAATGGCAATTATTGAAAAGTAAAAAAATAACAGTCTGGTGAGGTTGCAGAGGAAAGGGAATGCTTATACGCTGTTCATGGGAGTGTAAATTAGTTCAACCATTGTGGAAAGCAGGATGGCGATTCCTCAAAAAGCTAAAAGCAGAACTGCCATTCAACCCAGCAATCCCATTACTGGGTATATACTCAGGGGAACAGAAATCATTCTACCACAAAGACACATGCACATGAATGTTCATTGCAGCACTCTTCACACTAACAAAAACATTTTTACATTCACAATAGCAAAGTCAACTTAAATGCCCATCGGTGACAGATTGGATAAAGAAATGTGGTACATACACACTATAGAATACGGCACAGCCATAAAAAAGAACGAGACCGTGTCTTTTGGGGGAACATGGATGGAGGTGGAGGCTATTATCCTCAGCAAACTAACGCAGAAACAAAAAACCAAATACCACATGTTCTCATTTATAAGTGAGAGCTAAATGATGAGAATCTATGAACACGAAGAAGGACTGGGGTCTTCAGAACACAACAGACTCCGGGGTCTACTCGATGGTGGAGGGTGGAAGGAGGGACAGGATTAGAAAAGATAGCTGTTGGGTACTGGGCTTAATTCCTGATGAAATAATCTGTACAACAAACCCCAGTGACATGAGTTTACCTATGTAACAAACCATCACATGTACCCCGAACCTAAAATAAAAGTTAAAACAATAAAAAACTTTGTGTTTTAAGGAGCTGTGTTTTAAATGTCTATCCTCCAAGCAAAGAATATGCCAAATACGGCATATTTCCTCTTCTAAGTGTGTAATGTTCTACTGTTATATTATCTGATTTAATTTTTCAGGTGAGAGCTATCATTAGGCAGAATTCTGGGATGGCCTCCAAGTTCACTTGAGTTTTATTAGAACACGGCCATGTTGCTGTGCACAGTGGCTCACGCCTGTAATCCCAACACTTTGGGAGGCTGAGGTGGGCAGATTCCTTGAGGTCAGGAGTTCAAGACCAACCTGGCCAACACGGCAAAACCCTGTCTCCAGTAAAAATACAAAAATTAGCCAGTTGTAGTTGCCCGCACCTGTAGTCCCAGCTACTCAGGAGGCTGAGGCAGGAGAATCGCTTGAACCCAGAAGACAGAGGTTGCTGTGAGCTGAGATTGTGCCATTGCGTTCCAACCTGGGCAACAGAGCAAGACTCCGTCTCAAAAAATACAAATAATTTTAAAAAAGAACATAGACATGTTCATTTGCTTTTATGTATTATCTATGGCTGCTTTTGTGCTACAACACAGAGTAGTTGAGAGGAGAAGCTGGATGACCTGAAAGACCTGCAATCTGTACTATCTGTCCCTTTGTAGGAAGTTTGCAGCCTCTGGCTTAAACCATTTTGAGTTGGGTCTCTTGGGGGTGCTCATGTGTGCTGTTTAATCCCCCCTCCCTTGACTGCAGTCAGGACCTGTGAATATAATCCATTTCACTCTTTCGATTAGATTACATTATATGAGACCCTCTTAGCAAATTGGATAGAGCCATTCTCCAGCTGAACTTAAAGAAGTGAGGTGTCTCATGGCGAGGGGCATGTGGTGGGCACGGAACTGTGAGTGGCTTCTAGGAGCCAAGAGTGACCCCCAGCTGACAGCCAGCAGGAAAAGAGGGACCTCTGTCCCACAGCTGCAAGGAACTGGATTCTGCCAACAACTACATAGGCTTGAAAGAGGATTCCACGCCCCAGAAGAAAAGCCTCGTGACACCTTGATTGTAGCCTTGTGAGACCCTGCATGGAGGACCTCAAGCGTTGCTTGGATGAGCCACAGAAACTGGGAGGTAGTTTGTATGTTGTTTTAAGCTGTGAGCTATGTGGCAATTTGTTACATAGCAATACGAAATGAATGCAGATCACGATGTGGGTTGCCTGCCTAAAAACAACCACTCACACCACACCTCACCTGCTTTCTCAGTCTTAGGAAGTGAATCAAATCTTTTAGGAGGCATCTAAAAAAGCTTTCCCTGCCGGACACGGTGCCTCAAGCCTGTAACCCCAGCACTTTGGGAGGCTGCAGATGGGCCGACCACCTGAGGACAGGAGTTTGAGACCAGCCTGACCAACATGGTGAAACTCTGTCTCTACCAAAAATACAAAATTAACCGAGCATGGTGGCGGGTGCCTGTAATCCCAGCTACTTACGTGGAGGCTGAGGCAAGAGAATCGCTTGAACCCAGAAGGTGGAGGTTGTAGTGAGCCAAAATCACGCCACTGCACTCAAGCCTGGGTGACAGAACAAGACTGTCTTAAAAAAAAAAAAAAAAAAAAAAGAAAGAAAGAAAGCTTTCCATGCTCCTAGAAAGGGGACACAGGAAAGAGACATTTGTGGCCTTTAGACACTCTTGTGTGAAGACATGATGTGTAGGGGGCTGTGGTCATCTCATGACCGGGAGAGACCAAGACTGGGGACACAGCCTGCACAAAGCTGAGCAAGCAGATGGAATGAATTGAGTTCCTGGATTGAGATGTGAAGCTGCTGAATCAACTAACCCTGAAGCTTACATTGCCTGGAACTTCTTGTTACTTGTATGATGGTAAATTCAGTGATTGTTTAAACTAGAGGTCAGCAAACTACAAATCCTGCTCACCACTTGTTTTTGCAGGTAAAGTTTTATTGGAACCCTGGCATGTTCAGTTGTTTACCCATTGTTTATGGGTGTTTTCATGCAACAACACAGAGTAGTTAAGAGGCCACATGGCCTGCAGAAACTACAATCTTTACTATTTATTCCTTTAAAGGAAAAGTTTTCCAATCCCTTCGATCATTTTGAGTTGGGTCTCCTATCATTTGCACCTCAAAAGCATTCACACAATATTTGATCACTTTCATTCTGATGAAAAGTGGTAACACTAAACTATACCTGATAATAATGACTCTCTTAGTCCATTTGGGCTGCTGTAGTAAAATACCATAAACTGTGTGGCTTATAAATAGAATTTAATTTTCTTACTCTGCTGGAGGCTGACCTGTCCAAGACCAAGGTGCTGGCAGATTCTGTCTCTGGTGAGAACCCATTTACTGGTTCATAGATGGCCATCTTTTCACTGTGTCCTCACATGGCAGAAGGGGTGAACCAGCTCCCTTGGCCTTTTTCATAAGGGCATGAATCTCATTCATGAGAGCCCCACCTTCATGATCTAATCATCACCAAATGCCTCAACTCCTAATATCGTCACCTTGGGGGTTAGGATTTCAACCTACGAATTTGGTGAACGGGGAGACACAAACATTCACACCATAGCAATGACTATGCGTGTTTTTAAGCAAAGCTTTATTGAAGCATATCATACACATATAAAAGTTTGAAAAATCATTATTGCACAGCTCAATGAATTTTCGGAGTGAATATGCTGGTGTACCATCATCAAACCCCAGAAACCCCTCATACCCACTTCAGTCACTATATCCCCCTCCCTAAAGACAACTACCCTTCAGACTTCTATGAGAATAATCTCCACTGACTAATTTTGTCTGTTTATGAACTTCATACAAATGGATTCATAAATGTGTATCCTTCTGTGTTTGGCTTCTGTTGCTCAGCATTCTGTTTGTGAAATTCATATCTGTTGTGTGTAGCAGTGGTTCATTTATTGTCACTGTTATGTTCCATGGTATGAATATATCATGATTTATTTATCCATTCTACAGTTGATGGATGTTTGAGTTGTTTCCAGTTTTTGACTATTATGAATAGCACTGGTATGAACAATCTAATGTTTTTGTGCACATATACACACCTTCCTGTTGGAGTGAAATTGTGGGTCATTCATACATGATTTTTACTGGGGTTCTAAAAGTGATTCAATGTCCAAAGGTATATAGTTTAACCAAATAGAAATTTCGACTTGTTCCCTCTTGACTTAAAAATCAAAGGTAGGGGCCGGGTGTGGTGGCTCACACCTGTAATCCCAGCATTTTGGGAGGCCGAGGCAGGTGAATCACCTGAGGTCAGGAGTTCAAGACCAGCCTGCCCAACATGGTGAAACCCCGTCTCTAGTAAACATATAAAAAATTAGCTAGGCGTGGTGGCCCACACCTGTAGTCCCAGCTACTTGGGAGGCTGAGGTAGGAGAATCTCTTGAACCCGGGAGATGGAGGTTGCAGTGAGCCAAGATCGAGCCACTACACTCCAACCTGAGCAACAGAGTGAGACTCTGTCTCAAAAAAAAAAAAAAAAAAAATCAAGGTAAGGCCAGGCATGGTGGCTCAAGCTTGTAATCTCAGCACTTTGAGAGGCCAAGGTTGAGGTCAGGAGTTCGAGACCAGCTTGGCCGAGAAGGCGAAACTCCATCTTTACTAAAAATACAAAAATTAGCCAGGCATGGTGGCGGGCGCGTGTAATCCCAGCTACACAGGAGGCTGAAGCAGGAGAATTGCTTGAGCTTTGGAGGCGGAGTTTGCAGTGAGCTGAGATTGTGCCACTGCACTCCAGCCTGGGCGACAGAGCAAGGCTCTGACAAAAAGAAAGGAAGGAAGAAAGGGAGAAGGAGAGAGAGAGAAAGAGAGAAAGAAAGTCAAGGTTAATTTAGCAGAGTATTGGGCTCAAAAGATCATATATAATCAGGCGGCAAATGAATTAACTGAAAAATTAAAACAATTAAAAACAAACCAATTTCCCCTCCAAAGCCTAAACTATTGCTGTAAGGAAGTTTCAAGCTGCCTGCTTAGAGACTGGTTTTTTAAGCAGCTGAATTCAAATCAGTATTTCTTTTGGAACGCTGGGAAGGCTCAGATGGATTTGAAATGTTGCTGAGTCACAAAGGCACATTTTCTGGGACACACTTCTTACTTTGAGGAAAAAGTGATGAAAAGTTATAGATGGATAGGGTGGCAGGGAGCCTTGGTGAATTGGAGTTCCAAAAAACAAGAAAGGCAGAATTGATACAGTGAAGTTCCAATGGCTTTCCTACTTAGCCACCCAATTGCACCGAAAAGCCACAGAAAAATCAAGATTTCATTAGCAAGCACTTTCTCCTACTTCAGCCACCACTGACTGCTACTTCTGCCTCATTCCCTTCTTCACACAGGCACCATACTCCAAGGGCCTGAAGACAGTTTATCCACTTTTTAATCAAGCAGTCCACAAGGATGGCATGGATAGCATATCTTCTTCAACATACAGGGAAGTGTAGATGATCCAAGCACAAATCTGCAGAGGGGAATAAGGAGGCTGCTTATTAAGCATGCACATTTGATTGGCGTTCTTTTTCCACTCATCAGTTGTTATCAAACCAGTAGAGAAGATTCAATCTGATAATTTTCAAGATGAGTCATCAGTAGCCACAGAGTTCTAGGGTCAAACTCAGGGCTTTGTGGCTTAAGCTGTTGTCCTCCCAGTAAGACAGCATACTGAACTATTTTGGCCTGTGTTTCCTCTCTGGACAACTGTAAGGTAAAAATTTATTTAAGAAAGAAAAGGAGACAGAGAGAGAGCGAGAGAGAAGGTTAAAATGGCAAGTCTTCTCAGCAGGATCCTAGTAAATATTTTACCACTCACACTTTCCAGAGCAGAGCAGAACTTGTCTTCTAGCCCAATTGTCTGCTCCAGGTGCAGTGTGGGTATATCTCTGGGTTGGGTCTTCAGCTTTCTCGAGAGACTTCAGTGTCTTTCTCGGCCACCAACGGCCAATGGCAGAGGTCATACAAAGATGGCTGGCTACAAGGCAGCCCTTCTGTCTGCAGACCCTGCCACAGTCCCTCTCTAGGACAGATTAGGAAAATCTACAGAGTAAAGAAAGTGCAGAAGGAGATGCATCCCTCTGCACCTTTATAACTGAGTAATACCCAGAGAATTGAGCAGAATATTCTAAGCTTCGAAAAAGCAAATAGAACAGATATGTGAGACCACATTCCCTAAGGTGGTCCTGTCTGATTTTTAATATTCTCTTCCATCCTTAAACAACAACAAAGAAGATGTCCTGACGTTAATTTAGAAAATCCTGACAGAGATTTTAACTGGTAGACTATGGGTACCTTTAATCATCTGTCGGCTTTGCATCATTCATCCACAATCATTTCTGTTTCACAAAGTAGTCTCCTATTTTAATTTTGATAACCTCATTTTCCCGCCTAGACGATTGAAAAAGAACCCTCCCCACCTTGTCCGTTTCCAGGAGCACTTATCTTGAAAGGTTTTTGCAGACATTTATGACACTCCTATGAGGTGGCTAAGGTCTGTTATCCCCATTTTATGGCTGAGGAAACTGAGACAGTGAGACGTTGAGTGCTTGCCCAAGGTCAGGCACTGAGTCAGGAGCAAATTCAGAGGCAGAACTCGCTGTTCCTGGCAGCCTCACCAAGTTCAGCTGCCTCGCCTCTGTTTGAACTGCCTTAAAATAGGACTTTCAAGAATTCTGATGAATAGATTGAAACCCTGCAGTGCTTTATGTGTTAATGATGACTTGGTAACTGCATATATTAATGTTGTTCATTGACTTACAGCCAAGAGCCACTCATTTCCTAGGTGCTCAGCCTAAGAGAGACTATTTTCCTCATTTTTCACTGATTATCATAAAACACTTCCGTGTAACCATATGAGACTACGGTTCTTTCCGACACCAAAGTAAAAGTGCAAATTGTTGTTCTTTTGGCCTCTAAGTGCAGGAATCTCTCTTCTCTCCCTCTGTATACACTCCTCATCATGGTCTCCAGCCTACGACCTTCTCCTCTCTTTCTGGCTTTAAAATCTACCCTTTAGCCTCCCCAGGTGCTTCTGAAATGGAATCACTCACTGGTTCCCGGACACAGCGCTGACCCCCTCTGCATCTCACCCACCCTTATTCATCAAAATCTCTTTTTATCTTCAAGGTTCATCTAAAGAAAACCTGCTAAGAAGCCACCCCCTATTTCCCCACCAAACCTGGTCTCTCTTCCTTTGAAGCCCTTATCTGGCGCCATCTTATTTTGCCTTTTGCTTACTAGGCTCTTGCCCTAAGGATGCAGATTGTAAATTGATTAGGGGCAGGGATGGTTTTACTCACCTTTGCTAGTCTGAGATGGCACACTGACTGCGCACACTAGGGGAGCTGCTGACTACAGGAGTGGGCAAACTTTTTTTGCAAAGGATCGGTTAGGAAATATTTTAAGCTTTGCTAGCCACAAATGGTCTCTGCTGATTCTTCTTCCTTTTCTACAACCCTTTAAAAATGTAAAAAATCATTCTTAACTCCAAAAAATCAGCTGGGGCCTGGATTTCTCATATTGTGAAAGATCAATTGCAGCACATAGCCCAAATACATTTTGGGGCCCAAATACATTTTTTGTACTTAAAAAAGTCTCTGAAATTACATACTATGGTATTTGTATTTACTTTGCTTAAAACTCCAGTCAATTAAAACATGGATGAAACCCAGCATTTATAAAGGTGAAAGTAGGAACTTGCAAAATCCATGCATACGTCTTTGTGCATCATTAAAGGGCCAAATTCCTTCAGCTTTACATAGATTCTTCCATGGCTGATGAGGTCTCACGGCTTTTTAGGAAGTGGGACAATAAAACTAGCTCTGCCACACTGATGGGATTTTTTTAAGGTGTCCCAAAATGTTTCATTTGTCTCATCAATGACTGCTGTGAAACAGGATCTTGGACAAGTTAACACTTTATTTTATTTTATTATTTGAGACTGGGTCTTGCTCTGTCACCCAGGCTGATGTGCAGTGGCAGCAACATGGCTCACCGTAGCTCAACCTTCTAGGCTCAAGGGATCTTCCCACCTCTCAGCTGGGACTACAGGGGTGCACGCCACCACTCCTGGATAATTTTTGTATTTTTTGTAGAGACAGGGTTTCACCATGATGCCCAGGCTTTGTCTTGAACTCCCAGGCTCAAGTGATCCTCCTGCCTTGGCCTCCCGAAGTTCTGGTATTACAGGCATGAGCCACCATGCCCAACCACAAGTTAACATTTTTAATGCCTGAAACTCTAGAAAGAAGGACAAAGTAATGGTCCCTTTAAAGTCTCACTGACCTGGGTTACCATCAGTGGCCACACAATGCCATTCGCACCCCCTCCCTAAATCCAGGAATACTGCAAAGTAGTATTTAGTCATTTTGCGGTGGCTCATGCCTATAATCCCAGCACTTTGTGAGGCGGGCAGATCACAAGGTCAGGAGATCAAGACCATCCTGGCCAACATGGTGAAACCCTGTCTCTACTAAAAATACAAAAATTAGCTGGGCGTGGTGGCGCATGCCTGTCATCCCAGCTACTCGGGAGGTTGAGGCAGGAGAATCACTTGAACCAGGGAGTTGGAGGTTGCAGTGAGCCAAGATGGCACCACTGCACTCCAGCCTGCTGACAGAGCGAGACTCCGTCTCAAAAAAAAAAAGGTTTAGTCATTTCCTGCATCATGATATCATAGCCTTCCCCTATTAAGTTATCTAACTGAGTTAACAGTTCAAACCGCTGGTTCCATATCAGGAGCTGTTTGGTTTAACATCTCTTCAGCAAAGGTACCATGGGAGCTTTTCAGAAAACTTCAGCTTAATATTCCAACTTATTTTCCTGAGGAGATCCAGCTGTGAATAATAGTGTTGATTCGGTATCGCTGATCATTTGCCAGAATGTGCGATTTGTAAAACTTTGGCAGGGAAAATTGTATTACAGATGTTACGCTGGAAAACCTCTGAACGGCCGTGAAATGTAATTGTGTGTTGGAGGACACGTCATGTCGTTAGTAGGCTGAGTTTACTCTGTTTGGGTGAACAGTGCACATACGCTACAATGGGTAGCTGCTCCGTTTATATGAAAGTCAGAGCGACAGAATAATAATCCAACCCTCGAAGACAGCTATAATTACAGCATGTTGACTCCGTCCCCTTGACAGGGAAGCTGCAATGTTTCAAATAGAAAGCTCCATTAGCTAGGTGACCAATTAAGGAAGCAGAAAACAGCGAGAAGGAGGTATAAAATTATCTTGTTAAAATTCGCTTCAAAAATAGAGATATTTAACACATAACAAGAATATATAGTCTAAGGCAGTAGAGAATTTTATTTAAAAATAACCTTGTCCTGTAAAAGTAAAGCTGATCTACGATAAACTGTTCAAATATCCGTATCCCATTTAGAGACAAACGACCAGGCTGAGCAACATAGTGAGATCCTGTCTCTACAACAAATTAAAAAAGAAAAAATAGCCAGATGTGGTGGCACGGGCTTGTGGTCCCAGCTACTTGGAACTCTGAGGTGGGAGGATCTCTTGAGCCCAGGTGATTGAGGCTGCAGTGGGCTATGATCGGGCCACTGCACTCCAGCCTGGGTGACAGAGTGAGACCCTGTCTTAACAACAGAGAGAGAGAGAGAGAGAGAGAGAGAGAGAGAATGGGCTTTCATGCTAGAAATAGCTATAATTTTTTAAAAAAATAATGTGATATTTACTTATATTTTATATTTAGAAAATGTCATTTCCTACATCTAAAATGCCTTTTGAAAATGGAAAAGCAACCAACTGAAATTGTATTGAATTAATTATATCAATACTTTCTAAACTTCCAACAGCTCTGGTGAATCACTATTTCCTATTCTATTGTTTTTTACTATATGGTTGTTTCACATTTTGGAAGTAAGTGAGAAGAAACAGTAGAAAATAGACTGTTTGATTTGGTTTTGAATCCTTTGCCTGGATGTATCTGGATTCAAGGTCTATTAGGATGAATCATATGAAATTGCTGCTTATTTAGTTAAAATGACATCAAATATTGGCAATTTCATAAGTGGTTGCTGGCTACCACTTCAGTGTTTCTTCTGTTATCTCTGTGATAAAGTCTTTGGTCCTTGTCAATTGGCCATGGGTAAATGGGACAATTGCAGGATAAAAACTTTATTCTTGGATAATAGGGTAATAAACAATAATAATAACAGGTAGAAAATAGATAATAACAGATAATTGATATACAGATATTAGCTAGGTAATAGGTAGGTAGATAAAAATAATAGTATTGATAGAATTTCTGCTGCAAGGTTTGTATGTCTACAGAAGAGTCTTCTCTTCCTTCCAGTCTTTTGGAAAAAAAAGTAGACACTTTCTCACTATGTTGCCCAGGCTGGCCTCAAATTTCTGGGCTCAAGCAATCCTCCTACCTTAGCCTCCTGAGTAGCTGGTACTATAAGCATGCATCCCCACACCTACCAGCCAGCAAGCATTCTTTTAACCTTCTGCAAGTAAGAGGTTTTGACGCCCTTCATTTCATTCTTTTATTTGCTGATCGTTATGATAATAGTAGTTAACATTTCTAGTGATCTCTTAGCATCCATGGGGACTGGTTCCAGGACCCCCTCATGGATACCAAAATCCAAGATGCTAAAGTTCCTTTTATAAAATGGCATAGTGTTTGCATGTAACCTATGTACATCTTCCCATATACTTTAAATCATCTCTAAATTATAAGTAATCTTATAATACCTAATACAATGTAAATAGGGTTATATTGCATTGTTTTTTATTTGTATTTTTTAATCTGTATTTTTTTGAATATTTTCTACTCGAGGTTGGTTGAGTCCTTGGATGCAGACTTGGGGATATGGAGGGCTGACTGTCCAGTACTTACTAAGTTCTGGGCGTATAATAAAGTCTTTACATGTTATTATTTCCTCCTCAAAATGACTCTATGAGATAAGCATTAGTATTATAATCTGTTTTACAGATGAAAGTTTTGGGAGAGCAAGACAGCTACAAAACCTATTTTTCATTCTACAGTGTATTTGATTAAATGGAGGGAAGACAGGAGAGATGGAGAAAAATTTTGGCCAGTCAACCTTCAGATCCTTAGGTCAAATGTAGCTTTGGTGTCAGAATCTGGAAATTCCTATTGAAGTGGTTTGGTGGCCAATTGTACTTCTGATCCTTGAATTTGAACTTTAAAATCCACCTTTGGGTGTGACAATATGATCCCAGGACTTAATTAACCTCTTAATATGTCATTATCTTTATCTGTAAAACAATATAAAATTATCTACTTCATAGAGTCATTGAGGTTTCCAATGATATTTTACATCCTTAGATGAAGACATACAAAATAATATAACCTATTCCAAAACTGGAAGGAAGCACTCTTTGGTTTTTGTGCTTTCATAATAATTGCTATTTCTCATTTGTAAGTTTGTGGCAACAGATGGACAAGAAAAAATTAGAACCCATAGAAAATATTTTGATAGATATCAGTTTTATAGATTTATAGTTTCTTTTCCTAAACTGTACTGTTCAACAAAAATTATACAAATCCTTTGACTAGGAGATGCATTTTTAAAGGCATATAGACTCTTAGTAATTTATATCCTCTGTACAGCTTATATTTTCTATATCACGAAGAATAGGAAAGAAAAACAGACAGAATTATCATCACTCATTCTCCAAAAAAGAGCACATGCTTATGGGAACCTTGCTCTAAAACCTAAGCAGCCACATGAAAATGATTTAGCTTCCTGAAGATTGCGCAAGAGTCAACAGCACAGCTAGACAATATTGTTTTAATTCTTCATGTTGCAGAATTATCTAAAGAAAAGAAAGCTGATTTTTTAAATGATAGCTGAAGATATTTTGAAGACAGTTGAATCTGGGTTGGCAAGGCAAAAAGTCAAACAGCACATCAAAACAAGAGAAGGAAACTGTGACTAAAATAAAAGTGATGATATGTTCATCTAATTTAAACATTCAAGTCTGTGTAAATGAATTAAAAATTTTCTTTGAAAAGTTCTCACCAGTTGTGAGATAGACCAAATAATTTAACACAAGCAATCTGTAGAGGTTGAATTAAGGTCCTGTTTTAAAAACATTATTAGTAAGCAGATGGTGACTATAAAAATGATCACAAAGTAATGATTATACACACTGCCAAGTCAAGCTGCCCGACCGGTCCTGCCCATTCTTTAACTATTTCATGTATGTCAAGTTCACCACCCCCTGCACACCTATTGTCCTGGCATTTCACAGTTTCTTCTTTCAACAAGGGCAGAAGTGGTTTCTGTGACACAGCTGTCAAAGAAGAACACATGAAGAGGGAAGAAAGTCTAGGTGAGGGCCGGGTATGTTGGCTCACACCTGTATTCCCGGCACTTTGGGAGGTTGAGGCAGGAGAACTGCTTTTGCCCAGGAGTTCAAGACCAGCCTGGGCAACAGAGTGGGACCTTATCTCTACAAAAAATTTAAAAAATTAGCCTGGCGTGGTGGTGCACACCTGTAGTCCCAGCTACTCAGGACTCTGAGGTAGTAGGATTGCTTGAGTTTGGGAGGTGTATGCTGCAGTAAGCAGAGATCTCGCCACAGCACTCCAGGCTGAGTGACAGAGCAAGACCTTGTTTCAAAAAAAAAAAAAAAGGAAAAGGAAAAGAAAGTAAGAAAGAAAATGTCTAGGTGGGAACACAAGCTAAGGACCCAGTCTTCAAATTCCAGGACCTCTTGGATCATCCACATACACAACCTGACTCTCATTCACAGAAGCACTTTTCATGAAAACATTATATTACAATGATTTAAACACCCTTCTCCAAATTAGTTAACTTGCTTTTCTTCAGATTAGCTAGTTTAAAGAGAACATAATTGATTAGTGAAAAAAAACAATTTGACTAATGAGTGAGCTCTGGGAATATGTTTCTGGGTACCCAAGAAGCATTAACTCATACAAATAAGTCCAAACAATGACTCCAGCTGGGAAAAGAACAGAGTCAGAACAAGCAGTTGCCTAGGGCAATACATTACCAAGGCAGCAGACTCTGCAAGTGGTTTCTGTAGAGCAAATGCAGGCTTTGAATTTAAATATTACCCACTTTGCTTGGGGTAGGTGAATCTGCAGATGAATTACTCACCCCAGAAGTTAAGCAGCCACTCTCCTGAGCTCACTAGATGGATGACAGATGGATGTTTTAAAAGTGACTATTCAGAGTTCAGGGTGCAAATGAAGGCATTCACTATATGGCTGCATACACAGCACTGGCTATAAGCCAAGCTTGCTTTCCACCCCTTCTCTCTAGCCCAGCATAGGCTGCTGACTATAAACCAAATGCCAATCACCAGGTAGCAATGACTTGTCTTTGCACTGGCTGTGAGGAGGCTTAGTCTTTTTTAATCCTCTACTGCTTGCAAGTGAATTGGGCTATTGGGTATGTATGTATATGTATACACACACACACATATTCAAATACGCATATACATATATCTATCTAGCAAACCATCATGTTTTCTTTTTTACTTATTTTTTGAGACAGGGTCTCACTCTGTCTCCCAGGCTGCAGTGCAGTGGTGTGACTATAGCTCACTGCAGCCGTGGCCTCGTGGGCTCAAGCCATCCTCCCATTTCAGTCTCTTGAGTAGCTGGGACTACATGCACACACTACCCTGCCCAGCTAATTTTAATTTTTTGTTTGTTCTAGAGACAAGGTCTCACTATGTTGTCCAGGCTGGTCTCAAATTCACTGGCCTCAAGTAATTCTCCCGCTTCAGCCTCCCAAAGTGCTGGGATTACAGGCGTGATCCACTGTACCCAGCCTATATTTTCTTAGCCATATTTTTTTTCTTTCCTCAAACTCATTTCAGTTTATTTTATTCTTAAGCAGAGCCTATATTTGTATAAGCTGCTTCAATTCCCTCTATGGAAAGCCACAAACAGACAAATATATAAAGTGTAGAAAGAATGTTAATATGATAGACCGTGAGATCTCAGAGTCCTTTTAGTGAAGCAGAGGTGTCACTTGTTTAAACTGTTAACCCTGGAGACTCTAAGTGTGAATAAATCCCTCAAGTATTCAAGTTGCAGGGCTCTCAAATTCAGGGTAAAAGAGAATTTATAAAAGCTCTAAAGAACAGGACAATTGATTGAATGGCTGTAATATGAATGCATGTTCACAAGGAATAATTCCATTTCCTTTGTTCAAATTCCCTTTTGTTCTTTGAGAATTCTTTTTTCACTAGCCAGAAAGCAAAATAGCACTGGAAACTGTTTTTGAAATGGACATCATTGGGCTAGATTGTTCGCAGCAATCTCTCTTGACATTGTGTATAATGTTTTATTACATCTGGAGCATCACTAAAAAAGAGGGAATAGAATCCAACATTCACATATTGCTTCGTAAGGCAGCTATTGAATAGATCTAGCAAATCTTATGGCTGTTTTGAATGTAATTATGAATCTCTGTCCTGGAGGTTGTCACTTCATTCTTAGGAAGGGGTAGTTCTACCTGTCACTAGGAGACTGGGCAACCTAAGGAAATCCGTCAGTAGCTTGGGGCTCCCTTGTCTTTAAACTGAGGGGCCTGAAGTTAGATCATAGGGCTGTAGAATTCGCCTACTGCTTTCACAATCATTAGTTCTTTTGATCTTCACAGCAACCCTGAAGGGAGGCAGGGCATTTGTTATTTAATACACAAGGAAATGGAGGCTCAGAGATAAAACAACGTGTTTAAGATCTTAGAGCAATTAAAATAGAACACCTGAGACAGAATCCAGTTCTTGGAGATCTGTTTTACTGCTGTTTTAGCACTGTGGTTCAGTTGGAATTTCCTACCTCACTTAATATGTAGAAGAAGAAAGTGAGAAAAACAGTGCCAGTGTTGGGGTGGACAGCAGGCGGAATACGCTATTGGTCTGACTCCTTATGGATTGACTTTTGATCTTGTAAAGAATGTACAGAGTCTAACTTTAGCAACAGCCAGCCAATTAACAGCTGGAGTCAGGTCACAAGTTTGGGGTGAGCATGGGTTGAACCAGCCCTGCCTTGCTTTTGGTGGGGCGCTTAGCAACAGTGCTACCCCAGGTGGTTCCATGCTGTAGCATATGCTCAACCTTTTAGTAAAGGCCACGGTCTTATTTAAAAACAAAACATCCAAAATTTCTATTATGAGCCTCCCAAATCCCCGTTAAATAAAAATGCAGTATTTTCCTCACTCTTCTTCCTATGCTGACATTTAGAAATACCATTTTCCTATTTCATTTTATATCTTCAGAGATGAAACTATGTAATGCAGCAGAAAGAACCCCATTTGGAATTCAAGAAAGCCGGGTCCTCAGCCTTGCTCGACTTAGCTGTGTGATTTTCAACAAGTTACTTAACCTCTCAGAACCTATTTCTGTACAGGAAATCTAGGGGTTTTCCTATCTAAGCTTTGAGATCTTGTCTAACTCTCAAATTCTATGATTCATTTCCAACTTAGGTTTCTCTTATTTAATGGTTGCTATTTGTTTTGTTAGATATTAATTCATATTTGTGGGCCCAGTTTAACTTTCAATTAACAGTATTTTTATTATTTGCATTCTATTACTCCTAGGTACGGGATCTCGTCCCCGCTAGACCTTGCTTTGTTTTCCTGGGTGATCTTTCTATTATGTATCATCTCCTGACAAGCATTGCAGGTACCAGTGTGCTTATCACTTGCATCAGTTAGAATGAGAAAAGCCAATTCAAACCGCCTTAACGAGAAAAAAGATCTACTGACTCATAGAACTAAGAGTGAAGGAGTAGTGCAGGTTCAAGCAAAGTTGGATCAGAGTTCTTGATCTATTTCTCTGTGATTTTATTGACTCTACTGATTTGTGTTTACGATGTTTATCCCGAGACAAACAGCAAGAGGATGCAATGGTTCAGGGCCTCCTATCCCTGCCCAAAAGGGACTATAAGAAGAATACTCTACTGTCTATTCTCTATTTTTGTAGCCAGGAAACTTTCTCTGGAATCCTCAGAAAACTCCCTTTTATCTCCTTGGCCTAAACAGAGTCACACACCATTCCTGAACCAGCCACTGTTGCCTAAGGAGTGCCATGTCAGGCTTGAGCCTGGGTATCTGAACCAATTGCTGGCAGGGAGTAGGGCTACCTTGACAGGTTTACACCAGTCAGTGCTACCCATGGAACTGAAGTCCAACCCCACAACTACAGAGTGGCTACATCATGGTGGAGGAGAGGATGTCGGAGAGGCAACCTTATTCCATTGTATCTTGCCCGTCCAGCTCTAAGAACACGGGGGCAAAAATTGCATTTTCAGATCTTCTGCGTGCCAGGCACCCAGCTAATGTTTGTTACATTGAATAGAATGGAATGGAATGGACTTTTAGGTAGTGGTGAAGACAAAAACCAAAACAGAAAAATAACACGCAGTTCTCTGTACCTCTTCCTCTCAATTCTATTCTTGCCATGGCTGCTGTTCATGCTCCCTAACTTTCCCCACTATTTATATGTTACCCCTCTTATTTTTAGCCATAAGTTTTACTTAGTCTGAAGATAACCAAATATTTCCTGAATAATAAGTCTCTGAATATGCATATTCTCTAAATATGAATATAAGCCTATTTGCAAATCTAGCACTTACATTTAGAATGTTGTTGGCAGGACTCTGAAAATCAACTTTTTTTTTTAATGGAAAAATATACTACAGCAGAAGGATTTGTTTTCCACAAAGCAGAACCAACTTTTCTGATTTCAATGACTTTTTGATACTTCCATATATATTTATATGCTCATTAAATAAATAAATATTAAGTCAGACCTTCTTGATTAGAGAATCGTCTGTCACTAAAAATTGAACTTAGGACTTACAAGTCTCTCTCATTAAAGAGAAGGGGTTGTGAGAGGGCTGGGATTCCTGGATTTATTCAGCCCCTCTTTCTCCCATTCTAGCTCCCAACGTGGTCCCATTCTCTGAGAAAGTACACAAGGCCCCGGGGCCAGGCAGTAGGTGATATTCATAAGCAACAAGAAATAGGAAGCCCTCTATATGGGTTTAGTAGCGCCTTCTTCCAAAACAAGACCACAGCAACCGGCTGACCAGGGCTGCCCCTCAGGAAATGCTGGACCCAGGGCCACCCAACTCAACAACACTTTCAATCCTTTAGTAGCTTTTACTGAGCACACCATCTGCGTAAAGTTCAGTGTTCTATGATATAGTCTCTGCCCTTGAGAGAGGTAGACAAGGAAACAGGCAATTACAATCTAGCAGTGAAGTCCCTGGAAGAAGTAAACCCAGAGTGCTACCAAGGCAGAGAAGGAGGGCCTGTGAGAGGGCTGCTGCATGGCCTAACACCAGAGGAGTCAGGATTCACTTGAAACACAGTGCCCTTCCATGGAATGTTCTTCCATTTGTTTGTGTCCTTTTTTATTTCGCTGAGCAGTGGTTTGTAGTTCTCCTTGAAGAGGTCCTTCATATCCCTTATAAGTTGGATTCCTAGGTATTTTATTATCTTTGAAGCAATTGTGAACGGGAGTTCACTCATGATTTGGCTCTCTGTTTGTCTGTTATTGGTGTATAGGAATGCTTATGATTTTTGCACATTGATTTTGTATCCTGAGACTTTGCTGAATGATGTCCCCTGCAGCTGTGCAATGTGGCAGCCCTGACCCCTGCCCCATCTTAGCATGGTCAAAGAAGCCTTCCCAGAAGAAGTGATATCCAAGTTGAGGTTTGAAGGAAGGAAGGGGAGAGCATCCAGACACTCAATACCAGGTTTGGAAGGGGGAGTGCACATATACAGTGTAAACATGGCCCAACACTTAAAGAGGAATACAGACAGCACATCCTCAGGTGAGTGCATGGTAAAGGAGCACTCCTTCTATTGCAGGGTGAGATGAAGGATGTGATTATGTGCAGATACACATGGGCTTTAGATCTTTTTGGATACTAGCTGATACTTTATCAACAGTTGTCTTCCTGAGTTCTTGCATATCTGCTAATATTGGAGAGTTTAAGGGGAGAGCAGAGTCCAAACTCAGGGTGTGTCTTGAGGTGTCTTAAGACAGATTATCACTGTGAACAAAACAGGAATAATTAACGATATTAAACAGTTCATCCTTCCCTGCCTTTATAAAGTCTCACCGAGCTTGCATTTGGCAGCCTGACCTACTTGTAAGATTATAAAACAAATGAATTAGTAAATATCGAAAGAATTCTGTTTGCCACATGTGTGAATGTTAAAAAATTCGCTGTCATAATTCAAGCCCAGGTTTTAATGGAAGCATGTGGATCTAAGCAAAATCAAATGAATGGGCCAATGTTTAATATACAGTGATGGATATCTTGAATAACCTGAGCTGACAGATATAAAATGAGATCATAAAAACATTGGCTTTTAAAAAATGTGTTATTTACATCATTTCTTGAAGCCAAACACTGTAATGCCACTAACATTATTAGAAAATCTGGAATCAGACTAAACTTGATCACTGGTTATTATCATTTTTGTGACATAAGTCACAGTTCTACTTACATCTCTCTGGGTTTTGAAAATGTGATTACCAGAGCTGGGCTCTTAGGACATACACTTGAAAAGATAAATTAGAAACTATGGAATCATTTTCTGAACTGTTTGTGAGATAACTGTTGATAGTTCCAGAAGCATCCCTAAAAAACGACTATTTTTATGGGATAAATTTTATCCCTGGATGAATGCCTCCTCTGGTGTTTATTAGAACTTCCATGGGACTGGGTGAAGTCAGTATTTTAGGATGATACTGTCAGAGCTATGTACTCTGAGCTCCTAGCAGTTCATTTTGATTTTCATTTGTTTGTCTTTATAACACTGTGAATCTGAAGAAGAAAATCTGAAGTCTCCATTCTTCCTCTACCACTATAGAAGTTGAGTGTTATGTATAATGACTTTTCACTCCAAATGGAGCACCTAAGGAAGCCACTGTAATTGCAACCACAGTGTAAGAGTTTTGTCACTGGCCCTATGGCATCTAATTATGAACCACAGTTGTCTTTAGAATGAACACAAGCTCCTCACGTATCGCCAGTCACTTTACCTTTTGCAAAAAAGAACTGTTTTAAAACCTTAATCTTGGGCACGGTGGCTCATGTCTGTAATCCCAGCACTTTGGGAGGCCAAGGTGGGCAGATCACTTGAAGCCAGGAGTTTGAGACGAGCCCGGCCAACATGGCAAAACCCCGCCTCTATTGAAAAAAAAAAATTAGCCGGGCGTCATGCTGCCCACTGTAATCCCAGCTACTCAGGAGGCTGAGGCAGGAGAATCGCTTGAACCTAGGAGCCAGAGGTTGCAGTGAGCCAAGATCGCACTACTGCACTCCCGCCTGGGGGACAGAGCACGACTCCATCTCAAAAGAAAAACAAAAACGAAAACAAAAACAAGCAAAAACCCTTAATCTTTGCAAGATGACCTTCTTTTCAAGCAGAAACATGCATTATGCTTACATTTTCATAGCAGACATCCAGATATACATAAATTTCTACTCATTAGTAAGCATAAAAACTAGTTACTGTCCCCATTTTATTCAGATCTATTGATCTTCTCTTAATTTCTGTGTTTTTAATCACAGTATATAATCAGAGGCATGGAAAGTTAAATTTTTGATAATGAAATCCAGAATTGTTCGATAGGTTTGCAAGATAATTTTGTTATTAGAAATCATTGATGAAGGCTGTATTAGTTCATTCTCCCACTGTTATAAAGACACACCTGGCCAGGTGCGGTGGCACATGCCTGTAATCCCAGCACTTTGGGAGGCCGAGGTGGGTGGATCACCTGAGGTCAAAAGTTTGAGACCAGCCTAGCCAACATGGTGAAACCCCATCTCTACTAAAAATACAAAAAATTAGCTGGTGTGGTGGCACATGCCTGTAATCCCAGTTCCTTGGGAGGCTGAGGCAGGAGAATAGCTTGGACCCAGGAGGCAGAAGTTGTAGTAAGCATAGATCGCACCACTGCACTACAGCCTGGGTGAAAGAGCGAGACTCCATCTCAAAGAAAAAAAAAAAAAAGACACACCTGAGACTGGGTAATTTATAAAGAAAAGGCTGGGCATGGTGGCTCGCATCTGTAATCCCAGCACTTTGGGAGGCCAAGGCAGGTGGGTCACCCGAGATCAGGAGTTCAAGACCAGCCTGGCCAACATAGTGAAACCCCGTCTCTACTAAAAATACAAAAAATTAGCCAGGTGTGGTGGCATGTGCCTGTAGTCCCATCTACTTGGGAAGCCAAGGCAGGAGAATTGCTTGAACCTGGGAGGTGGAGGTTGCAGTGAGCTGAGACCGTGCCACTGCACTCCAGCCTGGGCTATATAGTGAGACTCAGTCTCAAAAAAATAATATAAAGAAAGGAGGTATAATTGGCTCACCGTTCTGCAGGCTGTATAGGCTTCTGCTTCTGGGGAGGCCTCGGGAAACTTACAATCATGGCAGAAGGCAAAAAGGAAGCAGGCACATATTCACATGGCCAGCAGCAGAGGGAGAGCAATGGGGAAAGGTGCCACATGCTTTTAAACAACCAGATCCTGTGAGAACTCTATCATGAGATAGCACTAGGGGGATGGTGCTAAGCCATTAGAAACCACCCCCATGAGCCAGTCACATCCCACCAGGCCCTATCTCCAACATTGGGAATTAAAATTCGACATGAGATTTGGGTGGGGACACAGAGCCATTCCAAAGGCTTATGTCAGAATGTCACCCTTGAAAAGGGTCATATTTGAAAAATTCTTGCTAGCACTATGACAATTGTGAGATAACTATCGATGATTCCAGAAGCATCCCTAAAGAAATGAGTAGATATGCCATGACTTAAATTAGACTGACAGCATTTTATAAATGGAAGGGACCACAGAAATCATCAGGGCACAGGTGAGGAAATTCATTCAAAGAACAAAAGTGTACTATTAAAATAAATGAAGTAGTTCTTATAAAACCGCTAGATTCATATAGTTTTCTGAAATCATGCATCTGAACCAAACAAACGTATTTTTGCATCTGTGTTTTTTTAAAAAATGATAGAAGTACAACATGATTAAGAGTTCCACATTCTAAGATTATAGCAAAAGCTAGAAATGAATGGAAATTTTTAGCAGATCAGTCTTCACCGTAGGCATCTATATTCCTCAGAAGCATTTTCTACTTAACTGGGTCCCTGTATAGCTTTCTATGATTGATATCTTTCTGATATCCATATAGGAAGTGTGAGCAATTATTGAGATTTTTACTCAAAAGTCTGAATATAATTTTTGTGTATTGTAGATGTGACCATATGTATGCTGAAACAGCAAAGAGATTTAAATTCGGTTAGAGAATAATGAGTTCTAGTCTGTCTTTTTGGTATCAAGAGTTGTAATCTATTGAAAGAATGAGTTAGAATTCACTTACACGTGCCTGTGAGTGCACACACGTGCCAATGTACATATGCACGAAAGACCTACCAGAGACACACTAGCAGCAAAGTATCCCACGAATAGTTCAGAAAACGTGTCTGGCTTGATATAGAATTTGCAAGGAATAAAAAAATAGACCTTTTCAACTGGTCATTGTCCTTGTCCATTCCTTCTGCTATGACACAATATCTTAAACTGGACAATTTATAAGGAGACAGAAATTTATTTGTTACTGTCTGGAGACAGGAATTCTAAGATCAAGTCACCAGAAGATTCAATGTCTAGTGAAGGCTCACTCTCTGCTTCATAGGTGGCACCTTGCTGCTGTGTTGTCACTTGGTGGAAGGACAAAAAGGAGCTAAATAGGCTTCCTTAAGCCCTTTTTTTTTTTTGAGACGTAGTCTTGCTCTGTCATCCAGGCTGGAGTGCAGTGGCACGATCTCTGCTCACTGCAACCTCCGCCTCCTAGATTCAAGGGATTCTCCTGCCTCAGCCTCCTGAGTAGCTGGGATTACAAGCGAGTGACATCATGCCCAGCTAATTTTTGTATTTTTAGTAGAGACAAGGGTTCACCATTTTGACCAGGCTGGTCTAGAACTCTTGACCTCAAGTGATCTGCCAGACTCGGCCTCCCAAAGTCCTGGGATTACAGGTGTGAGCCACCATGCCTGGTTATTGGGTATTAAGTTTTAACATGAATTTTGGAGGGACACAAACATTCAAACCATAGCAGTCATGGTTCTGACATATACACAAGAGTAATCCTGTGATTTCTTTTCTTTGTATAGAATATTATAATTTTTTCTCTTTTTTATAGGATATTATAATTGCTCAAGGCATTGATTACCAGGTCAGGGACACCAAGTGTATTAGTTTGCTAGAGCTGCTGTAACAAAGTACTACAGACTGGGTGACTTAAATATATTGCCTCAAAGTTCTGGAGGCTAAGTCCAAGGTCAAGATGTTGGCAAGGTTGGTTCCTTCTGAAAGCTGTGAGGTAGAATCTGTTCCAGGCCTCTCTGGAAGCTTCTGGTGGTTTAGCTGGCAATCTTTGCTGTTCCTTGGCTTGTAGACAACATAACATCCCAATTTCTGCCTTCATCTTCACATGGTATTCCTCCTATGTGTCTCTGTGTCTAAATTTATATTTTTATTTTATTTTTTAAAGGGATGGAGTCTCTCACTCTGTCACCCAGGCTCCTAGGCTGGAGTGCAGTAGCAAAATCATAGCTCACTGCAGTCTTGAACTCCTGGGCTCAAGAGATCCTCCCGACCCAGCTTCCTAAGTAGCTGGGACTACAGGTGCATGCCACTGTGTCCAGCTGGGTTTTCAAAAACCTTTTTTAGAGACAGGGTCTCACTGTGTTGCCCAGGCTGGTTTCTGACTCCTGGCCTCAAGCAATCCTCCCACCTCAGCCTCCCTAGGAGCTAGGATTACAGGTGCCAGGCACCACACCCAGCCAAATTTCCCCTTTTTATAAGGATACCACTTATATTGGTTTAGGGCCCACCATAATGACCTCATTTTAACTTGATTAATTACATCTGCAACAACCAGTTTGTCAATCTGCAAATAAGGCCACAAGGCCATGTTCTGAATTACTGAGGGATAGGGGGTTAGGACTTGAACATATCAGTCTGGCAGGGGGACACAATTCAACCCTTTATAAAAAGAAAAAGTGACCTAGTTATCAAATAATTTCCCAGGGTCCTGTGGAATACAGGGATTGATTATGAACATAGCAAAATGCAATCATGAAAACCAGTGTCCTGGTTTACAAGAATACCTATTGAGCACCTACACGGAGTAGGCATTTCTTAATTATGGGATTAATTGAAATTCTCAAGTGTTGTGATTTTTAAATTTAAAAAAAAGCTCTCACATTGTACATCTAAGAAATGTGTTCTAATATCTTTCACTAAGTGAAATCATAAGATTATGAACTGTCAAAGCTGTAGGAATGATAATGACCGTCTCAAGTCATGGAGAAAAACTGGAGACCAGAGAAGTTAAATGAGTTAAGGTCACATGGCTAGTTAGTGGCAGATTAGAGACTGAAACCTTGGTCTCAGATTTGGCTTTCTAATGCAATGACCTTTCCATGGACCCCTGAGTAATAAGCTGATCATGCCCTACTGCTCTGAGTTACAGAAGGCCATGTGATCTATCACACTCTTGCATCTATTTTTTAAAATAGAGGTCTGCTTCTCAACACTCTTGCATCTAAATTTCTATTTGTATTTAAAAGTTATATACATCACTAATTGGAGTTGAGATATATAAGGAAGAAAAGAAGCAAATAGATTCCACCCCATCCCTCCAATTCCAGGTCTTTGACATTCTCTCATCATTAAAGCAGTGGCTATTTCAGAGCTTAAAAGAAAAAAATTTTCCTTTTTAATGAACAGTTCTAGTGGAGACCACTTAAACTGAGAGATGAACTTAGTAGGGAATAAGTTGATGTCATATGCCTCCTGATAGCATGCTATAACTATATAGCTTCACTTACTAAATATTCTTCCAAAAATATTTAACCTGGATTTAATCAAACCATTAGAGTTCACCTCCAAATTTACAGAAGATCCTGGGAATAAAAGAGCAAGATTAACCATACCATGAGTAAACAATCAGGCAACTCTAGAATGTGGGACATTCTAAAAGCTAACTAGTTTAATCTCTTCAAAATGTCAATATTATTTTTTTTAAAAAAGATATGGCAACTGTTGTAGGTAAAGAAATAAGAGAGATAACAACAGAAATGCAGTGTGTGGATCTTGACTGAATTTTAGTTTAAAAAAAATAACTAAAAAAGACATTTTGGGGGACAAATAGAAAAATTTGAATATGGACCAGATGTTTGATAATATTTTATAAGGAAATTGTTTAATGTCTGTGGGATAACGATATTGTGGTTAAGTAAGAGAATATCCTTATTCTTTGGGGTGAAATGTCAAGAAATCTATAATTTAAAACTTTCATATCACTAAAAGCCCAGACTTTGCCACTATACAATATATGCATGTAAGAAACCTGCACTTATATCTCCTAAATATATGCAAATTTTTAGGCCGGGCGTGGTGGCTCACACCTGTAATCCTAGCACCTTAGGAGGCCGAGGTGAGCAGATAGCTTGAGCTCAGGAGTTTGTGACCAGCCTGGGCAACACAGCAAAACCCTATCTCAAGAAAAAAAATTTTTTTAACTGAAGAAAACCTTTCACATGGTTCAGCAAACAAAGCAAATAATGTATCATTATAGATAAAGATGGCAAAATTTTAAAAACTTTTGAATCTAAGTAATTGTTATTTGATTTTTCTTATACAATTCTTTCAACTCTTCTGTTGAAATTTTCAAAGTTGGAAGAAATGGTATTAACAACTTTTTTTTTTGCTGCAGTATTCCCATAAATGAAAGTGGGAAAATGGAGTGAATAAAAGTTAGGCCCTATTTTCTTTCTTTCTTTCTTTTCCTTTTTTTTTTTTTGAGATGAAGTCTCACTCTGTTGCCGAGGCTGGAGTGCAGTGGCGCGATCTTGGCTCACTGCAACCTCTGTCTCCTGGATTCAAATGATTCTGCTGCCTAAGCCTCCCCAATAGCTGGGATTACAGGCATGCACCACCACGCCCAGCTAATTTTTGTATTTTTAGTAGAGACGGGGTTTCACCATGTTGACCAGAATGGTCTTGATCTCCTGACCTCATGATCCACCCGCCTCGGCCTCCCAAAGTGCTGGGATTACAAGCGTGAGCCACCGCACCCAGCCACCCTATTTTCTTTAACAAGTTTTATTGCGCTCTATGCAACAGTAGGGGTTAAATAAGTAGTAGAGATTAAATAAATATTTGCTGACTTTGAATTTATATGACCAATACTGCTGATAGTTAGACTATCCTTCAATGGAGAATTCATTCAATAAGTAATGGTATAGCCATAAAATGAAAAACTAAGCAACATTTTCTAAAAATAAAAAAGTTCTTTACTGACTTAGAAAGTCAGTAAAGATATATCTCCAAGATATATCGTTAGGTTAAAAAATGCAAGGTGCAGACCGGTATATACATAGGCTAGTATTTATGTTAAAATTTATTTTCTTATATATGAATAAACTACATCTGGAAGAACACACAAAAACCTTCAGGCTGCGCGTATGAAAAAACCCACAGCTAATATCATACTTAACGGTGAAAGACAGAAAGCTTTCCTCCTAAGATCAGAAATAAAATGAGGGTGTCTATCCTCACTACTTCTACTCAGCATTGTACTGGAAGTTCTAACCAGGGAAATTAGGAAAGAAAAAGAAATGAAACAACCAGATTGAAAAGGAAGAAGTAAAACTATTTCTATCTGCTGATAACATGATATAATATATAGAACTCCTAAATAATCCACACAGAAAACTATCAGAGCTAATAAGTTCAGCAAAGTTGCAGAATACAAGATTAATGTACAAAAACCAGTTATATTTCTATACACTAACAGTGAATAAATGAAATTAAGAAAACAATTTTATTTGCAATACCATTAAAAATAAAATATTTAGGAATATACTTAACCAAGGATGTGTAAGACTTGTACACCAAAAACTGCAACACATTGTTGAAAGAAATTAAAAGACCTAAATAAATAGAAAGACATCTCATGTTCATAGATTGAAAGACTTAGTCTTGTTTTTGTATTTTGTATTTTTTTGTAGAAATGGGATCTCTCTATGTTGCCCAGGCTGTTCTCAAACTCCTGCCCTCAAGTGATCCTCCTGCCTTGGCCTCCCAAAGTGGGATTACAGGTGTGAGTCACCGTGCCTGGCCTAGTATTGTTAAGATGGCAATATTCTCTAAATTGGTCTACAGATTCAATGCAATTCCTATCAGAATTCCAGTTACCTTTTGCCTTTTTTCTAATTTGCTGAATGGACAAGCAGATATTAAAATTCATACAAAAATGCAAGGGATCCCAAATAGCCAAAAAGAAAAAGAAAAGAAAAGTAAAGTTGGAGTATTCACACTTACTGACTTCAGAACTTAATTTAAAACAATGATAATCAAGACAGTATTGTACTGGCATAAGGAGAAACATAATCCATACGTCGATGGTCAATTGATTTTTGGGAAGAGCACCAAGCAAATTCAATAAGAGAAATAATAGCCTTTTCAACAAATGGTGTTGGGACAACGGGATATGCACACACAAAAGAATGAATATTGACCCCTATCTCACTCCATATATCAAAATCAACTCTAAGTGGATCAAAGACCCAAATTAAGAGCTATAACTATTATAAAATTACTATAGTTATAAACTATGTTTATAGTTAGAAGAGAGCTAGACATAAACCTTTGTGACTTTAGATTAGGTAATGATTTCTTAAATATGACATCCAAAACACAACAAAAGAAAAAGTAGTTACAACTGGACTTGACCAAAATTTAAAAGCTTTTGTGGATCAAAGGACACTATCATAAAAGTGAAAAGGCAACCTAAGGAATGGGAGAAAATATTTGCAAATCATGTTTGATAAGGGTCTCAGATAAGGGTCCAGGATATATAAGTAATTCTTATAACTCAACAATAAACAATCCAATTCAAAAAATGAGAAAAGATCTTGAATAGACTTTTCTCCAAAGAAGATATACAAATGACCAATAAGCACATGAAAATATGCTCAGTATTATTCGTCGTTAGGTAAACGCAAATAAAAATTACAGTAAGATACGATTTCACCTCACTAGGAAGGCTATAAAAACACAAAAACAAAATAACAAGTGTTGGTGAGGATGTGGAGAAATTGGAACCCTCCAACATTGCTGATGGGAACGTAAAATTGTTCAGCCAATTTGGAAAACACTTTGGCAGTTTCTAAAAAAATTAGAGTTATCAAAGGATCCAGAAATTCTACTAAAAATACACTCAAAAGAACTGAAAATGTATGTCCACACAAACACTTGTACACAAATGCTCATAGCAACATTATTCATAATAGCCAAAAGGAGGAAAGAATCCAAATGTCCATCAATGGTTGAACAGATAAACAAAATGTGGTATATCCATACAATCGAATATTATTATCAAATCATAAAAAGGAAATGATACTTGCTACAGCATAGATGAACCTTGAAAACATTATGGTAACTGAAAGAAGTCAGTCACAAAAGGGCACATGTTGTATGATTCCACTTCGATGAAATGGCAAAATGGGCAAACCCATACTGCTAGAAAGTAGGTTAGTGGTTGCTAAGGGGTAAGAGATGGGGAATTGGGGTATAAGGGGTTTCATTTTGGGGTAACGGGAATATTTCAGAAATGGATAAGCATCATGGTTGCCAAACACTGTGGTTATACTAAAACCACTGAATTATAATACCTTAAAATAGTTAAAATGGTGAATTCTGTTATGTGAATTTTACCTCAATTAAAAAACATTTTTTTTGGTAAACCTTGGGCCCAGAGAAGGGGACTAGATGGCTAGGGGACAAGGATAGGAGGGAAATAATCCACTGTATACACTCTTGTCTCTTTTGGATTTTGTACCTTGTGAATTTGTAAAAACAAAACAAACAAACAAAAAAAACCCTAAAAGATTTTTTTAAAAAATTACTGGGCTTTCATTTTTAATGACAAAAGGTGACAAATTCCAGATCTGGAAATTAATGAATCTGAAACCAAATTTTGAAACTGCCCACTTTGAGGACCTTTAAAAATAGTGTATCTTATTTTTTCCTGTGGGTCCATATGAATATCCCCATGTATAATCAGATCATCTCTCAAATCTCCCTTTCCATCCTAGATCTTAGAAAGTCAGTACTTCTAGGATGCAATTCTGGTATAGACACCACACTCTGCCCCTTGTGGGAAGGTGTAATTATTCCCTTCTTTCAATCAGTGACAAAAGATAGTCACATGTTATAAAATTAGGCCCATTCACCCTCACCATGTTACCACAGGAGGTGAACTTTGGGCTGTTTCCACTGCTGCCTACTCTATGTTCAATTGAGCTGGATTGTGTGTGTGTGTGTGTGTGTGTGTGTGTGTGTGAGAGAGAGAGAGAGAGAGAGAGGAAGAGAAAGAGAGAGAGATTTTCAGAATCACTAAGAAACCTGGTGAAAATACAGAGAACCAGGCCACACCCAAGCCTACTGAATCAGAATCTCAGCATCCCTGTGGGCAGAGCCAAGAATGGGCTTTTAAAATAAGCCCTGAAGTCTCCACCCTCATTGGAAACCACTGTTCTCTAAAACAAAGTGCAGTATTAGAAGCAGGTAAAAGGAGTCTGAAGCTAGGAGGCACCTTCTTTCATTTCCATACACTTGAAGGTCTATCTCTAAGTCAAAGATACAGCCATTTACAAGGAGGATGCTGCCCAGGACTTTGCCTGCCTTGGGGCCTAAATTTCCTCATTTAAAGGAGCTAGTCCTTTGGGTGAAAGCCATGTAAAACATTAAGCTAACATCAGTTACTAACACCTCGGTATGAGCCAAAGTATGAGTCTGTTTTCAAACCCATTAATGGACTGCAAGGTTCTTGCAGGCCAGGCCAAAGTAGAGGGTGAGTTTTAATGTCGGGTAAGATGAAGACAGGAACAGCAAAGTGGTCACTGAATGCCACTGGCAAGCCAGAGAGATGCTCAAGGGTGTGTGTGTGCGTGTGTGTTGTGGGGTGGTGGTAGTGGTGAGGTGGTGGGAAGTTTGGAGTCTCACTTATGTATTCTCTGTGTAACAAACCACCCTAAAATTTAGTGGCTTAAAACAATGATTTATTGTTTCCCACAATTCTGTGGATTGTGCTGGTCTCACCTACGCTCACTCATGCAGCTGCAGTCAGCTGGTGGGTTAGCTGGGCTGGACTACCCTGGGCTCTGCTGGGATAACCGGAATGTCTGGGCCTCTTTCCACTCCACTAGGACAGTGACAGCCAGCTAGAAGTCACTCTGTAATTTGACTCAAGGATGTACCACTGGTAAAAAGCAGCACAGGCCTGGGATCCAGGTCTTTCTTTCTTTCTTTTTTTTTTTTTTGAGACAGAGTCTCACTCTATTGCTGAGGCTGGAGTGCAGTGATGTGATCTCAGTTCACCGCAACCTCCGCCTCCCCGGTTCAAGCAATTCTCCTGCCTCAGCCTCCTGAGTAGCTGGGACTACAGGTGCATGCCACTAGGCCCGGCTAATTTTTTGTAGTTTTAGTAGAGACGGGGTTTCACCGTGTTAGCCAGCATGGTCTTGATCTCCTGACCTCGTGAACCGCCTGCCTCGGCCTCCCAAGGTGCTGGGATTACAGGCGTGAGCCACCGTGCCCGGCCAGGATCCAGGTCTTTCTAACCTTCATTCTTGAGTTCTCCCTAAAGCTCCACTTTACAAAAGGACTTTTGTAAAATAACTTATTATTTTCCTAATCATAACCTGTAAACTAAAATTAATTTGAAGATAGCTTTAGAAACAGTCAAGCATAGGCCTTTAGTACACGCTGGCCAAGGGATCTTTGGAAGGCTTATTCCCTCTCCCCTCATATTTATCAGAACCTTTTAGACATTTGAGGAACAAATGCTTCTCTGAAAGTTTGAAAACAAATTCATCAAATCCTTTTTACCACAGAAAGTGAAATCTTGAGTAGTAACCTCTGGGACAACCAGTTTACTTAGGGATATAACAGTTCAGGGAACAGAAATTATTTTAGATCCTATATCTTAGTTTTGAAAACAAATGGAAATAAGAATGCACAATTAATGCAAAAAACATAAAGAATTATGCTTTCAAAATGGTTTTAGAAACCTTAATTCCTCTTAATATAGAGATATTGAGAGCCTTTCAAAATATAATTGTCACAGATAAATCCAGGCCTATCAGTAATTTTAGAATAAATTTCCCCTTCCATTCTGCCCAGCTGAAATGTTTCAACATTGGTCCAGCCAAACATGTCTTATCTTCCAGAGAACAGTAAATATTACACTTTATCCAGGTGCTGATCTGGATATTGACTATGTGACATATTACAGTTTTATTAAGATATATTTTACATAGGATAACATTCACCCATTTTTAGTGCACAATATAATTATTTTTAGTAACTTCACTGAGCCATACAACTATCATCATAAATCAGTTTAAAAACTGTTTCATCCCTGCAATAAGATCCCTCATGCCCATTTATAGGTGATCTTTGTTCCCAGCCCTAATCCCAGACAACTGCTAATCTACTTTCTGTCTTTATAAATCTGCTTTTTCTGGATAGCTCATATAAATTGGATCATAAAATACATGCTTGCCTGTGTCTGACTTCTTTTACTTGTCATACTATTTTTTTTTTTTTTGACAGGATTTCACTCTGTCACTCAGGCTAGAGTGCAGTGGTGCAATCACAGCTCACTGCAGCCTTGACCTCCTAGGCTCAAGCTATCCTCCTGCCTCAGCCTCCTGGGACTATAGGCATGTGCCACAACACCTGGCTAATTTCTTATTTTTTGTAGAGATGGGATCTTGCCATGTTGCCCAGGCTTGTCTCAAATTCCTGGGCTCAAGTGATCCTCCTGCCTCAACCTCCCAAAGTGCTGGGATTATAGGCATGAGCCACCTTGCCCAGCCAGCATAATATTATTGAGGTTCATCCACGATGTAGCATGTGTAAGTAATTTGTTCTTTTTTGGTGCTGAAAAGAATTCCATTCATGGATGAGCCGCATTATGTCTATCTATTCTTCAGTTGATGGACGTTAGGTAGTTTTCAGTTTGGGCCTATTATGAATAAAGCATCTGTGAACATTCATGTGCAAGTCTTTATGTGGACACATTTTCATTTGTCATGGGTAGATACCTAGGAATAGCATTGCTGGTCATATGTTTTATGTTTAACTTTTTGGAAAACTGCAAAACTCTTTTCCAAAGTGGCATGGTTGATTTTTGAGATGAGGAAGATCATTTCCTGGTAACTGGTTTAAAATCCAACCACTACCTACTACAGGTCCCCAACCAGAAGCATTAGCCTGCACTTCAGTGGCCTCCAGTCTAGATTACAGGTATGAAGATAAGGTTTAAGGATGGAACTACTAGAGTTGCCATTGTAGCTGTCCCTGGGCAGAAAGATATGTGCCTAGGGAGAATTTCTATGAAAAATTATAATGTATTCATATTTTTAAGGAATAGAAAAATAAGGCAACCTTCTGTAATTGAGAAAACAAATACAATGTTATCTCTGATGTTTTACTGGCAATTTGCATATCATGCCCCTAATGAGAACAACTTCCATTTAAAAACATCAATGTCATATTTTCCCTATCACTTCTAGTGGTTTCTAATGCTGGTGTTTATCTGAAACATCATATTTAATTGGAACCATATCTTCCCCCTCCCCCAAGAACCACTAATCAATAATTTGGATTTCTGTCTTCAGAATAATAATCGTATGAGAGTGTGTGGTTATTTTTCTAAATGAAAGATGAAGTACTTCATCTTCTAAGGGTCCAAAGACAGCAGATATCAAATGCCCAGGTGTACTCAAAAGCATGATTACTGGAAAATTCTTCCATAGGTGAAATCTGCCATGATGAAATCTGCAGCTGAAGTAACCAGGAAAGAGAGACAAATGGGAGAAGGGTAACTTCAAATATATAGCAGCAAGCAGAATAAAGAGACCATGCTAAGAGAAATTAGGAATTGGCCATTGGTTTGTTCTTTCTAGGATGTTCTAAATCCTAAAGTCGTCCTGAGATGAAGTTAAAAATGGAGTGTGGCCATTGGAAAATCATCACTTTTTGCAATCGACAAAGTAAATATTGATACAGACAAGAATTGTTCATGGATGCTAAATCTAGGAGGGTGAATTTGATGAAGAGCTGGGCATTTGCATGGTCTTTAAATGTCTACCCACAGATTGTTAGGTGTAAAAGAAAAATAGTAAGTATTCAGTGGAAAAAACAGACAAAGCTTTGACCAGATGATCAAAATTAACAGCACCAGCATGGGGCAGATGTGTGGTATTATGGCTAGGTGTGGAGACCCTGAGTCTAATAGCAAGGAAACATCAGACTAAACCAAAATGAGAAATACTCTAGTTTAAAAAGAGAAGGCCTGTATTTTTCAAAAATGTCACTGTCATAAAAGACAAAGGAAAGCTGAAAAATTGTTTCAGATTAAAGGAGTCTAAAGAGATTTAACAACTAAATACAATGCCAGATCCTAGACTAGATCCTGTATTGAAGAGGAAAACATGCTAAAAAAAAAGAAAATTATTGAGTCAACTGACAAAACTGGAGGATGGGTGGTACACTAGATGAAAATATTATATTAATATTAACACCTCAGCCAGGTGTGGTGGCTCATGCCTGTAGTCCCAGTGCTTTAGGAGGCTGAGGTCAGAGGATCTCTTGAGGCCAGGAGTTTGAGATCAGCTTGGGGAACACAGTGAGACCTTATCTGTACCACAAACAAAAACAAAAACACCTCAATATTTCAAATACTTCAGAAAAAAAGTATGTGTGGCTGGAGGGAACGGAGGTGGAGACAGGGAGAGAGAGAAAAGGAGCAAATTATAAAGGAGAGAAAAATGTTAACAACAGGTTTGAGAGCCTGGTCTTGGTGAGCAAAAAAAAAAAAAGAAAAAGAAAAAAAAGAAATGTTAACAACAGGTAAATCTGGGTAAAGGGAATAAGGATGCTCTTTGCACTGTTTTTGCAACCTTTCTGCAAGCTTCCAAATAAAAAGTTTGAAAACTCGTATTTTAGGCTGGGCATGGTGGGTCTTGCCTGTAATCACAGCACTTTGGGAGGCCAAGGTAGGAGGATCTCTTCAGCCCAGGAGTTCGAGACCAGCCTGGGCAACATGGCAAAACCCCGTCTCTATAAAAAAATACAAAAATCAGCCAGGGATGATAGTGATGTGTGACTGTAGTCCCAGCTGCTCGGGGTGGCGGGGGTGCTGAGGTGGGAGGATCGCTTGAGCCTGGAAGTCGAGGCTGCAGTGAGCCGAGGTAATGTCTAGATGACAGAGTGAGACTCTGTCTCTAAAACATAAATAAATATATACATACATACATACATGTATTTTACTGAACAGACAAAATTGACTTATAATAAGAAGAACCAGAAGAGTAGTTGCATTTGGGGGGGAAATTGGTTGGGGATTTGAGGGAAACTTCTAGATGCAGGAAATTGCTTATATTTTGATCCAGTTGGCAACTATACGGGTGTATAATGTAAATGTAAAATGTAAAAATTCAGAGAAGCTTTACATTTAAGATTTTTGGACTTTACTATATGTAAACCATACGTTAATACAAAACTAAAGAAAAAATAAAAGCAAAAATGTATTTTATGCTCCTTATGTGGGTGAAGAAAACATGAAAAAACTAGTATTTTTATTTATTTTTAACTAGAGGAAAGTGCATCTGATTGGACATACTCACTCTCATTTTTTCTGTTGTTATTTGTTTAAACCTCCACCTACTCCTGAAATTCCAGAAGTGACTTTAGTCCTTTTTAAGTTTAAATTTTTAACAACAACAAAAAAAGAAAACCAACTGCAACTGCACACAAAAAAAGATTTCTTCAGCCAATAAGCACAACATGTACCTCTGAGTTCTATCATTTAATAGTGGATTTCAAATATAATTAGATAGGACAGGGAAATCGCCTATGGGCCAATTGAAAAGTTAACAGCAAGGCAACTTAATTCCCACACACTGTCTCCTCTTAAAAAGATGATGTCGGCCGGGCGCGGTGACTCATGCCTGTAATCCCAGCACTTTGGGAGGCCGAGGCGGGCAGATCGTGAAGTCAAGACATCGAGACTGACCTGGCCGACATGGTGAAACCCTGTCTCTACTAAAAATACAAAAATTAACCGGGCGTGGTGGCACGCGCCTGTAGTCCCAGCTACTTGGGAGGCTGAGGCAGGATAATCGCTTGAACCCAGGAGGCAGAGGTTGCAGTGAGCTGAGATTGTGCCACTGCACTCTAGGCTGGCAACAAATTGAGACTCCGTATCAAAAAAAGAAAAAGAAAAAATGATGTATTTTCCATGGAGCCATTGCTATAATTTTAAAATTCAACCATCACAAGCAGCCAAAATGCCAAGATACCAAGAACACTTCCGTTATTTCTGAGACAATCAGTAATTTCTTTCTTCCTTCTTTCCTTCCTTCCAAAGAGACCTCCCTATAATGCTGGATGTGGTAAGGTGCATGGCTATAAGACTAGATTTCCAGCCTCCATTGCAGGTGAGGGCAGCCAATGAGCTTCTAGGAGAGTTCTTTAAAGAATATAACTCAGAGCCAGATGCAGTGGCACATGATTCAGGAGGCTGAGGCAGGAGGATTGCTTGAGACCAGCAGTTTGAGTCCAGCCTGGCAGTATAGCAAGACTCCATCTCTAAAAACATATTACACAAGCATACCACTCGGTTGTGGCACATTTTGTCTTTGGCCACCATTTTGTGTTACCCTCTTTCTTCTTCCTGCTGCCTGGAGGTCGTATGTGGTTGTGGGAGCTGTTGTAGTTATCACGTGACCATGAGATGACCTTGAATGTGAATCCCTTGTGCTAAAGATGATGGAGGAGAAAGCCAGAAGGGATTCTGGGTCCCTGACAACCTGACAACTATGGAGCCATCATACTGGTCCTGGACCATCTACCTCTATGTGAGAGAAAAACAAACTGATACCTCGTTTACACAATTATCATTCTGAGTATAAATCCTATCAGACACAACCCCATTCAACAACTGTTTTTCATATTGTTGTTTCTTCCCACAAAAAACACTGAAATAATTAATCCTTCATTAAAAAGCAGAAGACAGTGTCCATCAACAGATGAATAAACAAAATGTAGTGTGTATATACAATGAAATATTATTTATCCTTAAAAAGTAATGAAATTCTGACACATGCTACAGCATGAGTGAACTTTGAAAACATGATGCTAAGTGAAATAAGCCAGATAAAATTACAGATATTATATGATCCACTTGTTGGAGATACCCAGAATATGCAAATCAGAGACAGAAAGTAGAATCGTGATTAGATGGGGTGGGAGGGAGGCAGAGGATGGGGAGTTAGTGTTTAAGCGGGACAGAATTTCCACTGGAAGATGAAACAAGTACTTGAGATGGACAGTGGTGACAGTTGCACAACGAGAATGTACAAAATACTGCTGAATTGTACACTTAAAATGGTTCAAATGGTAAATTTTATGTTACGTGTATTTTCCCACAATTAAAAAAATAAATAAAAATTAAAAATTAAAAAGATAAATAAAAAACCAGAGAGCTGGGCATTGTGGCTCATGCCTATAATCTCAGCACTTTGGAAGGCCGAGGATGGTGGATCGCCTGAGGTCAGGAGTTTGAGACCAGCCTGGCCAACATGGTGAAACTCCGTCTCTACTAAATATACAAAAATTAGCCAGGCCTGGTGGTGCATGCCTGTAATCCCAGCAGCTTGGGAGGCTGAGGCAGGAGAATCTCCTGAAGCTGGGAGGCGGAGGTTGCAGTGAGCGGAGATCGCACCACTGCACTCCAGCCTAGGTGACAATGCAAGACTCCATCTCAAAACAAAAAACAAAAAACAAAAAGGAGAGCATCAGGTCAAATCATTCCTTTTCATAAGCCCTTCATTGTCCTCTCATCACATTCAGAATGAAATCCAAATTCCTTCCCAAGGCTTACAGAGTCTTGCGTGATCTGGCTTCTGCCCCTCCCTCCAGCCTGTCTGGTGCCTCCCATTTTTGGTCACTTCACTGAAGCCACTTTGGCCTCCTTTCTGTTTCTGGAACATGAAGCCTTTCCTGCCTCTGGGCCTTTGCTCCTGCTGGTCCCTCTGCTGGGAGGTATTTCTCAGTTCTTGTGGCTGACTCAACCTCACCTTTGTGGTTTCAGGTCTCAACTCACATTCATCTTCTCAGAAAGACCTTCTTTCAAGTACCCTCTCCTTTCTCTCTCTCTCTCTCTCTCTCTTCATTTGGTTTATTTCCTTCCTAGCACTTTTTGCAAGCAGTAATTTATTTTTTAACTTATTTTTTGTCTACTTTTCCCTTTACAATTAAGCTCCACAGTGCAGGGTCCTTGTCTTTGTTTATGCTCCATCCCAAGTGCAAGCATACTGCCTGGCACAGAGCAATCCTTTGATAAATATTTGTTGAATAAATGATAAATATATAAAAAGAGCTTTCAAGTGTCAACGAATCAGCCTTAATTGCATTTTTAACTATGTGAAGCTTGTATTTAAACATTCATTTTGAAGTTAATTTTCTAATAAAAAATAATAGCTCTCCTTGGCCTAGTTAGTTTCACATTAATGATTTTTACAAGACTTGTTCCCACATACAAGTATGATGTGGTAAAATATAATTTAGGAAAACTTATTTCCTTTGTATCTATTATTTAAAAAAAAACTCTTGTAAGGGTTAGAAATAAAAGATTGAGATATTTATGTGTAAACTCCTTTACACACGAATTATGAAAAAACAAAGATCGTGGAAAAAGGAGTCACACGACCTTCAGACTAAATGTTTTCCAGAGTGAAAGTATTGCCTTTGCTACAAGTCAATAGGATGAATGCAAAATTCTAAAATTATTATGGCAAGTGGACAAAACAATTCCTAAGAGAGATGGAAGAAAATGGAATTCACATATTAAAATCCTATAACATATACAGAATTTTATTTGCATGACGGTTACATGATAAATGCACTATCTGTAACAAAACTGACAATTTCAGAATTATGTGTTCCAGTGGCAGTTCCTGTATTGGGTAAAACTGTGAAATGAAAGGAATTCCCTCTGTAATTCCCATCTTCCATCCTCAGGGTGTTCAGTATCCCACCAATATGGTACACCCTGCCCTAAACTGACTTCTAAGGCAGGATTCCATCTTCCTATGCCAATTAAAACCTACTGATCCTATATCCAATCCTTAAAGCCACCATTATACGCAGAAAAGCTGATAAACTAAACCATAATGATGTGTTAGTGGAAACCAAAATGTCTGTGGGCCAGCACAGATTCTCCACTAACATATGTTTTAACAGTGACCTTTTAAAGATAATGCCTTCATAGAAAGGTGTGGCTGCATGGCTTTAGTAGTGACATAGACGGAGCATGGGAGGAGGAAAAGGCTTTAGAGGAAAGCGTAGAAACTGAAGTGCCTATGGAACATGGAAAAAAAAGGGAAGACAAACAGGTATGTGGAATACGTGGGTCTGAAACTCGGGAGAGACATCTGGGCTAGAACATAGACCTGGGAGTATCAGCATGTGAATGGTAATAGGAACCATGGAAGCATGAGTCTGTACGACTGTCCAGAGATGGTCACTCCTCTTTGTTTCCACTGCTGCCCTCGGTCACTCCCAGAGCTTCTAGCTGGTCTCTCTATCGCCCTTCCTGCCACCTCTGTTCTCTTCTCAGTTCAGCAGCTACAGTGATTCTTTTGATGATCGGATGACTTCATGCTTCTCAAAATTCCCCTGTAACCCTTCATCTCACTCAGAAAGCACAAATGCCTGACCATAATTTACAAGGTCCTACAGGACCCTGGGAGCCTGAGATTTCTTCAACTTCATCTCCTGATGTTCACTCGTTTCCACCACAGGGGACAACCTTCTTGTCTTCAAACCTTTCAGACATGCTCCTTGCTTTCAGGTCTCTGAAATACTACTCTCTCTGCCAGAAATGCCCTTCCTCTAGATAGGTACATGTCAGGTCTTTTGCCTTTTTTAAGGCTTTGCTCAAATATCATCATCTCAAAAAGGCCTATTCTGAGCACCCTTCTTTAAATTGCCCTCCCCGTCCCCTGCACTACTCCCTACTTCCCTTCCCTGTTGATTTTCTTTTCTAAAGCACTTATCAACTTCTAGCTTTTGCAAAAATTTATTTTACTATGTGTACATTTAAAAATTTATCCAAGGGCAGGAATGACTTTTGTTTGCCTGTTTTGTTTATTAAGGTATGCAATGTACCTAGAAAAATGCCTGGCATAAAGTACATTATGTTATAGTTTATATAATTTCTATGTAAAAATATAAATTATAATTTAAAATAATTTGTATTTCTACATAGAAATGATATAAATTATAATCTATATGTATTATTCACTTATGAATTTAAAAATATATATCTTTTGAATATTGAATGAAATCTAAGAATTCTGAGAAACTCTAACATTAAGTGTTGGGCAGAATTTCCAAAAGAAAATTGATAAGGAGCTTCCTGTAAAACCAAAGAAAGCTTGGAGATCATCCTGTAACTGAATAAAAGCGAAAAATATCTCAGGAACCAAGAAGTTCAACAGTGTCAAATGTTGGTCAAGAGTCAAATGAGGCGAAGACTGAAAAACCTCCATTGAATGTAACAACAAGGAGAAGGTTGCCTTGGTAAGAGAAGTTTCAATGACACGTGGATAACACAACTTAGAAAATGTTAAATAAAGCTTACAAAGAGTTAAAACAAAAGAGCATAAAAATTTAAACTATGAAATCATCAAGCTTATACAATTCAGATATTGGATTGTATAATTGTTGCCATTGTGGCTATATAACAAAGCATCCCAAAACTTAATGGTTTAAGACAGCAACCATTGTACTGTGGCTCATGAGTCTGTGGGTGGATTGGGCTCAGGTTGGCATTTCTTCATCACATGAAGCCAGCTGGTGCTGCAGCCATCTAGGGCAGGGCTCAGCAAACTTACCCATAGAGGACCAAATAACAGATGCATTAGGCCTTGTGGACCATATGGTCAACTGGCATGATGATTCAGCCATACCATTGTTGTG
Organism: Gorilla gorilla gorilla; assembly: GCF_029281585.2. Taxonomy (NCBI): domain Eukaryota; kingdom Metazoa; phylum Chordata; class Mammalia; order Primates; family Hominidae; genus Gorilla; species Gorilla gorilla. The sequence continues at coordinate 14,729,358 of NC_086017.1, forward strand.
AGAAAGCAGTCATAGATAATATATAAATCAAAGGGCATAGCTGTGTTCCAATAAAACTTGATTTACAGAAATCAGATGGCGGACCAGATTTCACTGAAAGGCATTGTTTGACCACCCATGATTTAAGGGCTCAGTCTGGTGTGATACATTCGAGATGGCTCACTCTTGGAGTGCCTTGGCACTGCTCTGTGTGGTCTTCTGACACCCACCCTTCATGTGACTTGGGCTTCTTAGAGCGTGGTGGCTGGTTCCAAGAGTGAAAAGCAGAAGTTGACAGGCTTAGGCCTGGAACTTGCATTACTTCCATCACAGTCCATTGATTAAAACGAGCCCCAGGGCCAGTCCAGATTCAAGGGAGCGGGTTATGAAAGGGTGTAAGTACCAGGAGGCATGGTTCACCAAATGTTACAGACCATCACACAATTCTAAGAGGTTTGCTTGTCAAAACTGTGTTTCATTCCACATTCTGTCTGGAGACCCTCACCTAAGGGAAATGTTTGGTGACTTGTGAAGCCATCCTTTGATCCTTTCAAGAATTCTCTTCTTGACATCACTTTAAAGAATCCATGATTTGGCCAGGCGTGGTGGCTCATGCCTGTAATCCCAGCACTTTGGGAGGCCGAGGCAGGCAGATAACCTGGGGTCAGGAGTTTGAAACCAGTCTGGCCAAAATGGCGAAACCCCATTTCTACTAAAAATACAAAAAATTAGCCGGGCATGGTGGTTGGCGCCTGTAATCCCAGCTACTTGGGAGGCTGAGGCAGGAGAATTGCTTGAACCTGGGAGGTGGAGGTTGCAGTGAGCTGAAATCACACCATTGCACTCCAGCCTGGGCAACAAGAGCAAAACTACAACTCTGTCTAAAAAAAAAAAAAAAAAAAAAGAATCTATGATTCATTACTTAAAGACAACAGTTCCTTCCTCCCATTAGCTTGAGAAAACTCTAGGTCTTCTGACACCCACCCTTAAAAATGCTATTTCCAATCCACTGCACTTAAGCTAAAAGGCACTACAACCCATTAAACTTAGATTACAAATGTGATAGAAAATGGTTTTTAGTAGTAAGATTAAAGCAATCATACTTAACTACTTAAAGATCTATCAAAGTGCTGTTATTTTACAAAAGTAAATTATAATCTATATTAGAATATTCACTTATGAATTTCAAAAATATTCATTAAACATTCATAAATTGTTAGGTCTTATGCTAGGTTTTGGTAAATACAGCCATCATTTTGCTCTTAATGTAGAACTGTAGGCCATTAGTTGACCTTTAGTATACAGTAAAACAAAGACTGCGTGAGATAAAATTTTCTCAGTGAAGTGGGAAAAAAGGAAGCATTTAGGTTCTCATAAAATTATTGAACCACAAGAAAATTGAAGGCATATATATTTTTAGGTTGGTATTTTAGTGAACCATATGGTTTGATATATCCAGATCATTTTAATCAAACATTATCATTATATTCATAAGAAGGTAATACTAGCTGGCTGGGCACAGTAGCTCATGCCTGTAATCTCAGCACTTTGGGAGGCCAAGGCAGGTGGATTACCTGAGGCCAGGAGTTTGAGACCAGCCTGGCCAACATAGCAAAACCCCGTCTCTACTAAAAATACAAAAAAAATTAGCCGGGTGTGGTGGCAGGCACCTGTAATCCCAGCTACTCGGGAGGCTGAGGCAGGAGAACTGCTTGAACCCAGGAGGTGGAGGCCGCAGTGAGCTGAGATTGTGCCATTGTACTCCAGCCTGGGCAACAAGAGCAAAACTCTGTCTCAAAAAAAAAAAAAAAAAAGAAGAAGAAGAAGAAGGTAATACTAGCCAGGTGCGGTGGTGCACCTACAGTCGCAGCTACTCGGGAGCCTGAGGTGGGAGGTCGCTTTACTCCAGGAGTTCAGAGCTGCAGTGTGCTGTGATAGTACCCATGAATAGGCTCTGCCCTCCAGCCTGGGCAACATAACAAGACTCTGTCTCTTAAAAAAATACATATGTAATAAATGAAAACCATTTTTTAAAAGGTAATACTAGAACATTATGAGAAGAACTGATTTTACTCTTTAAAAAGTGTGACCCAAAAAATGCTGAACATGCTGTCAGGGATATGTGGTTGTAAGCCAGAGGATATGAGATGCCACCAGGTGAATACAGCACATCTTCCCATGTCAATTGCACTTAAATATTCTAGGAGGAAAACATTTTAACTGTTAAGTGCTTTAAAACATAATTCTAGCTGGGCATAGTGGTATGTGCTTATAGTCCCAGTTTCTTGGGAAGCTAAGGCTGGAGGATCACTTGAGCCCAGGAGTTTGAGGCCAGTCTGGGCAACATAGCAAGACCCCTGTCTCTAAAAATTAAAAATAAAAATAAGGCATAATTCTTATCACAATACAATAAAACTACAAAATATTTTAAAGGCCTTTACAGGTGAAAATTAAAATCTTGTCTATTAAACAACACTGAGGATTGGTCAGATATGAGCCTGTAAAAAAAAAAAAAACACTTAGGTGAAAGTGGACATAAAAACTGCAACGGTGGCATTTCTAAAAAAGAATAATAATGAGGCCAGGCGCAGTGACTCATGCCTGGAATCCCAGCACTTTGGAAGGCCAAGGCAGGTGGATTGTTTGAGGCCAGGAGTTCGAGATTGGCCTGGGCAACATTGCGAAACCCTGTCTCTACTGAAAATACAAAAATCAGCCCGGAGTGGTGGCACGTACCTATAGTCCCAGCAACTCAGGGGGCTGAGGCAAGAGAATCACCTGAGCCTTGGGAGGTCCAGGCTGCAGTCAGCCATGACTGGTCCACTGCATACAGCCTGGGTGAAAGAGTGAGACCCTGTCTGAAAAAAAAATAATAATAAATAATAATAATAATGAAAGCACTGTATATGAGAATTTATGGGATACATTAGACTAGTGATCAGAGGGAAATTCATAGCCTTAAATGCTTACATTAATAAAAATAAAAAGAGGAAAACAAGTGAATTAAACTCCAACTCAAATAAGCTAGAAAAATAACAACAAAATCAACCAAAAGAAAACATAAGGAAAGAAATAATACATATTGAAGTAGAAATTAAAGGGCTTAAAAAAACAGGAAAATGATAAAACCACATAAATTAAAATGGTGGTTCCTTGGGCAGAGGGAAACAGTAGCCAACCTAATCAAGAAAACAAAGAAGAAAACATAAACCTATAAAAAAGAAAAGTGACAAATAACTTTTATCATGGAGGAATTTTTTTAAATCATGAGAGACTACATTGCATAATCATACATAAATAAATGTGAAAACTTTTGAAATGGATAACTTCCTAGGAATACAGTTTTATAAAATTGACCCCAGGAGAGAGAAAATGCTTAAGCAGACAAATTTCCAAAGAATTGTTAAAGAAAGTTTCAAAGAACTACCCCATTAAAAGCCATCACACTCAGACGGTTTCACAAGAGAATTCCAGAAAACCTTCAAAATTCAAATAGTACCAATTCTACATGAATTATTCCAGAGCATAGAAAATAGAAAAAGGCTTCTAAATTTTTTATAAAGCAGGATTAACATTTATACTTAAATCTAATAAATACAGTGCATGCACACACAAATATAAATCATTCTAGCCTACAAATATTGCTGCAAAAAAACAAATGAAACATTCACAAACAGAATCTAATACCTCATTTAGAAATACATCATGATCAAGTAGAGTTTATTTCAGGAATGCAAGAATGGTTTGATATTAGCAAATTCATTAAAATAATTCATCATATTAATGTAAGAGCAGTTATATAATAATTTCTATAAAAGTTGAAAAGGATTTTGATAAATATCAACACTCATTTCAAATAAAAAATTCTTAATAAAATAGGAGGATAGATATGTGGTTAACATAATAAAAATACTTAAGTCAAAAGCCAACTTTTTATTTAATTGGAAAAAATTTGTGACATTCTCACTAAAGTCAGACATATGGCAAGGATGCCAAGTATATCTACTACTATTTAACACAGTATAGAAGGTATCAGCCCATGCAATTAGGCAGAAGGAAGCAATTTGAAGCATAAGAATTGAAAGAGCAGAAGTAAAACTATGTACATTTCCAGATGATACGGTAGTATGCCTGTAAAACCCAAGAGGTTAAATGATAAAACTAACTCAAACAATAAAGTAATTCAATAATATAAAAGGGTATAAAATTAACCTTCGGAAACCAATAGCTTCATATACACAAACAATGACCGACTAGTTAGAAGGAATAATGAAAGCAAAAACCCCATTTACAATAGCAACAACAATAAAGATAGAAACTTAGGTATTAATAAGAAATGTGCAAAAGTTATAAGAAGAAATCTGTAAAACATTCTTAAAAGATATAAGTATACACTTGATGGAAAGACATCCTTTGTTTTCAGAAAGTATGACTATCATAAAAATGTTACTTATTCTTAAACTATAAATTTAATGCATTTCCAATAAAAAGTACCAATAAGTTTTTGTTTCAAAACTTCAAATATATATATATACATATTCACACACATATATGTACACATATTTGTGTATAGATACACATACATATACACACAAATAGGTTTATATATACACATATATATAAACATATACATATATACACACCTACTTGTGTGCTTTATTTTAAATAAGTATATATACTTATTTTTATATTTGTATATGTGTATATATATTTTATTTGTATATGTGTGTATATGTAAACAAATAGATATATAT